>NC_022019.1:21512531-21539635 GCF_000317375.1 Microtus ochrogaster
TTTACAATGAGCAATACCTCTAATACTGGATATGGTGACTCTAACATTTTAAGGTATTCTTCTAAGTGTTTGTATTTGTTTGTCTGTCGCTTGTTATGACAAGATCTTGCTACATAGCCCAGGATAGCCTCAAATTCCTGATTTTCCTATCTCAGTCTCTTGAGAACTGAAATTATAGTTATGCCACCACTCCCAGTGTACACTGACATAAATGTTCATTTTCCTAATAACTAATAATGCTAAATAAGCTTTCAGGTCTCATTTGCCACTTATATTTCTTGTTTTACGAAGCACTTTTTCAAGTCTTTTGCCCCCTTTTTCATTAGATTGCCTCGTATAGAATTTTGTTGTTTTGATACAGTCTAGGTATAAATCCTTATCAGACATGGGCTCTAAGAATATTATTTCTGTTTGTAGCTTGCTTTTCATTTTCTTACCAGGGTCTTTTTGAGAATCAAAAGGCCTTGGGTCAGTGAGATGGCTCAGTGTGCAGAGCTGCTTGCCATGCTTGGCAATCTGAGTTTGAATCCTTTGACTTCCTGAATTCACTGTTAGACTCAATTCCTGAAGCTGTGTCTCCATATACAAAATAAATAAATAAATAAAATAAAAACCTGAAGACCCAAGCGTCTTTAATTTGTGTGAAATCAATTTTACCCAAGCTTTACCTTATACCCTGTGCTTTGTCTCTTAACTCTGTGTGTCTACCAAGGGTCATTAAGGTTTTCTATGATCTGGGTGTGGTTGTTCATGCCTTTCAACCCAGCACTCAGGAGGCAGAAGCAGGGGGATTAGGAATTCAAGGCTAGCCTGGGCTGTGGAGCAAAATCCTAACATAACAAAGAAGGAACGATATATCTTTCACATCTACAGGAAAAGCTTAAAATGTTGAGTGTCCAAACCAAGTGTTAGAGGAACTGCTTAACATGAAGACTCACATATGACATAGATAGCCAATACACCTATCTGCCTCATGGACAAACATGTTTTTTCCTCACTTTATGATAACTAGTATAAGGTTTAAGATCAAAAATGTCTTCCAACTGTGCTCTTTTGTAAAATTGGTTTTGGACACTTGAGCTTCTTTGTAGTTCATATGACTTTTAGAAGCAACTTGCTAATTTCTGCAAAAATATTCAAAACAAACAAGCCAAACAACCCTACCCTACTTAGATTTTAGAGTTACATTGACTCTGTGCATTAATTTTTAAGGAATTGCTTTCCTGATAATACCGAGCCTTCCAGCCAATGAACAGAATGTACATTTCACTTATGTCTTTCTCTTTCAATTTTTTGATATACAAGTCTTGACTGTACTTTGACACTTATTTCTTATTCTGATCACAGCTGGTATGAATAAAATGATTTTTAAAGCATGAGTATGTACCCTGCAGCCACTGCTGACCCCAGCAAGCTGGACCATTGGTAGTGCATCATCTCTCCCTTGTCCCTGTGCTCAGGGATGGTTGCCTAGCGCTTCCGTGCTGAATGAAGGTCTACACACCGTTATCTCAGAGCTGCCTCCACTTGTTTTGTTTCTTTGGGTTGTGTTTGTTTTGGTAGATGGGAAAGTCTGATCATTGTTACATCTTTGAAATGCCATTGGAAGAAGCCACAGAGACCTTTAGTCATTCATTCCATAATGTGCAGGGACAACTGAGGGTCGCTGTGTAGTTTGCTCAAACTTCCTGCATGAAGATAAAGACCTAAATAAATAGAACAGAGGGGATTCAAGAGACAGCTCCGGGTATCTTTATTACTCTTGTCAGTTTACAGAGAATCATGAATAAAGAAAGAAATATACCTCGAGTAAATGCTAACGTTCTGGGGAAGGACACGGTCGAGGAACAGGCCATAAATAAAGGATGAGGGGAAAAATGTTCCTTTAATTTGTAACAACCCATTGGGGGCAGGAGCTAACAGACCATTGCTTTTGACATTCTGTAGACGCAGCTTCCAACCCGGAGATCTAGCCCCACCCTAACTATCAACCATGATTCAGTGATGAAATTATCCTTCAACCATATAAGATTCTCAAAATCAACCTCATATGCACACTTTCCCAGGACGGTTTTGGAGAATTTGCTCCAAAATTGTCTAGTAACTAACATATAAGAAGAAAACATGGCTCAGAAAATAGAGACACCCCCCACCTCCCTTCCCCCCCCTTGCCCCCCCCCCCCCCATACACACACTCAAAAGAAAGTACACCAGAAAATGATGACAGCATTGGCGGGTTACAGAATGATTTATTTTGAGACAGGATGAAAGGCAACTAGGGGGAAGAATTCAAGAGCAAATGGTATGGGGGCGGGGGAGGGCTTTGGCCTGATTTCTGCTCCTGTTCTGTTCATTTATGCAGATTCCTGAGTCTCTAGGAAGGCCCAACTCACAAGGTGCTCTCTCTCTCTCTCTCTCTCTCTCTCTCTCTCTCTCTCTCTCTCTCTCTCTCTCTCTCCAGTCTTTGCTACAAGGTCACATTGCCCTGCCACAGCAGGCCCCACAGAAGACTGTGCTTCCCACATGGATACTCAAATCTTTACGAGAGGGGGGGGGAACCCTCCCAAATCACATGGAGCACAGCCATCATTTATGACCCATATGTTATGAAGGACAGGAAATATATGAGGAACAGAACTTGGAAGGGAAAACACAAATATCCAAAACATCTTCCCTCTTACTAATCAAGCAGACTGATTGTGCTGCCCCAAGATTTATACTTCTCAGATGTAAGGACAGCATTTTGTGAACTGAGTATGTGAAGCTGCCAGTGCCTAGGAAGACGTTAGGAACGGAGGAGCACAAATCACTGTAGCAGCCCGGAGTCGATGTCTCGGAAATATGCAGAACACACTTACAAGCAGTTCACGGTGCTTCCATTTGTGAGATTGCTTTAGCGAAACTGCATTATCATGATCTACTGGCTTTCAAGACCGGGAACTGGAAACAAGCCTTTCCTTCGGTCCGCAGCAGCTGGGGGAGGAAAACTCTGTGCTTGGGTGAGGACAGCCCCTCCACTGGCCCTCGTGGCTCCTTTGTGTGGAACAGCGACAGCTGAGTAATTTAGTAACATTAACTTGCAGTTTGGATGACCACAGGGGCGACTCGGGGGCCAAGACTGTTCAGAACCATAACTGTTAAATCCACAGCCAAAGTTGATTATAATTGAAGCATTTTGTAGCGCTTCTGATTCATCATTATAGTCTCGAAAGTCTATGCTGGTAATGTTTAGCTCTGACCTTGCCCCTGTAAAGTGTTGTTTTAACTCTTGGCTGATAAACATTCCACCAGTATCTTCATCTGTCGCTTCCATCTGTTGGGTACACATTTCTCCCCTCTCTCTCCTCTTCTTTCCTCCCACTCTCACCCCCACAGTTTTTTTTTTATGTGGTGATTTTTTGGTTAGATTTTTAATTTAGGCCACAGGTTTCAAGATGTCAAGATAAGATATGACTAATCTAGGAGTAAACAGTCACCAGATGCAGGCAAGGACCAGGGGACTCCTGTGACTTTGGGCTTTCCGTTTTAAGGAGACGGGGAAAGTTTTTGTTGCTACAGAAGATGCTTGCTTTATTGCAAGAATGGGGTTTTTCTGTTTGGGATTTAAGTCCGAGAAGCAGCTTAGAAGCTGGGCTATGACGGTTGAAGCTGTAGGGCCCCTCTACCCCCATCCAACCACCCGCCGGCATGGCTTCCCTTACCAAAACCTATTTCCCCTGATTGGGGTGAGAGGAGCCTTAAGCTTCCCTTCTTAGATGAACTCATGTGGAACTTTGATTTGACATGAGGTCTCTGCAGGGTAGGGGAGAGCAGCCAGTCCACAGCAGCCCAGGCAGAGACAGCTGCTGTTTTGCAGGCCCTTTCTTTAGCTGGCACAGTTTGGTTTTGTTTGTGAGCCTAGATTTTGTTGCATGCCTTTGCACTCTCTGAATGTCTGCGAATTCTTTATGGGTCTTTAATAGGTGACCTCCTATTTAAACTAGCAAGTTTCAGTAATTTACAACCTGACCAATATAGCTTTTTTTTTTTTATCTTGTAACATGGTGAGCCCTTGCCTGCATTATCTGATTTAATCACTGCAGGGCCTAAAGACAGGCATTTTATTTATTTCCATTTAGTAAACTAAGGAAACCACTTTCATAACCTCTTCAGAAGATGGGAAGAGCTCTGGGATCAGAGGAAACTGCTGGGTGTTGTGTGTCTGTTGTTTTGTTTTGTTTGTTTGTTTTGTTTTGTTTTTCAAGACAGGGTCTCTGTAGCTTTGAAGTCTGTCCTGAAACTCACTCTGTAGGCCAAGTTGGCCTAGAACTCACAGAGATCCACCTGTCTCTGCCCTCCAATTGCTGGGCATGTACGGCCACTGACCAGCATGGAAACTGCTTTTTAAATGGAAAGTTACAGTAATAGTACAAGGAACTATTAGGTGCTATTTGCCCATAGTTTCCAAATGCAAACATCTTAACACATTTGCTTTATTCTTTGTCATTTATCTATTTCTCTATTATCTCTCTCTCTATGTATCTATCTATCCATCTACCTATAATTATCTAACAATAATCTATCCAAGCACCTATGTAAATACACATACACATATGCATATATATATAACATGTTTATATGTAGATACATAATCAAATCTAATAGGACAAAAGGAGCATGTTTCAGGCTGGAGAGATGACACAGAGTTTAAGAGCACTTCTTGCTGCTCTTGCAGAGGACCCAGGTTTAGTTCCCATTGCCCAGGCTTACAACTACCTGTAATTCCAGCTCCTGGGGATCTGACACCCTTTCTGGCCTCCACTGACACCCGTATGCACATGCACATACATGCACACACTTACACATAAGTGAAAACATGATAAATTAAAAACAGAAGCATGAGACTTTGACTTCTTTTGTGAAGAATCCCAATAGAGAAGCGGGCATCTGACAGGTAAACACTGTGTCTTACAACCACCTTCACCATAAAAAGATTTGCTAACAATTTGAATCTTTAGAACTGCAAAACACTTTTCAAAAATCATGTTTTTATTTTAATTTGCCCTGCTAAATTTTTAAACCTTTTTCCTGCATGGTTAAAATAATCACCTTAAAGTTAATCATTCTCTAATGCTGTATGCATTAGTTTTCTGTCATTATAACAAATAAGCTCAGTCAATTGATACTGAGAAAATGTTTATTTGGGTGTATTGCTTTAGAGATTCCAGCCTGTGGTTGGTGGCTGTGTGACTTTGAGCCTGCGGTGGGAGCGCAAGGTGGAGGAGCTAAGTCATTCTCTGAAGAGCCAAGAAACAAAAGTGGAGAGGACCAGGGTTTCACAACCCTCTCAAGGGCATGTCCCCAGTGACCTGAACACCGCCCAGGAAGCATCATTCCTAAAGGTCTTACCACCTCACAGTAGTGACAACCCTTAGGGACTGTATCAGTCAGGGTCTCTAGAGAAGCAGAACTGATAGAATGAATCTATGTATAGATATAGAAAGGAAATTTATTAGAATGGCTTACAGGTGGTGGTCCAGCTAGTCCAACAATGGCTGTCCAGCTGGTCATCAGTGTAAGCAGGAGTCCCAAAGCTGTAGAGTGAGAGCAATCAGAGAGAGATAGAGAGAGAGGCAGAGAGAGAGCTTCCTTCTTCCATGTCCTTTGCATATTCTGTAGCCAGAAGATGTGGCCCAGATTAAAGATGGATCTTCCTAACGCAAAAGATCCAGATTAAAACTAGGTCTTTCTGTTTCAAATGGTTTTAGTTAATTCCAGATGCAGTCAAGTTGACAACCAAGAAATGCCACCACAGGGACCAAGCCTTTAACACACGGGCCTCTGGGGACATTCTAGATCCAAACTCAGGCCACATTCAGTTTCTTCCATTGTTCCAGATATTTTCTGGCCTCTGAAACTGAAAGAGAATAATTTATTTTGACCATATGATAATCTATTTTGACCATGGCAATTTGTTCTGGCAGCCCCCAGAAACCAATACACGGCATCATAATCTCATGCGACTAAAATGAGCTAACTCATTTTAGCCAACATTTTCTAACTGCTTTATCAACTTGAATTTTAAATTATTGTTATTACTGCACTGTGGAAAAATAACTGGCAAGATAAGAAGCATTCTCTGAGGGAGCACAAGCCTGATATCTAGACTTAAATGGTAAGCCAAAAAGGAGAAAGAAACTAATATTTACCAAACATCTATTTCTCTATTATATATGTCACAAAGACACTTAAACCCACAATTGGATCCCCTGGAATGGAGTTATAGGCGAGTGTGAGCTGCCTTGTAGGTGCTGGGACTGGAACCTGGGTTCTCTGCAATAGCGGCAAGGACTTTCAATGACTGCGTCATCTTCCCAGCCTTTTTACACGCATTTGTTTATTTTAGATTGTATCGTGTGCCCCCATGTGTGTGCCCCGGAACATGAATGACATCTGAGGGTAACACAGATAACCATGTGGGTGCCGAGGATCATACACGAAAGCTGTGAGACTTCGTATTCAGAGTTTTCACCTCCTGGGCCATCTCGCCCACCCCGAGTAAGGGCTTTGCAGGGAGTATTGTGGTACACAATGGGGAGACCTGAGACCACCGAGAATATAAGACAAGGGGACCCTGGGGCTGGATCTGAAGAGATAATAGAAATTAATAAAGGGAGGCGCACACAGGTGTGTGTTGGGTCTAAAAGACTTATCCTTGCATGGAACCCAGGAAGGGACCGAGCGCTGGCTGTGATGCAGTTATACAGGATGGGACAGGGAAGTGGGAAGGTAGTGGAAAGGGGCGGAGGGGGGATGGGGACGGACTGAGCGCCAGCTGCGGTGAATTGTATGGGATGCGATGGGATGAAGTGGTGTGGGGGAATGACCATGCACTGACTGTGATGCAGTTATACAGGATGGGACAGGGAAGTGGGGGGGGGGGTAGTGGAACGGGCCTGGGGCTGGGGTAAGGGGGATGGGGACGGACCGAGCTCCGGCTCCGGAGCAGTTGTAGGGATGTGATGATGGACGACGTACATGCAAAGCACCCTAGATGTTTGCTAGACAAATGGAAAAATGTGCTTAGATTTGCACTTTTGGAAAGATCACTTGGACTGGAATCAGAGTGCCGTGTGTATGAGGTGGGTTAGGCCTTGATAACCACGGAGGCTCAGAGATTAGGTCTGCATGCCCCACACTCCAAAACTCTCCAGCCTGCACATAAGGTCCAGTCAGGAGGCCAAACTCCTCTTCCCCAGTACCAAGCTGTCTCCCAAACCACACCCCTTCCCATGGATCCAACACCCTTTCTGGAGAGAGATTAGAATATCTTCCCAGTTACCCAGACACCAATGACAGTGACAGATAGGAAAGGTGGACCGGAGCCAGGACAGCTCCTGAAAGATTTCAGTCCACTTTGCTTTCTCCTCCTAGACGTTAAAACCACTAGGTGGGAGAACAACCAGCAAGTGGAATTTTTCCAGAAGCATACCTGGCAGTTAGCTTGGGGGCTGTTGTTTTCTGAGGAATATATTGCAGTAGTTAGGTGGGAGCTTTTGTGATCAGGTTGCCATGGGCAACGACTTACCGTTTTAGCTTTTTCTCCAGGTCTTCCTGCTCGAGGGAGTAAGGTGAAGTCATGCTTGGCTACCCGCGGTACAAGCAGTGCTTTAAGTAAATCACTAAGTAAACCAATAAATCAGTATCTAATCATTGGTTTTTTTCTCTTCTTCTACTTCAGTAATTAAAATGGTTATTGAGATCATGGGATTCTGTTGAGATCGTGGTTTGGGGGTAAAGTTCTGTCCCTACCATCTCAAGCGACGGGAGTACATCAGGTCGGGTCTACTGGCTTCCAGTAGAGTATCATGCTATTTATATGTTTGAATGTGGGGTGATAGAACTTACAATTCTGATACAGGTAACATTCAAGAGTCTGTCGTAAACATTTGTCCTGACAGGCAGTGTGTTCTCTGAGCAGGCTTTGCAATGCCTGCACTGTTTCTTATGTGCTATAAGTTCACCCTTTGCTGACTGATTGCCAGTCACCTCGTGGTCTCTTGTTACCACGCCAACACCTTGTGTGTATATCTGCGAGCACTTGGGAAAGAGCTTTCTAGGAACTGTTTCCCTAGACTGATTTCCAGGTCTAAGAGAAAACATTTTTAAATGCAGACAGAAACTCACAAACCCCGCTTCTTAGAAGATCATTCGGACACACATGTCTACCAGCAGTTAGGCAACATCGCAGCCTCAAGTATTTCCGTCTGGTTTTAAAAATGTTTATATCAGGGCAGGGTGGTATATATCTTTAGTCTCAGCACTTGGGAGGCAGAGCCAGGCAGATCTCTGTGAGTTCCAAGACAGCCTGGTTTATATAGTGTGAATTCCAGGCCAGTCAGAACTAGATAAAAAGACTCTATCTCAAAAAACAAGAATAAAATTTTTTAAACTTTTTAAATAGAATTTCTAATTTATTTCAGCTGATGGACAAAAGTGTTTTCCCTTGGCTTATCAAGGCAAGAACTATTTTTTTCAGTGCAATACATGTGTGAGCAGCTTGGGCTAGGGGTCATTATCACCTGGAAAGGGTTAGACATGTTAGCCTGTCGTTGCTGGGACAAAATACTGGAGTCAACCAACTTAAAAACAGGAAAGGTGGGCCTGGAGAGATGGCTCAGCAGTTAAGAGCACTGACTGCTCTTCCAGAGGACCCGAGTTAAATTCCCAGCAACCACATAGTGGCTCACAACCATCTATAATGGGATCTAATGCCCTCTTCTGGTGTGCAGGCATCCCGTGCAGAGAGAACACTCATATGTTTACAAACAAAACAAAACAGGAAAGGTTTCTTTTGGCTTACAGTTTTGTTGTGGGGTATCCACCAGAGAAGACTACTCAGACATGGCTTTAAACCAATAAAAAGTTCTTATTAGCTGATCTGGGACTACACCGGGCCTTCTGGATCCCAGCGTAGCTCACACCTTAAAACTCAGGATGAGTTTTAAGCCAAAGTCTATATCATGAAAAGGAACAAAACCGAAAAGCAAGGTTAGAATGTTTAGAGACTTTTCCAGAAGCACAGACTTTGCTGGATTAGGTCTTTGTTCTTGTTTCGGCGGTTGGTGCTATGTACGCATTGAGTTTTAGGGGGGAATGGTACCTCCATCATGGCATCAGTTGTGCTAAGGTCTAGGGGCATATTGCAGTTTGAGAAATTTAAGTCCTGAGTCTGTTTGGTCTGTTGCTTTGGGGACTTTAGTGAAGATGCATTGCTCTGGTCGAGGGGAAAGTGAGTGCCACGTGGTGGAGGAGGTTAGCTGGGAACAAAGGGAAGAAGAGGACATGGACAGGGTCCTGCTAGTCCCTTCAAGGACATGACATCCAATGATGTTTAACTTCCCACAAAGTCGTCCTCACTCCCTAAAGGTCCAACACCTCACAATAGTGCAAAACCTGGACTAAGCCCTCAGCACACAAGTCTTTGGGAGATCACTGACCAGCCAGTGTGTTTGTGATCATCCAAACCAGAATAGCCCAGGAAAGACAGGATTTTCACTTCCCTGCACTTACATTTCGGGGTAAGTCCTGGGACAGAATGGCAGAAGGGAAAAGTAGGAGTTGGCAGGTGGCGTGGGGACTCCAGAAGGAGAGTTCTGGAAGCTGATGCCACCGAGCCTAGAGGGACCCTGGTCGCGGGGAAAGGAAAAGGATCTGGAACGGAACGCAGTTTTCTACAGTCTGGAATTCCGCTCCGTTTGTGTCAGCTACGCCTCCCGTGTGTATTTAACTTAACCTCCTATTAGAGAGTCCATGAGATGATGAGCCTGGCCTTCCTCCCAGGAAGGCAGCTGATTCCACAGGGTGAGGGCGAGCTCGGAGAGCCAGGGAGGGGGAGGGGCCGCCACTGGTGAGCAAGAAGACGCATCAGAAGTGCTGCTCTAGATCCCGGGTCTTCTTTTAACCTCACATCACCATGTAAGCAAGATTCAGGGGCTGGAAGAGATTTGAATGTGAGGGCTGGTGTTATGATTTTAGTCGTACCTTTTGGCTTGTTATTTTTAAACAATATTATCATATTTATTCGTGTGGGGGGCAGATATATGCATAAAACGGCACAAGCGTGGAGGTCAGAGGACAGCTTGTGGGAGTTAGGTCTCAGGAATCAGATCCAGATCTTTGGCTTGGCCGCAAGCATCTTTAACCACTGATCCATTCCACTGGCTCCTCCCCGTCTTCAGTATTAATCAAGTTAGGTCCTGGAAGGGAGGGTGATGGGATGCAGGGATTGTTGGGGTGGCTAGTGTTTGAAAACACATGTTCCTTTGCCAAATGTTCAGTTAGGGAATAAAAGCTTCTTTGGGGGCAATTTAGATAAACCCTGGAGAACTCTGCTATTCTACCTGATCTGATGCCAGAAGCAGTTATGTTTCCTTGTAGGATGTATCAAAGGTTCCTCTGAAAATTTTATGTCATCTTTACTCAGGACACGCTGTTGGTCCTAAAGGTTGTGTCTCTGGTGCAAAAATAGCCCGATGATTTTGTTGTTTCACGGTTCAGGAGATGGGAGCGGGACACAATGAGCTGGATATTCATAAGGTTCCAGATAACTTATTTCGGATTCTCTCAGAAGACAGAGGAACAGCAGGGGATGAGAGAAATGACTTCATTTCAATGGGGAAAGTCGACATGGAGCAGATGACGAGGGCGCCTGCCGCAAGATGAATGTCTTCATATTTTCTTTTATTGCTTCGCTGCAATTAAGGCCTAAAGTGGATTATGAACAGAGACAAACAATTATCTCCCACCTTGGATTTATGCCTGACCTGCTGTGAAGTTGTGGGGGATATGACTGAAATATGCATGTTATGCTATAAGGGAGGGGGACTTGAATAGGTAATTGGGAGTGATAAAGATCAAAGTGTCAGGGCTGGAGAGATGGCTCAGTGGTTAAGAGCACTGGCTGCTCTTCCAGAGGACCCAGGTTCCATTCCCAGTACATGGCAGCTCACACTGTCTGTTAACTCCAGGATCCAGCACTCTCACACAGATATACAGACAGGCAGAGCACCAATAAAATAAAATAAAAAAGTAAATAAGAAATGCAAGTGTCAACACAAAGGCAGATGGGAGGAGTCTTGCTTTTTAAAGAGTAGGATTAACTAGGAGAGATTAGGAGGCAGGGAGACCAAAGTAGCCATTGAGTGCCAGACACAATGAAGATGGAGAATAACTTCAGGGACATGGGGGAAAGTAGGTGAAAAACAGACAGAAGAGGCCCAGTCTGTTGCTTTTTCTCCCCCAAATTCCTTCCTTGGCTGGGAAGCAGAGTGGTAGAAGCTATCAGGGCACTTACAGGCTGCATGGTGGGCTGAGTTTCAGGAAGGGACATCTTCCCGGATAAAGGGCTGAGGACTCCATCTGGAGCATCCTCCTACAATCTCTACCTCTTTGAACAAAGGCAAATTATCTTCTGTTCTGAGCTGGAATGTCTTCTCTCTCTGCTCATTAAAACAAGACCTCCTATGCCTCAGAGGCCCTGTGCAGACACGTGAGCTGCACCTCTTTCATCCTGGTTCTCAGCTAATCACTGAGCAAAACACGGCTGAGTATTTTAATTATTCTTCGATCATTTTATACATGCATGCAATGTTTTAATTTATTCTTTGACCATTTTATACATGCATGCAATGTTTTAATTTATTCTTTGATCATTTTATATATGCATAAAATATTGTAATTTATTCTTCAATCATTTTATACACACATACAATGTTTTATTTTAATTTAGTCTTTGATCATTTTATACATGCATACAATGCTTTATTTTAATTTATTCTTCGATAATTTTATACGTGCATACAATGTTTTATTTTGATCACATTTACTCCCAGCTTGTCCCCTCCAAGTTCTCCTGGATTCTACCCAACCCTTTCCCAACTTTATGTCCTTTTTTTTAAAAAAAAAAAATAATCCCCTGAGTCCAATCAGTGCTATTCATACACTTATGGGTGTGGAATACAGCCAACCTACCAGAAAAGAGCCCTAAAGAAAATCCATGCTCTTTCCTCTAACACCCACCAACTGAACAGCTCCTTAGCTACGGGTGAGGGCTGATGTGCTCCTTCCATGCTGGAATGTTGGCTGATTTGGTCTCGTGTGGGTCTGTGCAGGCAGCTACAGCTGCTGTCGGTTCATGAGTGCATTGTCCTGTCTAGTCTATGAGATGCTGTTTCACCCCAATTCTCCTTGACTCTTACAATTTTTTGACAGCCTCTTCTGTGATGTTCCCTAAGCCTGGTGGTAGAGGATATGATACATGTGTCCCAGTTCACAGATACTTTGAACAAAGGTGTGTGTGTGTATTCAGTGAGTGTACCATACTAGGAGTAGGCAGAGCTCTAAACTGACCCCCAGTGACTTAGGACCTTTGTATGCTCACCTATGGCCCTTTGGATGTGGGCAGGAATTATAAAATGGTGATTGCCATCTCTGTGATTCAGTTGGATATTACCGGAAAGGTTTGGTGGCTTTAACCAAGTGAATTTAAGAGAAACCATACTAGGTTGAAATCTACTAGGTAGAGGTGACATATTGTTGACATTGTGGCATGTTGTTGTGGTCTACAAATGTGTTGTCACAGCTATCCTAGAATGCAGACTGAACATGCTTGGCCAATGAAAGTTTGTAGCAAGCTCTCTTATCTAGAGGAGAAAAAAAATAAAAAAAGAATTCTTTCAACTGCCTTGTAAGCCACGTGGGTCTCAAGTGAGAACCCATTCTTTGGCTTGTCACCTTGATTACAGATCTGTGAGGTTTGAGCAGAGGACCCTGTGTTGTCCGTACCCTGGACTTCATGGAAACAGTAACCTGGTAGGTGCCTGTCCTTCCAAGCTGCCGCACTCCTGGTAATTTGGGATGCCTCATCATGCTGAGGTCTGTGGGTGTGAGGATCTAGAAGACTAGGGACTCAGACAAGTCAAAAATTGACTACATGCTATGTGATAAAAATGACATTACAACAGCAAGCCTAGATCCTTCCCTGAAGCCTCCTTGCCCAGTGGCTTCAGAAAGGGAAACAGATTGCATTCTGGAGGGTTCAGAGGTCAAATACAGGGGAGTCCCTTCCAGGAAAGCAAGAAAAAGGAAAACCAAGGTCATGGGGGTCTCACGAGAGTAGAGAAGGAAGTGAAGGAAAACCTGCTTGTCTCCCCAACTCTTTTCAGCTTCAAATCTGGGCAAAGAGAGATTTGAAAAGCCATAAAAGGGGGTGGTGGTGGTGGTGACACACACCTTTAATCCCAACACTTGGGAGGCGGAGGCAGACAGATCTCTGTAAATTCGAAGTCAGCCTGGCCATTAGAGAGAGTTTTAGGACAGCTAAATCTGTACAGTGTAACCCTGTCTTGAACCTCATCCCCAAAGGAAAGCCAGAAAAGTTTTGCAAAGCTCTTGTCTGGACGTTATTGTTGCTGGGTTCTTTGGATAAACATTGGGGAAACTTTCAAATGCCCTTTGAAAGGTATTAAATCAAAAAACAATACACAGACAATACCCACTACTTGACAGTAAACTACAAAAGAATCGAGATGGTCAGAAATATGTCCTCCTCTTGGCTCACTGCCCAGATTTGAATCTGTAACCTTATAAACACACAGTTTATTAAGTCCCCACTTCCGCTGAGACGCAAGCCAGAATAGCCCTTGAGGATATGTACGTGCTCAGAAGCAAACCTGTATTTACTCAAAAGGGGACAGCATTCAAGAAGCAAACCTGTATTTACTCAAAAGGGGACAGCATTCAAGAGCCGGTGCAAGTCAGGAACAAACATGACATCAAATTTTAGAGGGAATCCCTCAGATTTCATGCAACAAATGATTTGAGAACAGAGAGAGTGAGATACTTCTAAGGGGCCAAATGAAGCATTTTCTCTTGTGATGCCATTGGTGGTTTAAAAGCAAGATCAGCCCCAATATTAGCAAATACAACTGTGCTTTACTTTAGTCTGTGGTTTTGTGAGCACCTGACCGCTGATGGAACACAACCGGCCCCACTGGGAATGGTACCTTAAATAGCATCTCTCAGGTGGTACAGGTTTGCTTCCAGGGGGGCAGATGGCAATGATGGGAGATACTTTAGACAGTTGAGTCCTGCTATTGGTATCTAGTGGTCCTTGGCAGCTAATGTCTACTAGTAGACACTATACAATGTCCAGGGCAACTGTCAATGGTTTTATTTAGAAATGTCCGTTGGGCTTGTGATACTGTTTGGAAGACTGAGAAGCCCTTACAGCAGGTGAAACCAGTCTGGTTAGAGGAACTGGGTCACTAGGAGCAGGCTTTGAGGGTTGCTCAAGCCCTGGTCCTAGTCCTCAGCCCGCCTTTCCTGACAAGATGGACAAGCCCTTTCCTGACAAGCCTTCTGAGACTCCCAGCTGACGTTAGCTTTCCGGAAGTTACTTCGGCCGGTAGTGCAAACGTAACTAATACAACAGCTGGTCACGATAGGACTATCCTTTCCAGAACGTCCACGATGCGGCTGATGAAGAATACTGTTCTAGGTGAAGCGGGAGTTGCCGGGGGGCTTCGAGGGTGTTGTGTGAGATGAGAGTGACAGGAAGATTAGGGAAGTCAGGGGTAAGTGGAGGGACAAGCGTGAGTGAAAGCTGGTGGTTGTGGGTAATCTAGAACATGGGGTGCTGCTGGAGCCCAAGGAGAAGTGGCTGAGAGACAGATGCATCTCAGGGTGGGGCACATCAGGACACATCTGTAAGGTACCCATAAAGTCTGGACTTTCACCTAAGGAGAGTGGGTTTTAGGCAAGGCTGTGGCAGAAGCAGCCTTCTCTCTGCTGTTTAGAAGTGGATTTCAAATGCTTCTCCCTGGATCTTCAAACAGTCAGGAAAGCAGAGCGGGTGCGATTTATTATATTGTTCTGTCTTCTTCCCTCATCACTGTATAAAGGGACATGACCTGTCCTTCGGCCTATGACAGGACAAACAGCAGAGGACAGAGAGCAGAAGCGTGAGCTCTGGTCTTCCATGTGCAGGAGGGACAAAGCCTGACATAATGGATCCTAATTGCCTAATTATCATTAGGGAGGAGGACGATACTAGGGATCGAACCCTAACACATTGGGAAGCTTTGCACCACTGAGCTACACCCCCAGCCAGATAACTGCGCAATTGTTTTTTAAAATAATGTTTTTAGTTTTTGAGATTATAATTACGTCATTTCCCTCTTCCCTTTCCTCCACCCAAACCCTTCCATGTACCTCCCTTCAAATTCCTGGCTTCTTTTTTCATTAATTGTTTTTATACACACACACACGTATATGCATATATATTTGTTACATATATATATATCTTTCAAAATACATCTGTTTGCCAGATGTATATTCCTAAATACAACCTGTTCAGTCTTTATAATGTTACTTATATGTATGGTTTGAGGTCTGACCATTTTGTGTTGGATAACCAAATCAGTGTACTCTTCCCTTGCGAAGACTGTTTCTCTTGCTCTCAGTGTTCCTTCGTTGCCTGTAGTTCTTTGTCTAGGGTTGAGGCCTTGTGAACTTTCTTCCGCATTACTTAATTCTCAATACTGACCGTGAACGTGCTCTCCTTGCTCTGGCTATGTTTTCCTTGGCGAGCTTCATTTCACTGCGCTTCATTTACGTATCAAATTCTGTTCCCACCACGGTCTGCTGTGCGTTGTTGCAGTAGCTAGAGTGGAATCAGGGCTTAAGAGGCGTTCTCATAAGCACAGTAAGCACTATCATCCTGAGCGTGTGTTAGCGGCTCGTCAGAAGTCGGTTCCTGAAGGCAGATGTTGGTAGATTCTGTAAGCGCATAGAGACGAACAGGTCTTTGATAGGTCTTTGAACAGGACTTTGATAAGCCGATCAGCATGAAATCCTGGCATTCACAGATAAGTGCAGCTTCCTTAGACCTTCTTGCTTAGAGCTTGGCTTGTTTACATCCATTCACAATGGGTGAGTCAATGTCTTTGGACTGGCAATGTGCTGACTTCCCCAGGAGGTCCAATGAGCCTTCTCTGTGAGCGCTATAAAATACTGGGGTACAGGGGTACTGCTTACCATCTTGCTGCAGGTGGTGAGGAGGATTCTGGGAATCAGCTGCACATTTACCAGCCAGAGGCAATGACTTCCCAACAACTTCTTTCATTTATTTCTTCAAGAAGTGCTTGTCAATAAATCCAAATGAAATCGGAGACTATGATAAATTCAAAAACAATTTCCACCACCAAGGGCTGCTGGTTCGGGAGTTTGCCGTGATTGACAGCACGGAAGTTTTCTCCACATTGCTGAAGGGTTGAGATGTCTAAACCATACGTGTTTTTGTGACACTTCCTGGCTCCAGAATGCCCAGTTTTTAAACCTCATTTTCAAGATGAAGTTCAGATGCCTGGAATATAAATCCTTTCCCACTCTGACCCTGTTAACCCCTGCGATTGGGATTTGCACAGGGCAGTGGCTACAGCGAGGCTGCAGCCTCCTCACTTACGATGTTCGATTTTATCCTTTCTCCTAGTCCTGTCACTGTTTCTATGTAGACTGCCCTGTCAACTCTCCTGGATAACCCCAGAGTCTTCATGTGTGAACATGTGTGTAGACACAATATTCGTATGGATGTGCGTGCAAATGTGTGTGGAGGTTGTGCAGCCTCAGGTGTCATTGCTTATATGTCTTAACTCAGGTGTGTATGTATATGTGTGTGTGTGTGTACATGTTCTGCAAGATGGAACTCTGTTTCTCATGTGTTATAAGGAGGGCCACTCATTCATTCCTGGCTGCTCAGACCATGAAATAATCACATAAAAATGGAAAGTGTATTAAATCATTGCTTGGCCTAGTAACTCTAGCTTCTTATTGGATATCTCTTACATCTTAATTTAACCCATTTCTATTAACCTGTGTATCGCCACGTAGCTTGTTGGCAAGGTTCTGGCATGTCTGTTCCTGGCGGCGGCTACATAGTGTCTCTAACTCTGCCTATTCTCTGTGGCATACACTCTGGAGGCTATCCCTGAGTGAGATAGTCCCTTTTCAGGTATTCTATCAGGGCTTAGGAAAAGATGAAGTAATACTCATTATATGGCTAGAACTTCAACTTACAAACTGAATAACTGTGAAGCATCCGTTTTCGCTGTGAACCTTTAGGAGATGCCGAGGAAATAATCCCACAGCGAGAGGATTAGCAAATAAAGCCCTGCCGAACTGAGATGAGAGATGGGGCTTCCAGGCCTTCATTTCAATTCCGTGGTTACATCTCTATCTTTGGAGTCTATAAAATATTGTAGCCTTCTGATAAATCTTCGACCTTAATTTTTTTGTAGTATACAGAACACTGTGCTCATAGGATCATACAAATTACCTCTTGGTTTTAATGATTTTTCTCCTTTGCTCCTCAACCCCAGTTTTCTTACCTGCCACTCCCCCGCAAAGCATCTGACTGCGTGGATCTAATGCAAGTCAGATGTCCACGTTCTTGAAGATGGATGTTTGGACTTCTTTGCTTCAATCTTTCAAGGAAAATTGCTGAGAACATCTTTGTCTATGTCTACAGTTATTACATATAAACAAATAAGTTTAGGGCGCACCTCCAGGAGCACAGATGATTTGGAGATGATGCAAGGTGCAGCTTAATGAGCTAGCGTCACATTGTCTGTGAAAGCTGTCTTCAGTGGCTTTACCATGGTCATCATTTGTAATCAGTAATAACAGCCAGTGTTTACTGAGCGCTTGACAACAAGCAAGGCCATTGCCCACCAGTGGAGTCTAATGCTGGCGGATCCTTAGATGTCTAGGGAAAACACTACTTGCTCATGATGCTCTTTATTTGCAATGTGTCTCTGTGTGTGTGTGTGTGTGTTTGATTCAGATAGGGTGTTAGTTTTGTTGCTGTGATTTTAGAGATCTCTGCTTGTAGTCTGTGGCTCCATTGGTTGTTTCTGAGCCTTCATTGAAGCAAAACACCATGGTGACAGGAGCATGTGGCGTAAGTTACTTCATGGTGGCGGGGATGCAAAGTAAAGACGATATGGGAGGAGGAACAGGGATACCGAGGACCCTCCTCCAGCCTCCCACTTCCTCCAACAGCTCCTACCTTTCACTCTGTTTGGGTAAAACCTTCGTATTATAGATCCATCAAGGGATTAGTCAGTTTATTATGGTAGAATCCTTGGGTTCCATTCTCTGACCAACAGTCCAGCAGCCAGCAGCCAAGTCCCTAACACGTGAGCGTGAGGGATACATTTCATAACCAGATGCAAATAGATGGTTGATATTTTATCTAGGTTTATGCATCAGTACTCATAACTACAAAGGTCCATGGCTTTCTTTCCATACCCTTACAATGGATTTGAAAACAACATTGTACCAGTTTCCAAAAAACAAGGGAAGGAGTTGTAGAGATGGCTAAGTAATTAAGAGCATTGGCTGCTCTTCCAGAGGATCCAGGTTCAATTCCCAGCACCCACATGGTTCATGACCATTGGTAACTCCAGTTCCAGGAGATCCAACACCCTCTTCTGCCCAGTGCAGACACTGTACTCACACAGTGCACAGACATATAAGCAGACAAAGCAAACATAAACATAAAATGAAAATCAAGGCTTAAAAAAATGAGGCTATTCCATTTTCTTCTTTTTTCTGGGATTTATCTCTTAGTCTCTGATATTTGTCAAAACCCAACAACAAAACCATTGGAGCCATTTTCGTTGGTGTCAAAGTTGCTAATCCTGTCAATTACAAAAAGAGATCATCAGTTTCAAGTGTCTTTTCTTTTTTTGTACTAAGTTTGTTTTTTATATTTTCCCAGAAATGTGTGCACGTAGACGGATTTTTCTTTGGACCTCCAGCTCACAGAAAACTACAAGTTTGGTCTTGTTCCTAACTAGTTCTTATAACTGAAGTTTTCATATCTTTTCATCTCCATTTTTTCCTGTGACTCAGCTACCTCTGCTCTGTACTGCCCATTCTGCTTCCTCTCCATCTGGCTGGTGACCCCACCTCCTTCCCAGCATTTTCTCTCTGCCCGGAAGTCCCTCCTATCTCTCCTGCCTAGCTATTGGCCATTCAGCCTTTTATTAAACCAGTCACAGCAGTAGATCTTCACAGTGTACAACTATCCCACAAGTGTGAGTGTATATGTGTGTATGTGTGTGTGTGTGTGCCCCCCCCCACGTATGCATGTGTGTTTATGTCGGTTGTCAAACCATTGCTTAGTTCATGCTTTGAAGCCCGGCTGTGGGCTGTCCCTTTGCTTTCCCGCTGCTCTGCAGCTCCCTTTCTTCTTGCCCTCTTCCCTCTTGGTCTATTGAGTTCTTGATTTGTTTGGCCAGCTCTTTAAAATGAAAAGTTTTTTGAAAAGCTGTGGTTTCACTGATAGTCCCTAGTGTGTAATTATTGTCAGTGTTCTGTTTAATTTCTGCCTTTATTTTTTTATCGGTTTCTCTCTTCTAGTCCTCGGAGTGTGGTCTATTAGTTTTGTGATGTCCTAGGCTCATTTGTTTCCAGTGCTAGGTTTTAGCCTGTTTGTTTTTGTATTTTTCTGCTCGGAACGCTCTCCCACGGACAGCTCCATGAAGCTCACTCTGCAGCTTCCAAATGTCCTTTAAATGACACCAACTCAGCCCTGCTTTCCTTTCTGCTCCACTAAAACCTGCCACACCCTCTCCTGTGTCGCCTCCCTGATTGGCTTCCTCTGTAACATCATTCGCCATTAAACATAACATACATTTTACTTGATGCTGATTGCTTATTTCCCTATTAAAATGTGAGCTCTTTAATTTTGGCAAAGGAGACGGATTGTTCCATTTTGATCATATTTAGAACACGTCCCCTGTGCCTCTGCACCATTAATTTCTGTTATACTTCACTCCTACGAAACCACAAATCTGCTTCTGTCTCTACACATTTGGAAAATAAGGGGTCTTCTTCCGGGGTTGGGAGTCAAACCCGAGACTTCATATATGAGCGTGAGCATTTTACCATGGTATAACCTTAGTTCTCACTAGGGATTTTTGTTTGTTTGGTTTTTGTTTTTTGAGACAGGGTTTCTGGAACTAGCTCTTGTAGACCAGGCTGACCTCGAACTCACAGAGATCTGCCTGCCTCTGCCTCCTGAGTGTTGACATTAAAGGTGTGCGCCACCACCACCTGGCTCCCACTAGGGATCTTAACTATTTCATTCACTGCTATGTGCTGAATGTCTAGAAAGATCTACACACAACATGAAACCAATACATTTTAAAATAGTCTTACTCTTTTTTTTTTTTTTTTGCTTATGCATTTTATCTGTTTCTAGGGATGTCTTTAAAATAACCAAAAATAGGGCTGGGAATGTCGTTAAGCGGTAGTGTGCTTGTTTGGCATACATAAAGCCTTGGGTTGGATTACTGCACACAACACACACACCATATACACAGCACACACAACACAATACAATACACACAGTCACACACACGATACACACACACATACAACACATACACACACAGCCCACACAACACACACAGTATGCCACGCACAGACACAGCTCACATACACCATACACACCATATACACAGAACACACACAAAACACACACACCGTATACACCTACCACACACACAACACATACACACACAGCAATACACAATGCACACCACACACACACCATACAATACAATACACACATATACACATGCATCACAAACATGTACACACACTATACACACACATATGCACACATACACAAACAATAAACATGCCATAAATACACAGCACACATACCATACACACACATCAACACACAGCACACACACACCCATATATACTCAACACACACATACACACACAATACACACACACACAGCATGCACACACACCATACAGACACAACACATACACCATACATACAACACACACAGCACATACCATACACACAGAGCACACACACCAAACAGACACAACACACTCATATACACACACAACACACTTGTATTCACACAACACACACAGCACATATATACCATATATACACAACACATACACACCATACACAAAATACACATACCACACACACAACACGCATATATACACATACAAGCACATACACACACTGCAGAAATGGACTCATCTTGCAACCTTCTATATGGTCATGTGCTGCACAAGGACTGCCTATACCACATCTCCACAAGATTATAATAAAACTGAAACTGGGTGTCATGGCATGTCCCTGTAATCCTAGCAGTTGGAAGATAGAGGCAGGACAGGAACTCAAAGTCATCCTTGGCTACAATAGTGAATTCGAGGCCAGCCTGGGCTACTTAGGACTCTGTCTCAGAAATCAAAGAATAAAAACTGGAACAGAACTGAAAAATCTAGTGACATTTTAACCGTCATAATGGAATTTTAAACCAAGTTGCAGTCAGGCCGTGGTAGTGTGGTGGTGCACACCTTTAATTCCAGCACTTGGGAAGCAGAGACAGGCAGATCTCTGTGAGTTCTAGGCCAGCCTGGTCTACAAAACAAGTTCCAGACCAGCCAGAACTGTTATCACAGAGAAACCCTGTCTCAAAAAAAAGAAAAACCGAAAATAAATAAATAAATAAATAAATAAATAAAATAAAAGCCAAATTACACCTTGTCATCGTGTGGCAAAGCATGTTATGAACATGTCTGTGGGAGTGTTGGTATGAGCAGTCCATCGTGGCGTGGAAAGGGAGGCGGATGCAGGTTTCACTGTCTATAATTAGAAAGCAGAGAAGGATGGATACCAGTGCTCAGCTTGCTTCCTTCTTTTCATTCAGGATGCATTCCAGCAGGTGTTGCAGGTCACAGTCAAGGTAGGTCTTCACTCTCACCTTCAACACTTTTGGAAATTCTTTGGCTCACAGAGAGATGTTCCCATGATGCTTTTAAATCCTGATGTCAATGAAGATTAAGGACCACACCATTACATTCTCTGTCATTATTTCAGAGTTCACAATTCTACTTACATATTAAAATGTTTGCTGCAAAATAATCCAGCCAGTCACAGCCTCACACACCTCAGTTTTATACACTCTTAGCATGGAGAGACCACGCTGAGTGTCTGTACTCTCTCATGTAGATTATGGTGCGTCCACTCCATGAGACCACCTTCAAGAAGACCATCTTCCTGGGGAGGCTGGTGCTATGTGCTGAACACTTCTGCCCCTTAGATTTATGTGTTGATGGCACTTGGAGGTATGATGGTATTAGCAGGAGCCTTTGGAGGGATCATGGGGTGCAGTTTTACTCTGGGATTAGTGCCCTCATGAAAAGAGGCCGGGCAAGGCTGGCTTTCTCTCCTCTACAAAGCAGGACATGGCCTCACCAGCTGGGAATCCACCAGATCTGTGGTTCTGCACTTCTAAGACTCCAAAACTGTGAGAATAGTTGTGTCTTATTTAAAGCATCCAGACTATAGTAATTTGTTTTTATAGAAACTCAAACTAAGACAGCTGGTTTATTTGCTCTTGTTATTTGAGGATCCAAGGTCCTGAAATACCATGTAAATAACCAGAATCTGAGGATCACGTTGTGTGCTCCAACAGGCTAAGCCATGTTTTTAAGAAAGGAATACAATCACGCAAAGGCATAATATGGGGAATGTTAATGGATAAATAATTCAGATTTTTAATCAATGAATAGTACTGAGTAATAAGGAGAGTGTGATGGGGAGCCGATCTTTTTAAAGATTTTAAAATCTAAACTTTTATGACTCAGATTCTGTTGATAAAATTTGAACACTGAGTATTTGGCAGTGTTGAATGATTGTTCGTTTTCTGTCCACAATGACGGGAGAGACAATAATCCGCAAATGGTAGCACAATAATTGTAATGAAAAGAAGATGAAAGAGAGTCAAGATGGCCTCTCCTTTTCTGTGTTAGTTTTATGTATGTGTGTGTGTGTGTGTGTTCATATGTGTTCATCTGTGGCACATATGTTTGGGTGGGTATTTATCTGGGAGGCGGTAAAGCAGATTTGAAGAGAAAGATTATGAATTCTGTTTTGGAGCCAGGTAAGATGCCTCACACCTACAATCCCAGCACTTCAGAGGCTGAGCCATGAGTCTGAGGCTATCGTTGTCTATAGAGTGAGACCGTATTTCATACAACAACAACAGAATTTCCAAGTCCAAGAGATTCAGTTTCTAGGAACATATGCACCCTAGAATTCAGTTTTAGGTAACTTTAAGACACCCATAACAAGCTTTTTTACAGGCAACATCAGTAGGAGCTCAAACACATGAGTCTGAGGCTTAGAAACTAGATTCTAAATAGTTAAATTAGAATTTACTCATACTTCAATAAAAATTTACTATAATTACAACGACTGAAAAAATCATTAGTGCGAATTGAAAAATTAATCACTAAGTTTCTTGCCTGTTGTAACTGGTGGAAATGTGTGCCTTTAATTGAGACTTACTTTTCTTGTAAAAGCACAAAGCCCATTCTGGTAACAAATGCTCCTCAAACCCCCAGGAGTCCCATCTGGAAGCGAGTCACTGGTCCAAGTGGGGAAAAAAAAACAGGGAAAGTTCTTGTTGCGCTTTAAAATGGAGCGATCAGTGCCGTGGAGAAACATTTTCCCTTTGTTTTCTTTGAAACACGATAGATCTTCACAGAGAAAGATGGAGGGTTCAGGCTGATTACGATCATGGTGAGAGATAAAGGCTTCTAAGTCGTTGTGTCTGCGGAGAATGTCCAGAGGGCTAGCAGATACGCTGCAGACGAGGTCATCTCTTAAAGCACACTCCAGGAATTCTCAGGACAAAGCGCCAAGAAAAATGTGATGTCCGCCAGGACCTTTGGGCATCTCAACAATGCAAATAATTGGGAACCTGGGATTCCTGCAACAATATCGGATAGGCAAGTGTTTCAAGTGGGGAAGCAATGGTGAGAAAAATTTGGGGAAGGAGAAGACATGGAGTTATCGGGAGCTAGAAACATTAGAGATGAGGCATGGCTGCTTTGTTCCTTTATATTTTTAAAAGGTTAAAAAGATTTATTTTTATTTTATGTGCATGGGTGTTTTGCATGCCTGTACATCTGTGAGGCCCCCACAGAGGTCAGAAGAGGGCATCAGATATCCTGGAACAGGAGTTACAGATGGTTGGAGGTGACATTTGGGTTCTGGGGATTGAACCCAGGTCCTCTGGAAGAGCAACAAGTGCTCCTGACCACTGAACTATCTCCCCAGCCTCTTCTTCATTATTTTTATGTGTAAAGTTTAATGGCATTCGACACATTCATATTATTGTGCATCTTAGGGTTCCTATTGCTGTGATGAGACACCATGATCAAAAGCAACTTCGGGAGGAAAGGGTTTATTCAACCTACACTTCCACATCACTGCTCATCACCGAAGGAAGTCAGACAGGAACTCCCACAGGGCAGGAACCTGGAGGCAGGAGCTGATGCAGAGGCCATGGATGGTGCTGATTACTGGCTTGCTTCTCATTGCTCCGTTTGCTCAGCCTGCTTTCTTCGTGAGCATGCTCAGCTTGTTTTACCCAGGACCATCACCCTAGAGGTGCCCTCCCCCAATGTCTAGGCCCTCTCACAACAGTTACGAATTAAGAAAATGCCCCACAGGCTTGTCTACAGCCCAGTCTTATGGAGGCATTTTCTCAACTGAGGTTCCTTCCTCTCTTTTGACTTTAGCTCCTGTCAAGTTGAATAAAACTATCCAGCTCATTGGGAAGCCACCAACATGTGAAATCATCTCCAGACTTTTCTGGTCTACAAAAGAGACCATCTATACCCATAATATAGCCCTCCAATCCCTCTCCTCAGTTACCTCTTGGCAAGTACCATTTTGCTTCCTATCTCTGAATCCAAACCCTCTGGGTAACAGATAAATGGAATCTTACATTTGTTGTTGTAACTAGCTTACTTCACTTAGCGCAGTGCCCATAGGGTTTATTAGTGCTGTGTACACAAAATGGCAAAGAAAGCAACTGTTATGTCGTACATAGTCTAGCACAACAAAAATATATAAATAGAGGATGGAGGTGTACCATAATGGAAGAACATGTGCCCAAGGCCCCGAGTTCGATTTTCAGCACAGCAAACAAACAAATATGCAAACACACATGTAATTGGTTCTTTAATATTTTACCCTTCATCTAGAAGGTCGGCTCAGTGAGAGGGACCTTGTAGATCGTATTCACTGCCCTTCTGGTCACCATCCAGTCCAGTATCTACCAAGGGCAGTGGCCTTATAGACAATGTGAAATGGGTAAGGTCGTTGGCGTGGGGCTTGGGGACAGAGTATGCCTGAGGAACGCCGGTTCTCATGTAATGAATTGCCTGGGAAGCACTAGCAGAGGGTTCTGTAATTTGCTGGTGATAATATTCAGTTGCCATAGTGCTGGGGTGTTTCTGAACATGCATCTTGATTAAATACAGAAACTGGGAAAGTCGGGATTGTCTGTCCCACCTGCGGTCCCTGTCTTCCTTTGGTCACTCGCAGAAAGGGCTTCCTCCAGGTGAGCCTTTGAAGACAATGTCAACTTCTTTGTGTTATCATTTATCATACTTTTACAGATCAACACAAGCTCATGAAATTTTACTTAAAACTTTTTAGCCTTTTAATTATAGAAACTGGAATAGGGAAAAGATGTAGTAGGAAGGAGAGAGAAACGGATGACTCCAGGGATAATATTTATTAAAATTAAAAATTCATGTGGCTTCTGCCCCAGCAAGCTCACTCTTGGGAGTCTGTCCCAAGGAAATAAAGCCATTAATTAGCACAGACACATGCACAGAGATGCTTTTAAGACAGTATTCACTGTGAAACAAAGCCCCTGGCTGAATACTTTATGATATATCAACACCATGAATTATTACCCATCCATTTAAAAGAACAGATTAAATCGAAACCAATTGACTTGGAGAGAATCCCTTGAGGTGTTTTTAAGTAAGGAAGGCAAGACACGAGAACATGTATGCAAATGTGGACAGTGTTCCACTATTGTAAAGGCCAAAAACACCCAACCAAGACCAAAATCACCTTTCCAATCCCTTACATAGCTTTGTGAGTGTGGAGAAAACCATGAGAGAAAGAGCCCTGGGTTGGCGCCACTCCTTGGGTGTCATTGGGGAGATGGCTGCTGCTGGCAGGAGAAAGAAGAAAGGAAAAGGGGAAAGCGAAGCATTGCACACAAGCAGCAAGCGCATAAGGCATGCACCCGTGTAAAATGACACGATCCCAGGCTGCTCAGCTAGTTAGTGCTTGCCTAGCATGCCTGAAGCCCCACGCTCCATCTGCACCATTGCATAAAGATGTGAGTCTACTGGGGTCTATTACTCAGCCCCCAAAACAATGCTAAAACGCTATGTTAAAAACAAAAACAATGGCTGGATAGATGATGCCATGGTTAAGGATGCATACTGCTCTTGCAGAAGACCAGAATTTGGTTCTTTGTACTCATATCAGGTAGCACTAGCTCCAGAGCATCCAATACCCTCTCCTGGTCTCCACTAACACAGACATTCCACGTGAATTATACATACACACACAATTCCACATTACACATACACACACACTTTAAAATAAAAATAAATTATTTTTAAAATGAAAAATATTCCCCCAAAAAGCAAAAACAAAACCCGGCTTGCTTCTTCAGATCAAGGCTCTGTTGTTTGTACTTTCTAGGACACATATTCTTGGTAGAAGAAAGGAGACATTCGGAACAGACTTAAGCAATATTGATCTCTAAAAACGATCAAGGTTTTCGGTCATGGTCTATCAATGTCTATCTGTCTTTGTTTTCCAACAGTGCAGTTTTAAGCTGGGTGCACGACAATCAGAAACAATATTCCTCAGCCTTCCTTGCAGCTAAATAATGCCATATGATTGGAATCTGGACAATGGGATTTAACCCCTGAGAGTAGTCCTTAAACCAAAAGGAACCTGGCAGTGGTGGCTCACACCTTTAATTCTAACAGTCAGGAGGTGGAAGCAGGCAGATCTTTGTGAGTTCAGACCAGCCTAGTCAAGAGAGTGATTTCTCTGAGAGCCAGGGATACATGGATAAATTCTGACACACACACACACACACACACACACACACACACACACACACACA
>NC_022019.1:21539777-21557693 GCF_000317375.1 Microtus ochrogaster
GATGGTGAAACTCCTGAATGGATGGTAGGGCTGAGGAGAAAAAGGGAACTTGGGTATCTAACACCATCCAGCCACCAAACCAGCCCTTATTCATTATCCACACTGCATATTTCTATAGAAATTATACCACTTTTGTTTAAGTCATTGTGCTGAATCTGTGCTGAGCAAAGAAGTCAATATTCCAGGAATGCAGATTGGCCCCCAGGCTCTCCTCGCTACCCAGCTCTGAACCACCATGACCATGGCTTTTCAACACCATGAGCCTCTCTTCACTACTTGAAGAGCAAAGGTCACAGAACGTCAGAGACCTCCCTTCTGGCTAGGGGTGCGGGTTCCTCTGGATTATTTAGCTGCAAGGAAAGCTGGGAAATGTGATCTCTGATTGGTTGTGTGCCCAGACCAAGGTTCACGGAGTTAACTTTTTCCAGAGGGCACAGTTTTGAGCAGAGGGAATTGACAAGATGAAGCAAAGGCAAGGAAGAAAAGCAATGCATAAAGTACCCGAGAGGGGAGGAACAAAGGCATGCCTGGGGAATCTCCTTAAAAGTTAGAAACATAAATCAATAATCTTCCCAAAGACTCGGGGCCGACTAATGAAACCCTTTCCACCATGTGCACTAACTCTGAAAGACACCAATTATTTTTTATGGCTTGGAAATCTTCCACTGTGATTTCTCTGGCAGCCCAGAGAAAGCTGGGTCTGGTTTGGGAAGGCCTAATGATTCCTCACATAAGACCGACCAGGCTTGAATAAGTCTTTGTGTGTGTGTGTCGCGTAATGAGAATTTGGCAAAACTGTGCGTCTCCTTTGTCTCATTTGTGGTCATAAGAAGACTTGAGGAAACAGTCCTGTCACTTTTTGCCAATAATACATCGAGATGGGTGGCTTTGCAAACGGTTTGCTGTTTTGCATGGAAAGAGCAGACCAACAATCAATTAGGTAATGGACCTGACCTGGGCCGTGGGAGCCGACAGCAGCAGAAACCGCTGAGTCATGGAGCCTCGTTTCCATACAACGCACGTGAAAATCAGTCTCATTACTTTACCGCATCACCTCCCGTGAGGGCACTTGGCAAGTGTGAGTCATAGCAAACTTGAGGTCTTAGAATTTGGAGAGCCCGGTATAAAAAATTCATCAGATCTTTAGGCGCTGCCTATTCTCCCTTTTCCTATCACATCTGGATAGTCGGTTTTTAAATTTTAATGTGCTGCTCTTCTTGGCTTTTCAAGGACACAACCTTCACCTTGGGTGGCTCTAGGCACGTACCAGAGTGATGGGGATGGGAACTTGGTGTGGGAGAAAACAGAAAGGCTGGATACGCATTAGGGCAGGGCACTCAAACCCAGGACCAGGGGGTCCAGCCGCTATCAGGAATGTAGAACTTGCATGCCAGCATCTCTAACACGCTTGGAAACAGGGCCTGCGACAAGGGATCCTGGCGAAGAACAGAATAGAAAAATGCCCTTAAGAGTCTGGTTTGGAGCCAGGCGGTAGTGGCACACACCTTTAATCACAACACTCAAGAGGCAGAGGCAGGAGGATCTCTGTGAGTCTGAGGCCTACCTGGTCTACAAGAGCTAGTTCAGGACAGGCTCCAAAAGCTACAGAGAAACCCTGTCTTGGAAAACCAAAAAGAAAAATAGTCTGGGTTGGAGCTCAATTGGTAGAGAGGCAGAAATTGCTCAGGAAAAAAAAAGCACATCTGTACCAAACACAATAATTATGGTGTCAATATTCTCTTAGCAGTACAGTATGACATATATTTATTTACATAGCATTTACCTGGCACTAGGTGTTACAAATAAAATAAAGATGATTTCAGGTATATGGGAAACTGTATGTAGTTTATATGTAAATAACACGATTTTTTTGTTTTTTTCCTTTTTTGTATGTTTTCTCTACTTCCCTCCTTGCCTCTCCTTCTCCTTCAACTCTCTCCCAAGGTCCCCATGCTCCCAATTTACTCAGGAGATCCTGTCTTTTTCTACTTCCCATGTAAATTAGATCTATGTATGTCTCTCTTAGGGTTCTCATGGTTGTCTAAATTCTCTGGGATTTTGGTTTGTAGGCTGGTTTTCTTTGCTTTATGTTTAAAAACCACTTATGAGTGAGTACATGTGATAACTGTCTTTCTGTGTCTGGGTTACCTCACTCAAATTGATGTTTTCTAGCTCCATCCATTTTCCTGCAAAATTCAAGCTGTCATTATTTTTTTCTGCTGTGTAGTACTCCATTGTGTAAATAAGGAAAACCACATTTTCCTTATCCATTCTTCAGTCGAGGGGCATTTAGGTTGTTTCCAGTTTCTGGCTATGACAAACAATGCTGCTATGAACATAGTTGAGCACATGTCTTTGTGGCACGATTGAGCATCCTTTGGATATATACCCAAAAGTGGTATTACTGGGTCTTGAGGAAGGTTGTTTCCTAATTTTCTGAGAAATCGCCACACTGACATTTAAAGGGGCTGTACTAGCTTGCACTCCCACCAGCAATGAACAAGTGTTCCCTTTACCCCACAATCTTTCCAGCATAAGTTGTCATCAGTGTTTTTGATCTTGGCCATTTTTACAGGTGTAAGATGGAATCTCAGAGTTGTTTTAATTTGCATTTCTCTGATGACTAAGGATGTTGCGCATTTCCGTTCGTGTCTTTCAGCCATTTTAGATTCCTCTGTTGAGAGTTCTCTGTTTAGATCTGTACTCCATTTTTTTTATTGGATTATTTGTTCTTTTGATGACCAATTTCTCGAGTTCTTTGTACATTTTGGAGATCAGCTCTCTGATGTGGGGTTGATGAAGATCTTTTCCCATTCTGTAGGCTGCTGTTTTGTCTTGTTGACCGTGTCCTTTGCTTTACAGAAGCTTTTCAGTTTCAAGAGGTCCCATTTTAATTGTTTCTCTCAGTGTCTGTGCTGCTGGGGAATAACACACCATTTTATATAAATGACATGAACACTCCATTTGGAAAACCCCAGAGGATCCTGGATCAAATGCCTGTCTGACACAGAGGGACAACTCTAGCAAGATAACAATCCAGGCACAGGGCAGAGGAGAGCATGCGCTTCACACTAACCATGCGACCTTTGAACCTTTTCTATCTGAGCACAGTCTCCGCCATCATCGAGACACAAAGTGCCAGATCCTTGCTTTCACGGCTGCCTTTGAACCAAAGCAAGGGTGTACGGGATCCTCACACACGCATCATGGCTATAAGAAGCAAGCAAGTGCTTGGAAGAACCAAGGACCATGCTGAGCCCGTTCTGGTGTTTGGGATGACATTGGCTGTGGGCACATTCAGAGTCTAGATGATAGAACCCTGGACCAGTACCCTACCCATAGCAACGGTAGTATCCCGGGTCCAGTACCCATAGCAACAGTAGTATCCTGGGTTCAGTGCCCATAGCAGCAGTAGTGTTCCTAAGAGCTTGCCATGGGCCACTCCTGGCTGCAGGGCCTCAGGCCTAGGTGGGTCCCTGGCCCCACTATGTCCCCCACCACGTCATCACTTCTCAGGGATTTCTTTACCCCTTAATCCTGACAGAGCCACTTTTGTGTTTAGAACCCGTGAGTGAGACATGGAGGTGCTCTCAAAAGTGGAATTGTGGAGAGAAGAAAGAAGCCAGCTGGGAGTTGTAACTGGCAGTGTATCAATATGTGAGGGAAACTGGATCAGGCTGCGCCCGGTGCCACTCTGGGCCATCACTGCCACCCTTGGCTGCCCGCCGGGCTCCACAGGACCGGCTTCTCTCCGCGTTAATTGGTGCCTGTGGCCTTCTAGCTTTCAGTCTCTCCAGTTCCTATCACGTCATCTTGATTGAGGATTTCATCTCGACAGAGGGAGTCTCTGAGGTGTAGTGGTTCAAAGCCTTCCCCAGTGCTAGTGAGGTACAAAGGAAAACGAGCGCTTAGATGAAGAGCTGGCCAGAGAGCTGGAGAGTCTCTGCAGTGAAGAGCCCCCAGGCCAGCTTATCCAGAGACACAGGACTCCCCAGCCTCGCAGGACCCAGAGAGTGACACTAGCCAGGGTCAGGTGCTGGAAACTGGAGGGCTATGCATCATCAGCTTCTAACGATGAGGGAAAGAACCTAACCCGGGTTCACAAGGGCTTCAATTCTTGATGCTCATCATGGATGTTATAAAAATCACAATCTTCACTTGGATGCAGCTGAGCAATAGACCACTTTCTAACAGGGGTGAGGCCTTGGGTTCAATCCCTTGCACGGGGGGGGGGGACATTTCCGAAAATTATAATCCTCACTGCGAACCCAGGAAGAGAAGCAGAGCGCAGGGTGGGCTGCCTGAGCGAGGTGTGTGAGCGTCCATCACCCGTGTGGACAGTTGCGACTGTAGCAGTTGACAGCTGCTTCTGCTGCCGGGAGAGGTGTGGGCAGGGCAGAGAGGGCCGGCGATGGACTAAGCTAAATTGGCTTTCTCCTTCTCTCATTTGAGTAGCGTCGTTAGCTAACATTTGCCACCGGCCTGCTTCACTTTCCAACCCCCATCCAAGGCCCCAGCCATTCAGGGCCGTTCATCACTAGCCAGAAGCAGAATTCCTTAGTCACAAGCAGAGTGCTGAGCTGTGGCTCAGCTGTTGATATCTGTGACCCGGGGGAGAAATAAAAATCAATGGTTTCCTAGGTACCTGGGCTTCGAGCCTTGCACACTTCTGTTTACGCGGCGGCCTCACCGTGGAACTCTCTTAAATAGCCCATTAGTCCTCTCGAAAGCCAGACCAAACATTGCCGCTGGGAAATTTACTGAACTGCGCACTGCCTCCTGCTCTCCCACTCTAGACTGAAGCCACCCACACTCTTCCCTTGACCTGAGACATCCTTCCGTGCCAGGAGGCGTGAGCTCAGGCTCGGAGGCCAGAGGACAAGCTTGGGTGTTGTTCCTCGGGAATGTCATCCGCTTAACTTTTCAGACAAGGACTTTCATTGGCCTGGAGTTTGCCAAGCAGGTTAGGCTGGCTGACTGGAGAGCCCTACAGATCCACCTGTCTATGCACTGGGACTATATGCCAGAGCTAGAGGCACAATGCTCGGCTTTCCACGTGGGTCCTGAGAATTGAACTCAAGTCTTTGTGCTTCGTTGACAGAGCCATTCCCTGGTCCTTTCCCTCACCTCTCTGGATTGGTGGTGGACCTCTCTGCCTCTGTGCAGAGAAACTGTTCTAGTTTCATTTAGTTGCTGTGAAAAAAAACAAAAAACAAAAAACACTCTCACCAAAATCAACGTAGGGTATGAAAGTCTTATACTTCTAGGTCGTAGTAGATCATTGAGGGAAGCTGGGGCAGGAACCCAAGCAGCAACAAAAGCAGAAATCATGGGGCAGAGGGAAGGCTGCTTCCTGGCCCACATAGTCCAACTTATGCTCAGCTAGCTTCCTTATGCAGATCAGAACCAACTGCCCAGGGAATGATACTGCCCACAGTGGGCTGGTCCCTCCTGCATCAGTTAGCAATGAAGGTGGTCTTTCACAGTTATTTACTCAGGCCAATCTGATCTGTCCAAGAGCTCAGTAGACTCCAGGCCTTGTCCTGTGGATGTAGGGGTTAAGCAGGAGACACTGGAGTAGTTCATGCCCTTGGGTGGTTATTTGCAGTGAGCTAAGAGCATTGTCACTTGGAAGAAGGCAACTAGTACACAGTGGTAAATAGTAGACTCGGAAGACATGGCCGGGGCTCAAGTACTCTTCCCTCTATTCTGTAGTTTCTGACCTTGGAAGGTTTGCCCACAGGTGATGAGCTTTCCTCGTCGATACAGTGGCAATGATAACAGTCTTCCCTGGGCTGTTGTGAGAATTCTGTGTGATGGTTAGGCCGTGGCCTGGTGGAGAACAAGAAGCCCCTTGGCACACTCTCCACGACTTTCCTCATTGCTGAGACAAATGCCTGATGAGAGCAACTTAAAAGAAGGAATGTTTAGTTTGGTCTGAAGTTGAGAGCACAGTCCATGGCAAAAGGCAGGAGAACCAGGCGGCTGGTCACATTACATCTGGTCAGGAACCAGAGGCAGACAAATGCTGCTGTCAGCTTGCTTTTTTTCATTCTGTTCAGTTTGGATTCCTTCCTGATAGCACGATAGCATCCATAGGTAGATCGTGTCTCAATTAACCCAATCTAGAAACTCCCTCACAGATAAGGTCAGAGGCTTGTTTCCATGGTGATTCTGATACTATCAGTTTGGGTCAAGATTAACCGTCTCAGGCATTATCGGTGGGTCTACAGGGCTCTAGCGGCAGGGACAAAGGTTTGACCAGGTATGAATGAATGTGGGGAAAGAACTGAGGACGTGGAAGGGGATGGCTGAGGTACAGATAAGGGTGGAGGTAAACTGTGGAGGTCTGAATCTTCACAGCCGTGTGAAGCTAGCACTGGATAATCTAAAGAGATGGATGGGGTTTGTGTTCCCCTTGCAGAGGGAGGGAGGAAAGGTGCGATTTAGAGAGGCTTGACAACCTGCCTTCAGTGGCACACTGGTAAGTGGCAGTCATAAGTGTTTTGATTCTGTACTCTGCTTTGTAACACCACTAAAGCACAAAACTCACCCTGCAGCGGCTCTCAAGCCAAACTGTCCCCCAGGCCTTTGAAGCTGCAGCAGGGATGAGGACATTGTGACACACAAAGAAACGGGAAGAAGGGGGTGCATAGAGTACCCAACTTTGCAAAGTGCAGCTGTGGCATGGGAAGAGCGAAGCTTTCTTCACAAAATGGGGGGCTGGCCGGGCAGTGGTGGCACACGCCTTTAATCCCAGCACTTGAGGCAGAGGCAGGCGGATCTCTGGGAGTTTGAGGCCAGCCTGGTCTACAAGAGCTAGTTCCAGGACAGGCACCAAAGCTACAGAGAAACCCTCTCTCAAAAAAAAACAAACAAACAAACAAAAAAAAACAAAAAACAAACCATAAACAACAACAAAAACAAAATGAGGGGCTGGGTGTGGGGAGCAGCTGGGGGTGTGGCTCCATGGTACATGTCTGACACATAACATGTGCCTACCATGTGCAAAGCCCTGTCCACAGACGTGTAAAACATTATCAAATACAGATCAACAAATTCATGGGAAAGCCTTGTTCAAAGCATGTCTCACTTTCTAGAAGAACAAATCCAAGTTCTGTCATTTTGGTAACAAAGCCTTTGACTAAATGAATTCTTTCTTGAAATTCTTTCTTGGCACTGAGCCTCGTGAGACAGTCTTTGGTGTCTGTGACACAGGTATGGAGGGTTTAGCACCATAAAGTGATGAGCCGGTATCCACTGAAAGAATGACGAATCACCAAGCAATGGTAAGAAGGCAGAGGAGAAAGACTGAAGGATCTTATCGAAATTGGTGTACAGGGCTGGTTAAGTGCGTGCCTAGCAACCACAAAACCCTGAGTCTGATCTCTAGCACTATATAAACTGGTGTGGTTGCCCATGGCTGTAATCCCAACCCTCGGGAGCTAACAGCAGAAGAATCAGAAGTTAAATGTCATCCTGGGCCACCTAGTGGGATAGTAAGTTGCAGGTCAGCCTGGGATCCAGGAGACCCTGTCTAAAACAAAACCAAAAATCAGTCAGGAATGACGGTACACACATATAATCCTGGTACTTGGTAGGCAGAGGCAGGAGGATATCTGTGAGTTCCAGGCCAGCCTGGTCTAGAGAGTGAGTTCCAGTACAGCCAGGGATACATACCGAGACCTTGATCTCAACAAAACAAAACAATCAGTTTAGCAAAACTGGATGTGGTGTGGTGGCGCACACTGGCAATGTCAGCCGCAGGAGGCATCGGCAGTAAGAGAGCCTTGGCTACCCAGCAAGTTCAAAGCCAGGCTGGGTTTTGAGACTCTCAAAAATTAGAAAGAATGGAGAAAGAGAAAGAGAGAGAAGAAAGAGATACACAGAGAGATACAGAAACAGAGAGAGAAGAAAGAAGGAAGAAATCAATGTAGCAGAGGAATTTCTTTGAAAGGTTTTCTTCCTAATGTGTTAAGATATTGGCAGCATCCAATATGTGCTCATAATATGTGTCTACAAAGCTCTGACATGAACAATTGATATCACTTGACCATCTTAACTACGGCTAGTTGTCCTTAAAGCCTCCTGAGCCCACCAGATTCTAGATGGTAATGGCTCAGCTGGTTTAAATGGGTTTCCATGGTTACTCTCATGCTCCCGTTTCCATGGTTACATTTTCTGGTCCCTCACAGGAGTTAGATATATATTTGAGATTTAAAGGGATTTTTTTCCCTGCCTTGCCTGCCTACACAGATTTCTAGGGTCCAAATGTCTGGGATGAAAGTTTTAGTGACCTCTTGGCAGGAGAGGGGGAGACGGTAATAATATTTATGACAGCTGAATCTACCTAGAATGAGCAGCAGACTCAACTGGGAGCAATACTGCAGGTGGATTGAAAGCTCAGTATTATGAGCCTGACTGTTTTGCTGAACTAGAGGAGAGGGCTGTCTGCGGTGAAGGACCAATATATTATTGTTTGGATGTGTGGCTCTGGGACAGGGCTGGGATGCTGTCCGCAGCTGGACTCTCAGATCAGATGTCCTTCAAATTTCTTTCATCCATCTCTGTACTGGATATTGAGGTTACCTGCTTGCACTCATTTCTCCCATCATCTCCCTTTCAATGCTCCTCCCTTGGTTCACTCCAGCAAGCATCTGTTTGAAGGGACCAGCCCAGGTACCTTCACAGTTGGATTTAGCATCTCTCGGTACAGAGAGCCTACCCTACGTGGACTCCAAGAGCCCCCTTGTGGTAACTCTAATACTTGCAGCTTTTTTTTTTTTTTCGAGACAGGGTTTCTCTGTGGTTTTGGAGTCTGTCCTGGAACTAGCTCTTGTAGACAGGCTGGTCTCGAACTCACAGAGATCCACCTGCCTCTGCCTCCCGAGTGCTGGGATTAAAGGCGTGCGCCACCACCGCCAGGCTACTTGCAGCTTTTTTTCGTCTAGAAAAGGACTCCTGGAAACTGGCAGGACTCAGCAGGGAAAACGGTCTTCCTCCATCATCCCTCCCTGCCTTCTTCCTATAACTTTACTGGGCATCTGTTATGCATCATCCAGTCCCCGGTATGAGTGGCAGCCTCCCTCAGACCAGCCTGCTGGCACCCAGACACCAACAAGAACTAAAATGCCTCCTCTACTCCAGACAGTTAGTGTCCTTGGGTGGGCAGCTGACCCAAGCAGAGCCTGAGACTTCCTTGAGAATAAGTATCAATATTCTGGGGCAATGAATGGAGCGTGCATAGTGGTCTGTGGGTGGGGGAGGGGAATATTTTGTTTGCTCTGTCTTCAAGGAAGGAGTGTTCCATAGACCCTCTGAAGGGGTACAGCTAGAGACCAGCATCTCAGGATCCAGGCAAGTGTTGAGTCTTCTGAAATCTCATACAGATTGCTCCCAGAAAGGTGCACCATTTTTTGGTCTTCTCTTCACCTGTAAAACACGGGCCCTTCTTTTTGATGTGCCAGGGAGCTCTGTAGGTGACCAGGAGATCCATTTGGATCTCCCAGTTTCGAAGTGCCCTGGGGTCTGTTTTTACAGGCATTGTTGCTGCCAAGCAGGCGTTGGGGGTCCTGGGAGGCTAGACTGGGAGGTGTGCTCAGGTGGAGGTTACTGCAGGACACACTTACACGTCATGCTTTCCAAAGACGACTCAGGGCACCCACGCTCCATCCGAGCCCTCTGTTTCAAGGAGAGGGTGCCATGAACCAGAACTGTAGGCCTGGTTATGAGGTTCCGATGTGGCCTGCTCACAGAAAAGAACCAAGACCCAGGTGTATCCTTAAAAAAATTCCAGACTGAAAGAGCAGGAGTGGCGGCCATTTTTCTCGGTGTGACTGACCAAAAGATGCTAAGTCCAGAGTTAATGGTCCAGTTTCCTACCATATAGAACAGGTCAGCCTGCAGGGAGTGAGACCAGTGGCCACTCAGGGGGATGTAGATTTAGGATAAAGGGGGCTCTGACTGGTCCAGCGTCTCCAGACACTCAGATAAATAAACCCTTGCCTTCCTGAGCTCCAGGGAGGAAGAATTCCCACACTTTCTGCAACCTCTGGAACAACCCAGGATGTTCCAATAGCCTTCTGTCTTTTGACTTGGCATCCTGCCCCTTGCTACCGAAAACATCATCCTATGGACACACAGCTCAAGAAGAGGGAGCCAACTGAGGAGAATGGAGCTTCAGAAGGGACCTAGTGTTCCAAGCACACTGTAGTGAATTGAGCAACGCCAATTCAGCCTCCAACAGCACACTGAAGTCTGTAATGGCAGCTATTTGAGTGGACTGATCGGGGTGTGTTTGGAAGCAGGCTTGCTTTTTATTTTATCATTATTAAAGTCTTGTAAAACTACAGTCATCATCAACTAGCAGTTTAGGGATTTCTTTTGTCGGGGCATCTTTTGTAGATGTGTGTTGTGAGTGCATGTTTGCATGCTCACATGTATGTGAATACATGTGGGGGGGTGTCTTCCTCCATCACCTTCTTTCTACCTTATATATTTAGGCAAGATCTTTCACTTGAGTCGAGGGTTCATGACTTCGCTAGTCCAGCTAGCTGGCTTGCTTTAAAGATCCCTTATCTGCCTCTAGAATGCTCGATTACTGCTGGGTCACCATATCCACCCCAGGGTGTGTAGGTGCTAGGACCTGAACTGGGGGTACATGATGGCCCAGGTGTAACCTCAGCCCAGCACTCTGGAGGCAGAGATGGGATCCCTGGAGCAAGCTGGTGTGTCTTGGATTGCACTCAAACTGCTGTGTAAAGGGGACATTGCTGTGCTAATGCAAAGACTGCATCCGTCTAATCCACAGTAACCCACAGGGCAGTGCTGCTGTCTGGAGTTCAAGGTCACACTGCCTTTCAGCTGACTGCTTCCTTTTGAGTACCAGGTCTTGGTCCTCTTGAGAGGGTCTATTCGAATATACACACACATGTGTGTGTTTATGTACACACATATAGTTTTCAATATGATGTTTAATTATTAGATAATATTTTCCACATATATTTTAAATTAATTAGGTAGTGTGTGTGGCTTCTTGTGCCACTGTGAATCTGAAGGTCAGATGACAAATTTTGAAAGTTGGTCCTCTCCTTCCATTTTGTGGGTCCTGGGCATCAAACCCAGGGGCAGCAAGTGCTTTTGCCTGCTGAGTCATTCTGATGGCCCCCAAAACAGATTATTCTTGACATTGAATGTTCTGTGAGATGCCTCAAGAATTTTTCCCCTGTGCTGTAGAGGAAAGTATAGGAACATCAAGCTACCCTGTGGTGTCTAAGGTGTTTGTAGCAGGAACAAGTTGGGAAAGTGTCTTGGTCAACTCTGAGTCCTTTGTCCAGACGTATGTACGTCTGTCTGTTCACTTCCCTTTGTTCTCACTGTCCTTGGGAGGAGTCGGGGGCCATCCTAGTGACCAGCACAGCCTGGAGTGACCCCTTCTTTATCGTCCTTCTTAGGTCTTCCGAGTGCTCAGTGGTCACAGGTTGTTTTGCGGTTTCTACCCCCGCTGCAAATATTTTCTCCTTCAGAACTCTGCAACTTCAGGCGTTGATGCTCCGAGAGGACCGCTGGTTGGAGGGCAATGGGAGCAGGAAGGAAGGCAGGACAGGGTCTGCCCAAGAGCAGAGGACGGCAGAGGAAAGGCGACCACAGAAGCGTCATGCTGTGTCTGCCTTTCTGGGAGCAGGGTCCCAACTCCTGTTGCTGTTATTATTGTTGTTGTTGCTGCTGTTATTTTACTATTACTATTATTTTGAGACAGGGTCTGGCCATGCAGCCCTGGCTGACCTGGAACTTACGATGCAAATTGGGCTACTTTCAAACTTGGGGTGATCCTCCTGCCTCAGATTCCTGAGTGCTAGAGTCATAAGTGTGTGCCATCACTCGGGACTCCAAACTGCACTTCTCTTCTTTATGAGTAAGTTTGTTTCATCTTTTATTTTTAACAGTTCTTCTGTTTCTATGAATTTTATGTTCGTATTCTTTTCCCGTCACCTCTTGGGTAGATAATTTTCTTCTGGTCGAATTTTTCTTAATGATTTTTTAAAAAGCATTTTATTCAAATTTAAAGGGAATTAAGCTTTTAGTCTGTGCTTTGAGTAGTAAATATTCACTTATCTCTTGACCATGTTTTTAATGTTGATTTTTTTTTTTTTGCCTTGTTGTAGACCAGTGTATCGGTTTTTATTTTAGGAGTTCTGGACATTGTGCTATTCTTAGAAAGTCCTTGTAACTCCATGACAACAAAGCCACCCTATGTAAAGTCTATATATATGTACATAAAATGAAAAAGGAATTATGTCATTTTTTTCCTTTGAGAACTTTTATGGCTTTGCTTTTTACATTAAGAATATTCAATCTTCCTGGATTTTATTTTTATTTACTTTGCAAGACAGCTATCAAGCTAATCCCCCACCTGTCTATCCAGCAGAGTCGACTTCCCTTACAGATTTGAAATGCCACCCTCTATTTGCCTGCGTTTCAGAACTTCCTGTGACAGACGAGCTTTAATTCTGTCTTGACCTTGTCCTTGAGGGAGGTTCGCTATTGCTCTCATTTGGTTTTCCAATGGGAGAGATTTGAGCATGCGCAGATGCAGAGGGAGCGCAGCCGTGGTGAAGGACAGGTGGGGAGAAAATGCGGTTAGCAACTAGAGACAGGGACAGGGAGCAGATCAACCTGTCTGTCTGAGCAGGGAAACATTTGCTCTGAATTCCTCAAGGTTGGTTTTCTCTTTATCTTTTTTCCTGTGTAACAAGGCACGTGCTGTTATGACAAAGTACCCCACAGGAACAACCTAAGGGGAAGAGATTGAGTTGACTCATGACTTCAGGCCTCGGGCCTTGGCCAGTCGCTCCAGGCCTTTGGCCTCCAAACCGGGAAGGCGTGTGACAGAGGCACTTCTCACCTCCTGAAGGACAGGAAGCAGAGAGGGAGGACTACAGGAAGAAGTTAGAGTATGATTTAGCATCTCTCTCCCAAAGGTACCTCTCCAGTGACCCACTTCCTCCAACCAGGCCCTACTTTCCATCTCACACCGTCACCCACTAATGCAGAGGTTCTCAACCCCTTTGGAGGTAGAACGACCCTTTCAGAGGCATTGGATATCAGATATTGGGTCACCAAAAAGAAAAAAAAAAGGTAGAGGAGGTTGGTTGGGGAGAGGAAATGAATCAACAGGAGAACACTGGGGGGGGGGCGGTTATGGGGTAAATGTGATCAAATTGTACTATATATATGTATGAAAATGTCATGATGAAACCCATCACTGTGTGTAATTAATGTGTGATAAAGTATTTGAAGGATTAGCTCTCATAGGTAGTGTCTCTCCCAGGTTCTTAGTCCCCTCTTGGCCTCCTCTCCTCTGCCTAGTTCTGGAATTTGAATTACACAAGCCCTCACAGGCATTCCTCCTCTGCCACCCCCATGTAGATCAGCAGAGCCTTGCCTTGGTGTGGTCACGTTGACAGCCATCCTCCATTGTGGCTTCTAACCCGTTCTAGGCCTCCTAGCCTAGCTTTACGCTAGTCTTTGTTCATTTTCTCTCTCTGGCCTTCGGTGCTTATTCCAAACCTTGAAGGCCAAGCCTACCCTCTCAGCAAGTGAGCTCACTTACCTAGGTAGAAGGAGGGTTCCCTGTGTGTTGTCTGTGGTCAAAGATTTGGCAAACCAGTTGAGTGCTGGAGGCGCATGTCTTTAATCGCAGCACTTGGGAGGAGAATCTTTGTGGGTTCGAGGCCAGCCTGATCTACAAAATGAGTTCCAGGACAGCCAGAGTTGTTTCACAGAGAAACCCCATCTCAAAAAACAAACACACAAACAAACAATTTGATAGATTGGAAAGATGAAAAATAGACATATAAAATTCAAGGACTATCTGCCTTCTCCCTACTACGTAGGTTCTAGCAACTGAACTCAGGTGGATGGACGGGCTTGATGGCAAGCACCCTTACCCAATGACCTTTCTCGATGGCCATGGTTAATGTGTCTTTTTGAGAAGAATTTATCCATGCGTTTGATGAGAGTTCCTCAACACTTCATGTTCCTACTTACATGTCAGGAATGCTTCTCCTTAACTTTACGACCCTATACCTATAGACTTATCAATGCTAGTTGCCATCTTTGTCTCAGTTTCTAGTTTCAGATGTGTGTGTCAGAGGTTAATGCTGGGTGTCTATCGCTACACCTTATTTTATGTGTATGTGTCAATGCCCGAGTGCATGTCTGCGCATCATGTATGTGCAGCTGCCAGAAGAGGGTGTCAGAACCCCAGGAGCCAAAGTTACAGGTGGTTGTGAGCTCCCTAATTTTGGTGCTGGGAACCAAACCCAAGTCCTCTGCAAAAGCAAGTGCTCTTAACTGCCAAGTCATCTGTTCAGTCCCAATCTTATGTTTTTTAAGACAGGGTCTCTCGCTGAGCTAAACTCATCATTTGCTGGCCGGTTATCCAGAAAACCTCATAGCAGTGGTTTTCAACCTCCCAAACGCTGCACCCCTTTAATACAATTCCTTACTGGTGACCCCCAACCATAAAATTATTTTGTTGCTATTTCCTAACTGTAATTTTTCTGTTATGAATCATAATGTAAATATGTCTGATATGTGACTCCCAAAGGGGTTTGGCCCACTGGTTGAGAACCGGCCAGTCTCCGGCTTACTCCCAGGGCTGGGTTATAGATCTGTACCTGGACATTTCAAACTCACATTCGAAGGCTTAATGAACGGGCACTTTACTTACAGACTCAGCTTTCCTGGCCCTCCTTTTCCTGTTCCAGGCATCATTCCTGTTCCTCTTCTGCATCGTTGCTGATCAGGTTGTCTGTCGTCTCTCAGTTCTGCAGGCTGTCCCCCTGCAAGTGGCCCTTCCTTTCTACCTGGTCTCTTCCACGCCTCAGTGTGCAGACACCAGCAATAGCACACTGCCACTGAGATCCACTGTACTCCTTTCTGCTCAGTCGAGCCCAGGGGGCAATGAGTCAGTGCACGTACAAGCCTCTGATGTGTGCTTACCACACAGCACTCTGGCTGCTTCTGCGCGTTATCTGCCCCACCGGACGGTGACATTGAAGATCATAGTTATTTTTGTATTCTCAGATCAGAATTTTGCACATTGCGTAGGCTCAATAAATATATGCCAACAGTAACAGATTTAGTTTTCCTTCTGAGACTTTTGTCCAGAGCAGAAAACAGTTTTCCAGGTAGAGGCTTCAACTGTTTAATTATAAGACACTTTCCCCGTGTGTGTTCCCTCTTCTGTTCAATATCTGGCTAGGTTTTAGGCTGTAGCTAATTGCTGATTTGGTTGAAATGGCCTCAAAACCTTCTCCTACGCTCTAACAGAGAACTCAGAGTTCATCCTAGAACTCTGTAATTTGTATCATTAAGACTTAGATTACCTTGGGATATTGCCCACATTGGAGCTTGGTAGGTTGCTAGGAGCATAAACAGATCCCACTTTGGAACAGTTTTCTGTGCAAGAACAATCCCCCCTCTCTTATTTTCTCTGGGATCATTCGCTTACAAATGATCTAATTGCTCTGGATGAGAGGCTGGAAGCTCCATGGCAACACATTTAATTGCTAAGGATGTACAACTGTTAATTAAAAATGACCTCTAAGCCGGGCGGTGGTGGCGCATGCCTTTAATCCCAGCACTCGGGAGGCAGAGGCAGGCGGATCTCTGTGAGTTCGAGGCCAGCCTGGTCTACAAAGAGAGTTCCAGGACAGGCTCCAAAACCACAGAGAAACCCTGTCTCGAAAAACCAAAAAAAAAAAAAATGACCTCTACTCAAATGTGCTAAAAAGCCATATCTAACTACTCCACATTAGGCCTTTTGCAATGGTAGTTTTCTTTCTCACCCTCCAAATTTGGCTTGTCATGTATATATGCCATTGTTCGGTAACTATGATCTCTACTTCCTCGGTGTTATCCTGTGGTTCAGAGCTAAGAAATGTACACTAAGAAATGGAGCTATGGCTCAGAGCTTAACAGCACAGGCTGTTCTTCCAGAGGTTCTGAGTTCAATTCCCAGCAAGGTAGCTCATAACTATCTATGGAGAGATCTGGTGCCCTCTTCTGGAGTGCAGGTGTACATGCAAGCAGAACACTGTATCTGTAATAAATAAATCTTTAAAAAAGAAAAGAAACGGCACACAGCACTGAGGGGATCCAAGGACACCCTGTCCAGACACCCTGACCCATGATGGCAGCTAGCTGAGGTGGGCTTGAAGGAGTGAGGCCCAATCTGTTTTCCCACTGTGACTAAGCTCTAACCAGAGCCACCTTCGCCACTGGCCCTCTATCCTAGAGATGTGACCAGCCGCCAGTTAAAGGGGCTTTTTGGCCCTCGATTGCGTTGGAGTTGGAAATCCTATTTTTTTTTCATTTTTTTCCTTATTTGTAGAGGGAAAGTCTAACTATATCATTTGGAATTATAGTGATTTACAAAGGACATCAGACTGCAGCGGAGAAACTGGACGGCCTCATTTCTCATCTGCCTTGTTTTCGGTCAATGTACATCTTGATGTTCAAGGTTTGAGGGCAGTGAATGAGGAGGGAAGGAGCAGGCTTTTTAGAAACAGTCCGTCTCATTGGACACCACCACCCCAACCCCATCAGCTAGAGCATGTTTCTCGTTGGCTGCTGTTTTACACAGATTCTGAGACCTGGGTTAGCAGTTACCCACTGAAAAGGGGAGTCATGATGGCCAGACACAGACATTGCAAATCTGGGGGTGAACTCAGGGTTGATGGTATACCACAAGAAATATTGGAATTTTCGTTAAAACCCTGGTGGAAATCAAAGACAAGATGGAAACCATAGAAACAACACATGGTTTTGCCTGTGCAGCTGGTTAGCATGTGTGCAGTATTTCCATCCTGTGTGTGGTATTCTATCCAGTGTATACCCTGTTAGCCTGTGTGCAACAATTCCACCCTGTGTGCAGTATTTCCACCCTGTCTCAGCTGGACTTGAATTCACGATGCAGTCCAAGCTGGCCTTGAACTTGTGATACTCCTGCCTTAGTCTTTTGAACGTAGGATTACAGGTGTGTGCACCAGCGTCTCCCCCCATATATACCCTGGAGTTCTCCCCCCCCCACTTCATAACAGCCCACAATGACTGGCTGACCAGATCTTGCTGCCAGTAATATTCAGGAAAGCTATGAATATTAAAGCAACAAGGGAAAAAAAAAAGAGACTGCAACTCAGATACAGAGAACATTTTATTCATAGCTGTATAAAATTATACTTCAGAATTCTCCTTTTCTAAAAACAAACTTTTAATTGTAATCCTCCAAATGAAAAGGCTACAGTTTTTTAACCTTGTACACACCCTGGTCACAATAAACAGTATTTCAGTGGTGGGGAGTGCTTGAGCCGAGGACTTCACACTCACCCATAGCCCCAGGCCCTGTTAAATGGGTTTAAATCTATGTTAAAAAAACAAAAACAACCAAACAAAAAGCTCTTCTACAGCAGCATATGGCTCTGTGACTATAGTCTGTAGCCTCAGGATGGTTTCAGAACCCAAGGAAACTAATATCCTGAGATAGAAAACTAGACACTGTTGATGCTTCAGAAGCCATTTCTCTCAATGTTAATTCCCCCTCATAGGTCTAATTCATTGGAGAGGCTTTTCTAGAAATGCCTGTAATACCATGGGACAGTGCTAGTGCATGTGGGCCCTAGGAGCTGTGCCCGCCCCCAATCATTACTGGCCTGCACAAAAACCAAAAGGTAACATTGAATGATGTATGTAACTCTGAAACAAGGGTCAGCTGCACACACATCTCACTGTTAACAAAGGATGATTAAATATTAAAGCGGTAAATGTGTTGTTACACCCGAACATTAAAAAAACTACATAGACTATGTCCGGGCTGAGTTTCTGTGCTGAGGCTCATCTCAAAGTCTTACT
>NC_022019.1:21557793-21568226 GCF_000317375.1 Microtus ochrogaster
TCTCTCTCTCTCTCTCTCTCTCTCTCTCTCTCTCTCTCTCTCTCTCTCTCTCTCTCTCTCCTTCCCCCACTACCCAAACCAACAGTGCCACCATCTGCTCACCAGCAACATGGCCACTGTTTGAGGCTTGTCATCTGCCCCAGCTGAGAGGCTGGAGAGCTGGACGGCCACGTCAGGGGTGAGCATCAGTGTCCTCCCCTTGCACCTCGTGCTGTGCTTTGCTTCATCTTTGCATTACAAAAGGCACCTCGGCCCTATGAGACTTGGCCAAAACATGTAGGGTATTTATTAGAAAAGTCCATTATCAGAGAATGCCAACGGCCAGGAGAACGGGTCCAAACAGGCCTTCTGCAGTTTGGAGGAGAGGGGAAGACAGGTGGAACACCTTTCTGTAACGATCACACAGTAGTAAATTGGGATTTGTGTCTCCATGTGGCTAAACCACCCTGGAAATGGCTCACACATTGCTGCAACTATCACCTGGGCGACAGAAAAGAGCCCTGGCTCATCCGTGAGGCAGTACAGTTGGTGGCCTGTCCCTCATGCTGGGGCCACAGGAAACACAAGCACATTATAAAGATTCCTATCCCCTTCCATTGAGAAAGCAAGGCCAGTGAATGTCAGATAGGATTATTTTTTACTTTTTTAAGATTTATCTTTACAAGTATGTGTCTGTGTGTGGAGTTGCGTACCTGAGTACAGGTGACTGCAGAGGCCCATGAGGGGAGTCAGACCCCCCAGAGCTGGAGTTACAGGGGCTGAGGACCACTGGGTGTGGGTGCTGGGAACTGAACTCAGGTCATCTGGATGAGCACTGCATGCTCTTAACTTTGGAGCCATCTCTCCAGACCAGCATCTCCTTTTAAAAAGATTTATTTCTAGTATTTTAACTTCAAAAAGTACCAAATTTCACAAAATATGTTAGGCTTTCTCATAGCTAAAAACCATTTTTCCCTCTCATTGGGGAGAAAAACAATCACAAAATTAAACGGACAGACTAAATACTCCTTTTTCTTGGATTTTTAAGACAAGGTCTCTACATAGTCCTGGCTATCCTGGAACTTGCTCTGTAGGCCATGCTGGCTGGAGCTCACAGAGCTCTGCCCGCCTTTGCCCCCTGAGTGCTGGGCATGCACCACCACACCCAGTCAAAACTAACACTCCCGTGTAAAAGTTTTATGTGTAGAAATTACCACTGCCTTTAGTCAAAGAGAGGTCTAACTCTCTGCAGACAACAAGTCTCTCCAGCTCGCTCAGAATAACTCAGGTTCTTAAAAGCAGTAGTCCTTGGCTAGGCTGCTTACACAAGCACAGAAAATGTGACCCGATGAGGAAATACTTTATACTGTAATCTCAACAGTTTGCCCAGTTTCTATAAAGTTCACATGAATCGGGAATCAGAATGCTTTTCCATTAAAACTATATGTTTCATTGGACTAGAAAACCTGCAGGAAGTGCATAGAATTCAAACTAAGGTTTTCTCTCCCCATGTAGGAGTTTCTGTAACAGTTTAAGAAGCATTGATTAAAGCACTAAAACATACATTACTCCCACTAGTGTGGTTCTGGGTACTACAGATGTCCCATTTTCAGTCATTATTTGGTTAATTAAAAAAAGCTATCCAGGATTTACAGTAAACCAGCTACAAAGTGTTCTTTCTGTACAGATATGAATCCAATCATCCATAAGAAGTTCCAGGATGCAGCCAGCCTTGGTGAGACCATGAAGACAGGCGTCCTAGACCTTATGTGGATGACAATGGGTGAGTATAATGTCCTTTAGATTGCCTCCCTAAAAATATATTTACTTGTGTTTAAAAAAATCGCAAGAATATTTGCTTAACATGAGATATTCCAAACAGCCTTCTTTACCTTAAAAACCAATAAAAACAACTTATCAGACGGTAAATAAAAACTCACAGGCATCAAACACGCCAAGGCAGGAAGAACAAAACCCCATGCATTTACTAGGTGAAGTTTGGAGGATAAAGCAAGCAACTTAAAATTCATGGATTTGCAAAGACCTGACACATTGGTGCAGGTTAAATATATTTGAGAAAAAAGCCCAGGCTGTGGTAGAGATTCAGTGTATACGGTCCAGGCTGTGGTAGAGATTCAGTGTACAGTCCCAGTCAGAACTAAGAACATGTAAAACACCATAAAACACTGGGGACTGGAGTGTTGTGGGAATGGACTCAAAATAATTTTATGATGAGAAGCCACAAGCACCCAAAATAGTCTAGTCTATATAAGAAACATTGGTGATCTGTCCCCATAGTACTTTAAAGGACACACAGAACAGGACAAATTGTATGTTTTTAAAGATCATCCCTAACAAATAAAATAATGGTGGAAAGGCAGATATGACATAGGCAATCCCTCTGAGGTAACAATTAAGTGAGCTGGAAACATTTTAAAGTTCATATTGTTTTCTAAAATCACATCTCAATATTGAGTCCATTTTATACTGCTACAAATCATGGGGGGGCTTAGTTCACAAGTCCTCAGTTCTTACACAGCTCCTTACACAAGCAGGAACCACGGCGCTCATCAGATGGGCCCATAGGTAAATGTGCACCAGATGGAAAAACTTAGCGAGGCCTTCTGAAGCAATGACTCTTTGCTAATTGTGAATTTGTTCAACGAACGGGGCCTGGTGGCACTTGCCTTTAATCCCAGTGCTTGGGAGGCAGAGGTGGGTGAATATCCGTGAGTTTGAGGCCAGTATGTTGGCATACACAGCGAGTTCCAGGCCAGCCAAGACTACACAGTGTGACCCTGTCTCAAAAAACAAACAAGCAAGTGAACAAACGCACACAGAGATAATACCAGAATCCCTTTCTTTCTTTCCAGTGGAGCACACGACCCTTCAAGTTGCACACCACACTCTGAGAAGTTCCATTTCTCTTCATTGGAACCCTCAGCTTTTCCAATAGCAATGTCCCGTTAGGTCACTGTGAAGACAAAGCTATTTTTTCCAGTTAACCACATTTTACCCTGAAATTTTCAAAAGTCACAGTTTATAAAATCGCAGACCCTTTATTACAAAAGGAAGCGTTTGTGCACATAATTACTGTAGAGAAAGGATATTCCGAGGGGGTCAGATTGGTCAGCGCGAGTGTACCTCACTGAAGTACACTTATTATAAAAACATGTTGCCTTTGCCATGTGAAAACCGGGTATTTAGTTCTCTGGATTTCTTTATCAGGGCTTTTCTCTGAGCCTCATCAAACCGATTAACCTTGAGGTCTTTATCCCGGTCAAATGGTATCCTCTCTTGGTGTTTGTTTTTATCCTCCGCAGCCTTATTCTTTAACTTCTTATGATGGATGTCCATGAGGGATTCTGATCGCTTTGACTCCTAGGGAAGCAGGAGAATGGAAGAAAGCCTTAGCCATGTAGGTTATAGACAGTCTACAGCCAGGAAGCAGGCTGGGCCAATGTGAACGAGACATGCTCGCAAACACTGATGGGGGTTTCTGGATCCAAGATAGCATCTCTGCAGAAAACGTACAGCTGTGGTAGATACAATTCAGAAGGAACAGAGACGTCTACTAGCTACACGCAGCGAAAGAGCAAGAAAGGAAGGAAACACAGTCATGGTTACTTAAGCCCCAACAGGAATATAAACCAAGAACTGGGGTGTGAAAGAATGGGCAATTTTATTAATACAGTTTCTGTGTGATTATTTTGGGGGTGAGCAGTTGGGAACCAATAATCGGCCTCTGTCCAACACACATCACCTGCAATGAGATCTGGTGCTCTCTTCTGGCATGTAGGCACTCATGCAGACAGAACACTATGCATAATAAATACATCTTAAAAAAGAAAACCCTTTTTCTTCTATATATCTTTCCACCAAACACTCCAAATTTGTTTATAATTTTAAAAGTTACATACTAAGGATCTCTACGAGTAAACAGGACTCTTGCTTTCTGCTCAAGGTGACCCTTAGTAATTAAACTTCATGTCTATTTTTTGAGACAAGGTCTCAAGTATCCTTGACTGGTTCGGAACTCTCTCTGTAGATCAGGCTGGCTTCAAACTCACAGAGATTCACTTGCCTCTACTTCCCAAGTACTGGGATTAAAGGTGTGTCCTACCACACCCAGCAGAAATTAAACTTTTTTTCTTTTTCTCTCTTTTTAAATTTTTATTTATTTATTTTATTTTATTTTATTGAGATAGGGTTTCTCAATGTATCCCTGGCTGCCCTAGAACTCTCTCTGTATATCAAGCTAATCTTAAACTCACAGAGACCTGCTTGCCTCCCAAGCACTGAGATTGAAGGTGTGAGCCACCACACCCAGCAGAAATTAAACTCTTGATATAAAACTTAGTGGATAAGAACTACAAGTTCAAAACAACTTATCAATATACAGAGGGGTATATACAATTGTTCACCAACAGTGGTCTGCAGTGTCTAAAGTGAAAGGAGGGTGTGGAAAGAGAGAGAAACGGACCCCACGATGGCCACCGGAGAGAGCTGCTGGTCTGGTTCAAACTGATCCTGGTGGGTGACAGTGGCGCTGGAGAGAGGACGTTTTTGAAGACCCACTCGATGAGCGAGCTCGAGATGAAGGATGTAGACACCTGAGGTGTGGCGCTGCACCCGTTTGTGCTCTATACCAACAAAGGACCCATCGCATTCAAGGTGTAGGACACAGTCGTCCAGGCTGTGGGGGCCTATGTGACGGCTACTACATCCAAAGTCAGCGTGCTCACATCAGAAGTTACTTACAAGAATGTACCTAACTGGCACAGTCATCTGGTGTGTGTGTGTGTGTGTGAAAACATCCCCATTGTACTGTGCACAGACAAAGTGGATATTAAGAAAGGAAAGTGACGACAAAAATCTCTATTTTCAGTACTATGACATTTCTGTCGAAAATAATTACAACTTTGAGAAGTCTTTCTCTGGCTTGCCAGAAAGCTCACTGGAGATCCTGACTGGGAGTTTGTTACGACACTTACTCTCACCCCACCTGAGCTGGTCATGGACCCAGCTTTGGCAGCACAATATGATTTGGCATGACTGGGGTTGCTCACACAACCGCCCTCCTGGATGAGGATGCTGACCTGAGAGCAGGTGAAGCTGGGGCCCTGCATCAGAAGTCTAGTGTTACAGACAACTTCCTGTGACGTCCGTGGTGAAGTGTGGGTCACCTCAGTTAGCTAAGCAGATCATGGACTTCACTGGGATGCTGAGGGCGATGACAGGACTTCGGAGCTAATGTGGCAGCTGAAACAGTCCTTCCTTTTTTTGGACTTGCATAGTATTTGCAAATTTAGCTGTTGGGAACACAGTTGTTTCCTTCCTGAATATCAAAGATAAGACTCTATACAGCACATCACAATATTCAGTGCTGAGGTCTTGTTTGTTATGTCATCCTCATTCTTTTTGGTTAGAATCAGAATAAAGTAGAAATCAAATACGTGAGGGAGAGAAAGAGAAACAAGAAAAATAAACAGCAGAACTACGCCAGGTGGCGGATGCGCCTTTAATCCCAGAGTCGGGAGGCAGGGGCAAGTGGATCACTGTATGAGGCCAGCCTGGTCTACAGAGCAAGTTCCAGGACAGCCTGGGCTACACAGAGAAACCCTGTCTTGAAAAAACAGAAACAACCAAACAGAACAAAAAACCTAAAAGATAGAAAAATATAAGACCAGTGAACTCCGGAGTGAAAGAGGCTCAGAAGGCAGCCTGGGCGGTGGAGTGAAGAAGTCTCAGCAGAGAACCAAGTGTAAAAGGGAGGAAGAGTATCCAATTCTTCATGCACTTTATTTTCTTACTCACGTTGTATGAGGATACTTGCTCAGCCAGTCTCTTATCCCTTCCTGACAAAATATTTTCTTCATCTTTCTTACTGAATGACTTCCTTGCTTCTTGTATTTCCTGAAGAATAAACATAATAACATCACTTAAAATAGAATTACAAAGAAATACTATTAATTTTACTTAGATTAAATGACAAGAAACTGAACTAAAGCCAGCCTGGTTGAATTCCTCCCAGTCAGAAACAGCTGCATAGTTGAGAAAGATCAGTTAGTGCAGGCGCCTGTGACTTTCCTGAGAAAGAGGACAAAGGGATGAAAAGCAAACCCTCCCAGCCACCCAACTGAAAGAAACTCAGGATGAGTTTTGACTAAAAACCACAAAATGCAGGAAAATAACACATGAGAAATCTTCCACTGTTTGTTTCCAAAAACAGTAAAAGGAAAAACTAAAGTGTGTACATATTGACCGAAAAAGGGAGAAAGAAGGGAAAAGAAAGAAAAGGACACCGCCAGCACTCAATGATGCTATGAGTGTCAGTGCAGAAAAACCCGGGAAACCTGCCAGAACTGGAACGAACAGAAGCAAGAACAGCAAAGGGGTGTGACATGACGTCAAAGAGAGGTGTACCCCAACAGAAACAAAATAAAACAAACATTCCATTACATACACACACGCACGCACACGCAAGCACACGCACGCACACACACGCACACGCAGGCACACGCACACACACGCAGGCACACGCGCACACACACACTCAAGACTGCCCTGCAGTGAAGGGTTACAGTTATCTCTAAAGAACATACCAGAAGGAGGAAGCTACACAAACATGACTAGACACCATTATTCTGAAGGCATTATTTCAAAATTGCTTTTGCTTCTGAAAACCTCATATAATTTCCAGCATCCTCATGGAGGCTCACACATGTCTGTAAATCTAGTTCCAGGGGATCCAATGCCCTCTTCTGGCCTCTGTGGGCATCAGGCATGCATGTGGTACACAGACATACAATTAGGCAAAATACTCATACACATTAAAAAAAAAACAATAAAACAAAAACTTTTAAAAATTATCAGTGGAGAGAAGTGGGGAGCTCATGGCTGTAATCCCAGGACTGGGCAACTAAGGCAAGAAGATTGCTGAGTCGAGGCTAGCCTGAGCTAGAGCAAAACTCTGTCTCAACAAAAACAAAACAGCACTTCAGAACCCTGGCCTCTGGATTGCTGAGGTCTGACAGCATGTGCTGTCTCTTTCCTTCTCCTGTGCATACTGGATTGTTTTCATCCTGGCACTCGGGTTGCAGAGGCAGGTGAATCTCAGAGTTAAAGGCCAGCCTGGTCTACAGAGTGAGTTCCAGGACAGCTAGGGCTACACAGAGAAACCCTGTCTCAAAAAACAAAACAAAACAAACAATCTCTTCCATTTTAATTTTGTGGGGGAGTGGGGGAACACATGCCATGGTGTGCACATGGAAGTCGGAGGACAACTTGGGTATAATTAACAGCTCCTAAAACACTTGCAAAGACAAAGTGAGAAACAGCAGCCAGTGACAGTCAAGGTCAATGGCTTAAGTCGGAGAGGGATGTGGGGGGTGGGGATGGAGGGTGGAGGCAGTGGGGGGAGTTGACTATCCCTAGCAGCACATAAACAGCACAGTTCTGTGGCTGGACCAGGGAACATGCATAAAACATGTGGGCTATCCATTACCTTCATGATAGCCCAGAGAACTAACCAATCTCACAACAATTACTCAGTCCCTGTCCAATCTTTGCCACAGACCTTTAAAACCTGAGAGAAGTTCTTGTAAACCCCTACCATGCCCAAGAGTTCCAATTTTCTTTAATTTCATACTTTTCCTCAATTTCTCACATCTCTGTAATCCTCTTGAATAAAGCTTGTTCCCTCTCGCATAATGCTACCAGTACGTTGTTTTCAATGCTCACTAGTGTCGGACAACCGACTCAGAGTCACCCCAGTCCTTGGGTTCTGTACAACTGTCCTGTTGTCCTCAAAACCCTCCATCATCGGTACCCTTCAATAATCTCACCTTCCATCTTAGCAAGTTCAAGCCAAACTAGACAGTATACCTGAACAAAATACAAGAAAAAGAAAAAGAAAAAACCCGCTGTTACCTTAGCTTTCCTTTCCCGGTCAGCTGGGGTGTCTGTCCAGACCGATCGGTCTCCGGATCTGTCATCAGCTCTTCTCTTAAAGGTTCTTGGCCCCAGACCAAAGTCTTTCATTTCTGGAGGAAGCTCAGTCATCCACGACTCTCTTGTGACTGGTTTCGAGGAATCCTGTATGAGAAATAAGCTGAAAACAAAGCAGCAGCTGTGCGTGGTGGCACACGCCTTTAGTTCCAGCTCTGGGGAGACAGAGGCAAGCAGATGTCTGTGTGTTCAAGGCCAGTGTTGGCTACATAGTGAGTTCTAGGCTAGTCAGGGCTACAAAATGAAACACTGTCTTAAAACGAGACAAAACTACACACACACAAACACACACACACCCCTATATATAAATGTACACATTCTATGCTACTTCCTAAGAGAAGAGTGTTGTCTCAGGGGTTAAGAGCACTTGTTGCTTTTGCAGAGGACGCAGGTTCAGTTCCCAGCACCCACGTGGTGGCTCACCACCATCTGTAACTCAGGTCCAGGGGATCTGACTCCCTCTTCTAGCCTCCTCTGACACCAGGCATGCACTTGGTGCATATGCATACATACACACAGGGAAAATGCTCAGACACATCAAATAAACCAGTAAAGAAAAGCTTTGAAAACTTACATCATCTCCTTTGGTCAATTTTTCCTTCATTCTCTGGGCCCTTTTTTCAAACTCTGTTGTCACGCTATAGTTAACTGGTCCTTTAGCAGGCATTGGTCCAACAATGTCCTCATCCTCACTGCTCTCTGCTTCCTTTTAAGACAAGACAGTATAGTTGTAAGAAGAGACCAATAGGTTACAGGCAATGATCTTAAATTACTTGAAATTTAGCTGAAATGGATTATGCATAAACAATAAATCAAAAAAAAATCTATTGCTAGCCCAGCACTGAACAGTGAGCTTTCTCTTGGCTTCCTGGAAGACGACAGCTGCATAGCGTGTGGACTGTCCCGGTTCCCTTCCTATGTCATCGTAGACCTCACTGTATCTTCCTATGCATACGTCCCCCCGCTATGTTGCTGGTGGGAATCCAGGCTCTGTACATGTTAGGCAAGGACTCTACCACTCAGACTCATCTCCAGGATTTCAACTCTCTTCTTGGTGGACAGAGATCTGGCCTTAAGAATTCTTTTCAACATAGTGTTCCTGGTATGTATTACCAATAGGTCAGAAATGACACATTTCAAACCAATTTTCTTCTCTGTACAAAAAAAGCTCTTTGGAATATGGCAAGTGAATCAGGATATTACTACCAGCTTTTATGAAACAAGTACTGTATTCACAGCTCCCAAAGCACTGACCCAGATGCACTGATTCAGTCCCAGCATGGTCCACTTACTGCAGAGACAAAACAGTGCTGGTAAAGGCCACCTCTTATTCCCTAAGTCTAAACTGTTGTAGATTTAACGTTCTTCGACTGAGCGACCCACCCCCTCTGCCTTGTCTTCAGCACCCGGGACTTCCTTTGCCATGTCTTGTACTCTGTTGGTGAGGCCTGTGAGGCTTTTGCTTGACACCCTAAATTTTTCATTTCCAACTTTATTTCTGTTTGGGTTTTCTTTGTAGTGATTCCATTTCTTTGTTAAATTCTACTTTCTTGACTTGAATATTTTTCAGTATCTCACTCAGCTGTTTGTATTTGCAGACTTCACTGAGGCATTTATTTATACCCTCTTTACTGTCCTCGACCATATCCACAATTGCTGTCCTAAGGGCCTTGCCTCCAACTTTAGCTATACTGCATTTTTCAGGACTACTGCAAAGGGTTACTGGCTTCTGGTGGAGGTAATGTCTCGACTGTTCACAGCTGTGCTCCTGTACAAGACCTAGGCATCCAAGCTGTGATGTATGAGGTTTTTCTTGGTGTCCACATCAGGCATCGTCTTTGCTGGGTGGGTTTTCTGTTCTCTGGCTGCTGTTGCCCTTTCTGGATCCTAGGCAACTGTGGTGGCTGCGGGGTCCCTGGTAGACAGAGCTTCTGCAGGTTGATGGGTTAGGAGGGAAGACGGAGGAGGGCTGGGGTCCACACCAAGAGGCAGAGTCCCCAGGGAATGCGGGTGGTGGACAGAGAGGCTCCTGCAGGCAGGCTGCTACAGGACCATGAGCAAGTCTGGAAAGATCCTTGTGGAGGAGAGGAAGGACAGTGACAATCACCCCAGCCCCAATCCATGGGGCTCCAATGGAAGGTGCTTTGGCTGACAAAAGGATGGAGATAGGTTGGACCTGCATCTTGTTCTGAGTCATATTGATGGTCCCAGGTACAACTATGGATAGATGCTGTAGTATCCCAAGGCTTATAGTTTGTCCTTGTCCTCAGTAGATTTATTACAGTGATTAACAGCACGCTTGCCCTTTGGTTATGACAGCTTCTACACCTTAGTTTATTTCTTAGCTCACTGGATAAGGAGTTCATTTATGCCCCTTTCATTTCCCCTTTAGCCACTCAACAGTACCTTCTATCTGTGGCTGTTCTTTTTACACTCACACAAGT
>NC_022019.1:21568343-21581712 GCF_000317375.1 Microtus ochrogaster
GTGTGGTGGGCTCTGGCATTCAACACCACAGTTAATTCCTACAATAAAACTGTGAAATGATATTCTTTTTCCTTTCTTCTTGAGGAAATGGATATTTGAATACGTCTATTAAGAAGATAGGGAACTTACTTCAAGTTTTATAACTAGTACCTAAGAATAACCCTTACAGCCGGTGTTTTCTGTACTCTCACGAGAGCCTTTCCATTCTCTTTTTGAATTTACTCACTGCTGATGGAACCTTAAGTGTTGACAGCTTGCCTCTACAACAATAAACTGTGCTGCCACAAGCATCTCCATAGATAAAAAATAACGATTGGTGTGTCCGTGTGTGTGTGTGTCCGTGTGTGTGTGCATGTACATATGTGTGTGTGTGTATACATGTGTGCCAGTGAGCGTGTAGAAGTCAGAGGACAACGCCATGGAGCCATCTCTCCCCTTCCATCTTTACAAGTGTTTCAGGGATGGAACTCAGGTTGCCAGGTTTGTGCAGCAAGCACCTTTACACACTGAGCCAGCTCACCAGTGCGCAAACATTATCTTAAGTGTAACTGTAATTTTCTATAGACACAAACCTTTGTGGTATAGGGTAAGCAAATACAAAATATATGATAGACTTTTAAAAATAGACGTTATTTTTTATTTATGTGTATGTGTGTGTTTCATTTTATGTATATTCCACATATATGTGGATCCACACAGGGGACAAAAGATTGTACTGGATCCCCTGGAGGTGGAGTTACGCCCAGTGTAGGTGCTGGGAACTGAACTTGGGTCCTCTGGAACAGCAGCAAATATTCTTAACTGCTGAGCTATTTCTCCAGCTCCTACAATAACTTTTAAAGTTTTAAGAATTATTAGTGTCTGTGGCCAGGAATGGTGGCACATGTATTTAATCTAAGCACTTGAGAAGTGATTTCTTTCTAATCTGTTGCTTACTGGTTAATTAATAAAGAAGCTGCCTAGGCCCATTTGATAGGCCAACCCTTAGGTGGGTGGAGTAAACAGAACAGAATGCTGGGAGAAAGAAGCTGAGTGAAGGAGCTGCTATGATTCTCCCACTCCAGACAGACGCAGGTTAAGATCTTCCCTGGTAAGCCAGCTCGTGGGGCTACACAGATTATTAGAAATGGGTTAGATTAATATATAAGAGCTAGTCAATAAGAGGCTGGAACTAATGGGCCAAGAAGTGCATAAAAGAATACAGTTTCCATGTAATTATTTCGGGTATAAAGCTAGCCGTGCGGGCGGCTGGGTGGCGGGGACTCAGAGGCAGGTGGATCTCTGTGAGTTTGAGGGCAGCTTAGTCTACATAGTGAGTTTCAAGATAGCCAGGACTATGAAGGGACCATGCCTTAAACTAACTAACCAACTAACTAACAAAAATCCAATTTAAAAAAGCCTCAATAAAACAACAAAACAAAAAAAAATCCAACAAACAAATAAAAATATTAGTGTTTGATGGCAGGATATGCTAGTACTATTTTAACATCTATCTAATAAGATAGTTTTCATGAAGGTAAAATTTCATCACATCTTGCTAGGTATTTTTAGAAACAAAGATCATCTATGATGTTGAGAGACATGAACTGGATGGAGGATCAGAGAAGCAATAAGAAATAACACACTTAATTGAAAATCAGAATCATAAGCTCAAATCTAACCTGGGACAGTACAAAACTGTGACGCCCTGGGTGACTTATTTCTAGTGTCTTCACGGGTTTATTATCTCAAGACAGGAGAACAAGGCAGAGAGTAGGGCCGGCAGGGCCCTGGGCAAAGGTGGCAAAATGAGTGTGACAGAAATCAGTTGGCCGAGAGGAGACTAAACGCTTCCCCATCCGAAGGAATCTGGAAAGCAACACACAAGCAGAGCGTCCCCAAGTGTCTGCGGGTGGGCTTGACTCATGCTCTGGTGGAGTGCAAGCTTGAGGGAACGGGAAGCATCAGCTCTATGCAGAATTACTCGGAACAGACAGCACACAGAGCATGCTTGTCTACACGAGTAAGCCAGAGTCTGCACCGTGAGACGCAGAAGCCCACCTCTGTTCAGCAGATCCATGAGAGCAGCTGATTGTTCTCTTGGTTGGTAGTGATCTTTACTTATCAAACCTGTTTCTGATACAAACTGTATCAATGCTCAGTCCCCTGTCTGCGGACACAAGAACCTGGAACTCCTCTGGGCATGCCCACTGAGCTCCAGGATCTGTGACAGCAACCTTACTTAAAATCTCAATAGAAATGATGCACCTGCTAGGGCCCTGCCGCAGCCTTGCCCTGTGATCTTAGGCATGTAATTTAAATTTCCTAAGCCCTGGAAGTCTCTTCTTTTATTCCAGGGTGGTGGTGGTCATGGTAACAGTTCCTACCAGTAATTACTCTGCATCATTTGCCTTCTTTGGAATCACAAAACTGGGGCCTTTTCTAAGTCCTAGAGGGAAAAGCTGGATAATTCAAAGCCATTCATTTGGTCTCACAGTATTAACCTGGCAGGCTTACACACACACAGACACCCAATACAACTGTAGCCAAACAAACGTGAATAGAGAGCCTGTGGAAACCTTCTGGAGAGGTTTTCCTTCCTCTGTTGGAGGTGAAAGCATCCATCCATTTCCAGGTCTGGACACTGGGAACTGCATGTAAATCTGAAGACTTTTCCAGGGATAAGAGGTATAAAGAAAGCATTCAAGCTGGGCGGTGGTAGTACACATCTTTAACCCAGTGTTAGGGAGGCAGAGGCAGGAGGATCTCTTGAGTTCAAGGCTGAAGGGGGATTAGCATGCCTAAGAAGACAGAGCAGAAAGACGGAGAACTGGAGACTGTGCCGCTAACTTAACCAACCTCATGTTTGTTATACATTTTATTGTTTAAACAAAAGCTTTACAAACCTCTGAGTTGAAGGATGATGACACTTGTCCTGGATCTTCTCTGCCTTTGTCACTTTTCTGTGAAGACTTAATGAAACCAGGTGGCAAGGCAGGACCTATGATAGGCCTGAAAATAAAATACACCATTATCATTCTCTCTTGACCCTAAACAGCTGTTTTCAGATAAAAGTTCACAATCATAAGAAAGTCAGCTAATAACAAATGCTGAAATAAGAACTTTTGTAACATTATCTTTACTGGTATCGACAGTTTTCTACTTCATTTTCAGAAAAAATATTTTCATTTATTTATGGGCTCATATGTGCCACAGTATGCACGTGGAGGGGAGTGCAACCAGGGATCGAACTCAGTTCTCAGGCTGCAGGACAGGTGCCTGACTGCTGTGCCATCAACTAGATACTAAAGCAAAAACTGTCAATCTTTCGATCTGACTATACTCACGAGGGTATTTTCCATTGTGTACTTTGACTTCCACTGTTGGATATTTGTTATCCACTAAAAAATTCCATTGGGCCTTATAACTACAGTCAGAACTTCTTAAGCAGAAAGTGTGCTATTCTAAGGACATCCACAAGAGGTACACACAACAGCTGCCAGCAGTCAATGGCAAGGCATCAAACGAAGTTTTTTTCCCTAAGAATAATTCTTACCAGAGCTACACAGACATTAATTTATGAAGATAAAATCTGTGGCATAATGTTAGAAGACGGTAAATACACTGGACCCATGAGAAGGTTCAGCGGGTAAAGGCTCTTGCTGTGAAGTTGGAGGACCTGAGTTCAATTCTTGGACTCACAGAGCAGAAGGAGAAAACTAACTCCCACAAGTTGTCCTGCTGTGGGATGCTCTTTCTGTACGCTGTGAGTATGGTGAATAATAAAAGCTGTTTGGCCAATAGCCAGGCAGGACAAGGTTAGGTGAACAATCAAACTGACGACTTAGATGATGAGGGGCAGAGTTAGGAAGATGCCAGCCAGCTGCCAAACAAGGAGAATGTATGGGTTAATTTATTTTATTTTATTTTTATTTATTTATTTAATTTTTTTGATTTTCGAGACAGGGTTTCTCTGTAGCTTTTTTTGGTTTCTGTCCTGGAACTAGCTTTTCTAGACCAGGCTGGCCTCGAACTCACAGAGATCCGTCTGCCTCTGCCTCCCGAGTGTGCGCCACCACCGCTCGGCCCTGTATGGGTTAATTTAAATGTAAGAGTTAGCTAGTAATAAGCCTGAGCTATTGGCTGAGCATTAATAATTAATATAAGCCTCTGAGTGATTATTTGGAAGTGGTTATGGGACAGGGCGGGACAGAGAGACCTCTGTTTACATTGTCCTGTGACCTCTACATGTGTAGTGGTGTCCTATGTGTCCCACCCCATAAATAAAATGTAATATAGCCATGCATTCTAAAGTTATATCAGAGGCTTTTTACTCTAATATATGCTATTATTTATTTCACACAAGGGTTTTATTGTGTAAAATGTTATTTTCTTTTTTCAAAAATTGAAAATAGATTTTTTTCATATAATATATTTTAATTACAGTTCCTTTCCCCCAGTTCCTCTCAGATCCTCCCTACTTCCCTCCTCACCCAAAGCTACATCTTTTCTTTCTCTCTCTCGTTAGATAACAAATAGACATCTGAAAATAAGATAAAACAAACAAACAAACCAAACTAGGACAAAAAAAAAGAGCCAAAGAGAAAGCACAAGAAACACACCCAGAGACTGTGGCACATACAGAAATCTCATTAAAACACAAGATCAGAAATCACTGTATATGAGCAAAAGATCTGTAAGGTAAATAATGTCTAGACAAAGCACCAAAAGGTAATTTTCCAAAAAAAAAAAAAAAAATCTGCCATAGGCTAAATACAAGTTGAGTACAGCTTATCAATAATGCTTGGACCATGAGCATTTCAAATTTCAGAGTCTGAACTACTTACATATGCAAATGAGAAGCCCTGGGGAAAGAGTCTCCAGACTAAATGTGAAAATTCATCTGTGTTTCATATACACCTTCAGCAAACAGCCTAAGGAACTGCATATTATGTGCTAGGTGACGATGATACGCATAACACAAGGTGATGGATACTGAAAAGCAGACTTGGGGTGTCATGCTGGCTGCACTCAAGTCTGGACTGCAGACTTTCGGGTGAGAAGATCCATCTATATATAACGAGCTCTTCTGGAAGGAATGCGATCTCTCTGGGGCCAGTAACGTATCTATAACAGGCTGGCAGAAGGTCCTAACCTCTAGTTTTTGCGAGCCACATTCATGTACCTGTATCATTTGCAGTACTCTGTAAAGATGTAAGAAGTATTATTTGTCTGGAGAGTATATAAGGTGGCAGCAGACTGTGAAGTCCTACTACTTCAAAGAATAGCTACATGGAAATTAGGAACTGGCACATGAGATCCTCAACTCTGGATATAAAAAGAAACAGCCATCTTTTCTATGTGCTCTGACATGCTGGCAACTGGCATGCCTGTCATATGCAGTATACTGATAAACTGTCATGTGCTGTTTAAGCTCCCTGAGAAGTAGTTCTGGAGGTGGGCCCCATTTCAGGCCCAAGCAAGTTTGTCTTATAGTGACCCCAACTGTCATGACTGAGTCCAGAAGGAGTGTAAATCAGTTGGGTAGAAACTGAACACAGCTTCAGGGTGAATTGTGCCTTCCTACAGCAGAAGACTCTGTTGCTGTTTACCCTGGCATAAAGTGCATATTGTGGGAACAGCTGGCTGGGGGTCTTTCCCAGGAGGGGACATTCTGCCTGCTCCTCTTTGCCCATCAGGGGCCCCAGCCAACTGCTTTCCCCAGAGTTCTCCAGTCACCCGGCTGGATGCTGTGTCTGCTCGCATTCCACCCTATTTGCTGACTTAATCTTCTCTTCTCACTTGCTCTGTACCTGAGAAACTTACTCATTCAAAACTAAAATGATGGCGATCATGGCTCAGTCTCTACATAAAACTATACAGCATAATAAACTTCATAAAACTGGCTGAAGCATTATACATTATCACCTTGGAGGAGAGTCATCCTGCCTCTTAAATCCAGGAGGAAGGGCTGGTCCAAAAAATCCATCATCGTCGTCATCTCTATCTTGATTTCGCCTCTGTTTTCTGAAAGAAAACATTAACTTTACATAGATAAACACTGAAACACATAAATTAACCCTGACAAAGGAAATATATAAACATATATATTTTGCAAATATATATATATGCATATACTTTTTTTACAACAATTTTATATTTATATAATAGTTCTTATTCTTTTACTGGAATTTATCTTCAGTTATTTATTTTTCAGGACTAGATCAATGTTCTGGATCTTGTGGAGAATTCAAGATTCCATTAAGTGAAAAAAAACAAAGTCTTTTCAGCCCTTTCTCAGTGAGCTGCATGAGTTTGGCTTCTAGTCTCCCTCTCAGAAGCATTGTAAGTTGCCTTTTTCTATCTCCTAATCTTACAGGGGCATCAGAAATCATATTAACCTGTAAAAAACAAAGGTTCAACTTATCTACCTGACCCTTGGTTAGTAAGGCTAGATTAGAAGGAAATCATCTATTTAAACAGAACATCCACTGCACATCAATTTTAAAAAGAAATTCTATGGGCTTACTTACAATATTTAGTTATTTGAATAATTTGTTAAGGGAAAACATTTTATATATATTAAACCTTATTGGAGCCGGGTGGTGGTGGCGCACGCCTTTAATCCCAGTACTCGGGAAGCAGAGGCAGGCGGATCCCTGTGAGTTTGAGACCAGCCTGGTCTACAAGAGCTAGTTCCAGGACAGGCTCCAAAACCACAGAGAAACCCTGTCTCGAAAAACCAAAAAAAAAAAAAAAAAAAAAAACCTTATTGGACTGGAGATATAGCTCAGTGGCAGAGAGCTTGCCTAGCCTGCTCAGGCTACAAGTTTGATCCCCTAGCACCATACAGACAAATCTTATTAATTCATTAATACATCCATTCATTTTAGGTTTCTCCATATCTATACACTACTAGAATAAGTTAGTTTTTATATATTTTTTGGAGACAGGGTCTCACTATATAGCACTGGCTGGCCTTCAACTCACGTAGATCCCCTGGCTCAGGCTCTGGAGTGCTGGGATTAAAGGCAGGTACCACCATGCCCAATTAAAATAAGTTCCTTTAGAGACGATACGGCTTGTGTGGCGTGCCATATGAGAAGACGTTTTCCTTGTGATGCACAGAGTGCTCCTAGGAACTATTGGTTCCAGCCAACCCAGGAGAGGTGTAAGGCCTGCTTTACCTGAGAGACTTACCTGGCAGTTGGACCACTGTCATCTTCTTCAGACTCTTGATTTCCTTCTTCAGACAAAGAACTGCTGTCCTCGTCGCTGTCTGAGGAGTCTGAGCTGCTGCTTCTGTAGTTAGGGGGCAGCGCTGGCCCTGCAACTGCACAAGCGTGGTTGGATGTGTTACGAGTCGCTCACCGAGTCCTCCTGGCTGAGAAGCTCTCTTCATGGCGGCCACTCTTCAGGGCGTTCCTCCCTCCCAAATAAACCCCTTGAAAAAGCTTTGGGTGAAGACCTTCTTTTGCCGGAGTGAAGCAGAATCTCTGCTGGGAAACTCTTTTTGCACAGTGGAGCAGAGAAGTAATGGACATCTCTGCTGGGAAACTCCCTTAGGGAAGCGGAGCAGACCACTGTACTGGCAAAGAAATTTTTTCTTGGAAAGGAGCAGGATTGCCACATCCTTCAGGGAGACCATCCCCACTGAATCCTGGCTTCAGGTTTAGCCTGACTTCCTGACAAGTCAGGATACCTCTGCCCTCACAGCTGTAGGTATTTCTTGGTTTCTAACACCCAGGGTACCTTTCCCTCCAGAGCTCTACTTGGAAAGGAAGTTATGGGTGATGGGTGAAGGCTGTAACAGGTGTGAGGGGGATGGGGAGAAGAATCAACAAAAACAAATTTTGTTTAAAAATGCCATAATGAGGCCGGGCAGCAGTTAAGAGTGCACATTGCAGAGCCCCGAAGTTTGGTTTCCAGAACCCATATCAGGAGGCTCACAACTGCCTCAAACTCCAGTTTCAAGGGATCCCACAACCTCTAGCCTCCTCAGGCACCTGCGTTCACATGAACACACAGACATATGAAGATAAATAATGAAACCTAAGGCTTTGTATGATAATTTTAAAAACTCTACAAATCAATAAGACAAATTTTATATTGAATTTAATATAAAATGAGCAAAAGACTTTATCATAGCACAACAGTAAAAAATGATAAAAATAAGAAAAGTGGTCAATTTCATTTCTTACAAGGAAATGCAAATTAAAACTACCATAAAATACTACTTCAAAACACTAGATTAAAAAGACAGAGGAAAGACAGGTAATGGTGGAGCATGCCTTTAATCCCAGCACTCAGGAGGCAGAGGCAGGTGGACCTTGGGAGTTTGAGGTTAGCTTTGTTTACAGAGCAAGTTCCAGGACAGAAAAATGATTAGGACGAACACAGAAGAATCGAATCACATACTTGCTGAGAACTTTGGTAAATCGGTAGGACTCTGAAGCTGAGATATAACACAAGATTTATATATAATATGTACACACAGTGCATGGCGTCACTATTGGTAAGAGTCAAAAAACCAGACTCTACTCAAATGTCTGCCACCATTAAAATATGCAAATAGATTGCACGGAATTTACCCAATATAATTCACTCACACTTTTTTAAACTTAAATGAGTGGAAACTTCTTGATAAAACAAAGAAAAGGAAAAAAAAAGTTGAGGCAGGATTTCTCTATGTAGTCCTGGCTGTCCTGAAACTCACTCTGTAGACCAAGCTGGCCTCAAACTCAGAGCTCCACCTGCCTCTGCCTCCCCAAGTGCTGGGATTAAAGGCGTGCTCCACTGCTGGCAATAAAAGGAATTTTAAAAAACAGCTACACTAGAACCGACATCTGGAAGGAAGACTCTGGTGGAAACAGTCTCTGGGTAGCCAGAAAAGGAAACTAGGATTTAGGGAATAGTTGCAATATTCCTTCAGCTTTGTTCTTTCACTCCCAGTCTGCAAATTGGAACAAACATTAACGGCAGAAAAGCATGAAGGAGTGAAAGGCGTTGATGTGCCGTATAGACTGTGCCTATTGCATGGTAAGGTTACAAGACATAGTGACATGGTGGATACTGACATGTCAACAAGTTATTCGAACCGAGTGTGCTAATATCAGTGTAATCGGGCAGAGAAAAACCCCGAAGAAGATGTGACAATGCTCAGGAAGGTAACATTTAACTTGGGATTTGAAGGCTGTGTTGGAGTTGTCAGGCATATACGTACAACCAGAGGAGCCAAAGGAAGCCGCTTATCGTTGAGGAAGCATAAACTCGGGCCCTGTGAGCCCTGGACTGCGTGTGTAAGATGGAATGATAGAAAGAGAGGCCAGGAAGTCAGGTAGGGAACGAGAGAGCCACGGGATCTTTGGCAAGGGTCTTCCAACTCCAAGGGGATAGAGATACTAGGTTCTATTTTGGGCTTCATCACTGACTAGCTGTGTGACCCAGGCCCGATTCTCCAGTCGCTGTCACCATTTGTAACATATGTACTATGTTCTTTTCTTATACAGTTGATGGAAGGGTTAAACAGACGACCGGAAGAAGACTGATCAGTTAGTACAAACCTATTCACAGCACAATCTGATTCATATTAATCGCAAATTGGGACTGTATTGTCCTTTTAATAATGATCAGGCTCTAAACATCTGTACGTGACCAGTTTGCCCCTCTGGGCTGACCACGCCCACTCCGCCGTGCTCTACAACCCTTCTCATGAGTGCAGGAGTCCGCTGCTGCTTACCCGGGCTCGGGTCCCGCTCCTCGTCCTCAGCTGTCGCATGCACCTTGAAGCCTGGCGGCAGTGCCGGCCCGATCAGGTCCCTAGCCATTCGCTGCGTCGCACAGCCGCTTACTGTCCAAGCCAACCTGCACACGCAGTTTAAACCCAGCCCCGACGGCAGACCAAGCTTTGCAGCCAAGGCCGGAAGTTTTTCCGGCCTCTTCTGATGACGTCACAGCGATCGGCTCATAGGTCAGACGGCCGTAGCAGAAGTGACGCTTAATGTCAGTTCCGCAATTGCACGCTGGCTAGGTGGCATGGCAGAGCCGACTCCGGCGGGATGGCCTCCAGCCCCCGAGGTGACTCCCGCGTCGGGGACTCCGAGCGAAACTGCCCCGCCGCGCAACAACTGGGTGTTCTGGGCCATGATGCCACCGCCGCCACCTCCTGTGTCGTCCTCGGCGGCGGGGTCCGAGCCGTGCCAGAAGGGACAGCCCCACGTGCAGCCCCAGCCTCCCTCCGGAGCGCTCCCCCCGTGCGATGCTCAGCTTCTTCCCGCAGCGCAGCCTCCTTTCGATGCCCAGGCCCCGCCGGAGGTACAACCTCAGTTCAGCGGCCAGCCGGTGTGGAATTTCCAAGCCTCGGCGCCTTGGTACTGGGGGCTGTCTCCTAATGGTTACCCCGCGTATAACACGTCCTACTACTCTTCGGGTAAGCTGCTGCTCCTCTTTGCTTTCTCTCTCTCTTTTTCCCCCCCTCTCCCAGCTTTCCCTTTTCATCTCTCAGTTGTGCCCAGCATTTTTGGAGGCTAGTAATGAGTATTCAAAATGTGTCCCACTAGGTTTCCCTCTTAACTGCTCATTCAAAGTTTATTAATTCAGTCCAACTGTTTACTGGGATCCACCTATATAGCAATGAGAAAAACATATAAGAATCATTACCTTTTAGGGGCTTCCTATCTCCCTAATGCAATACAGAAAATAAAACTACGTATTAGAAAGTAATGATTGTACTTATGTTTTAGAACGGGATTAATGGGGGCTGGCGGTGGAGAAAGTCTATTGCTCTTTCAGAGGACCAGAGTTCGGCCCTCAACCTCCTGTAATTCCAGCTTCAGAGAAGCCGAGCTGATAACTCTCATCTGGCCTCCGTGGGGAACCACACTCACTTTGCTACCTACACTTTTTTTTTAATGTAAGGGGGAAAAGTGATTAATAAATGATTAATTTATTATTTGCAATCTTAAATGAGTCTCTCTTTTTCTTTTTAGTTACACATTCTTATTTTCCGCGAACACACAATGCACAATTCAACGACTTCAGTTTGGCTCAAAACAGAAAACAGAAAAAGAAGGTATTTCTGAGATGATGAGCGTGGTGCTTTAATTCTTCTGTTTACTACTTCATATCATGTGGGGTTTTGTTTTGTTTTGTTTTGTTGAGACATGGTTTCTCTGTAGTTTTGGAGCCTGTTCTGGAACTAGCTCTCGTAGACCAGGCTGGCTTCAAACTCTCAGAGATCTGCCTGCCTCTGCCTCCCGAGTGCTGGGATTAAAGGCGTGCGCCACCACTGCCTGGCTCATATCCTGTGTTTCACATCTGTTATGGACTTTAGCGGGGTAGGATTTCTAAGCAAAAAGTTGAAGCAAAATAGTTTCGAAAAATAAATGATGAAATTATAGAAAAAGAAAGAACGCTAAGTCTGTTTGGATACACAAACATAATCGAGGATTTTGCTTACAAATAAATGTAAATATTATTAAACCTTGGTGACATTTAAAAGATTATGAAGAATGGACCAGCTGGAAGACTGGAAGTCCCAGCTTTTTACTGAGTTGGAAGCACAAACAAATTGTAATGACAAGTCTTTTATTTTTCATAATCTTGTTACTTTTTAGCATAGACGAATCTTTATTCGCTATAAAAGCAGATCCCCTTTTTTCCTTGTTAACCTCAATTAAGCTAAAATCTAATGTTTCTAATTTAGGGAGTTTGTATTTTCCCAAGCTGTGCACATATTGTCTTAAATTCAGACAAGATATTGTGCTATTGATGTTTGTCCTGGTTGTAGGTAGTAGGTATTTGTCACTGTTATGAAAGCCTTTTTTCTTTTTTGTTCAGGTTGTAAGGGTTTTTTTTTTCAGCAATGGGTATTTGCCATTGTTATGGAAGCCTTTTTTTATTATTGTTATTTTACATTTATTATTTTGTTGGGGTTGGGTGCGTATGTGTGGAAGTGTGAGAACAACTTACTGCTGTCGGTGCTCTCCTTCTGCTGTGTGGATCCTGGGACCTGAACTCGGGTCCTAAGGCTGAGCAGCAGGTAGTTTGACCTGCTGAGGCGTCTCTGGCCTGGAAGCCGTTTTTTTGAACGGGGAATCATGCCTGGTTTTATGTCACAAGCCAATGCTATTAAAACAGGTTTTCTTTATTATGTTCTGAACCTAACTTAGAGATCAGGTTTTTTCCTCTTTGCATAAGTGCACAGTTACTCTAGGGTAGGTTGGGTGGTTCTCAACCTTCCTAACGCTGCACCCTTTTAATATAGTTCCTCATGTTGTGGCGACCCCCAACCATAAAATTATCCTGTTGTTACCTCATAACTAATTTTGCTGCTGTTATGAATTGCAATGTAAATGTCTGATATGTGAGCCCCGCCCAAAGGGTCCGTGACCCACAGGTTGAGAACTGCTGGTGTAGACCTTGACTTTAACGTCCTCTTACTGTGAGAACTCTGTAACTCAGGTATTAATTAATATTACACAGGTGCAGTGTATCTTCTAACAATCCATTTGATGTTAACAGTAACATAATATTTAAAAGCTGGAGATTATTTCCTATATCAGTATTCTAGTATAGTTATGTCCTTTGTGAGATGCTTTTTCTTTCTTTTCTTAAAAACCTTAAATAGGTACCTTTAGATCTTGACAGATACTATACCAAATCTTTATTGGGTCCCTAACTTGAAATCTTATAGATTGAATTAGCTCTTTTTAGATTTAATTTTTTTTATTGTGCCTGACTTTTGCTATATTGCTAAAAAACAAAAGAGGCCTGCACCCCAGGGGTGTGTTTTAAAGCAAATCAAATCTGGAATAGTTATGTTTGGTTGAGCCGAGATGTCCTACCACAGTCTTACTGCTTTTGCTTGTTTGCAGAAAAGAAAAGAACCGGTTTTCCACTTCTTCTGTGATACCTGTGACCGTGGCTTTAAAAACCAAGAAAAATATGACATACACATGTCTGAACATACAAAAGTACGTTTTCCTGGTTGTTCTGCACAGATGTAGATATGGCCTTTTATTTGTATTTTTGGTAAAGTAACAAGGTTATTTTCCTTATAAGTTCATAGTTTTTACAGAAATGTTTGATGGCTTGACCTGTGGGGACAGTGCTCGGGATTTGGAGTTTGAGGGTGGGGAGCCCTCTGCTTCATGGAGAGGAGGAGCAAGGCAACCTCTGTGTATGCGTGCCCCACCATGACTGCGTGAAAGGAGAGAACTAGGTCTCCCTGCAGTCGCCCTGAGCTACTCTGAACATTTTTTATTTTATTTTGTTTTTTCGAGACAGGGTTTCTCTGCAGCTTTGGAGCCTGTCCTGGAACTAGCTCTTGTAGACCAGGCTGGTCTCGAACTCACAGAGATCCACCTGCCTCTGCCTCCCGAGTGCTGGG
>NC_022019.1:21583162-21591168 GCF_000317375.1 Microtus ochrogaster
AAAAAAAAAAAAATTACATAGCATTGATTCATTAGCATTGATCCAGCTACATGAGAAAGAGATAAGGCATATTGAGAATGCTAGTGAGCTTGAAATACTTTGTGCTTGTAAGAATAAAGTTGGATACTTGTGTTTAGGTAAGCACACATAGCATGCTTCCTGATGTTCAGCAGGCTTTCTGCTCTTAGATGCATGCTCCTGGTATGAGGAAGATCAAGCTAGACACTCCAGAGGAGATTGCAAGATGGAGGGAAGAAAGAAGAAAGTGAGTAAAGAATCGTTAACTAATAAATAACTTTCTTTCTTGCAGCAAGACTGGGTGTTTTAACATAATGGCCAGCCTGGCTCTAATGTCAATGAAAAGAGAAATGTGCTCTTCTATAACACTGTAGACATTTCACTGACTGTGACTGGGCTTGATTTTGTGTTCTTCATTAGTGGTACATTATGACTAAGAATAGTGTTAGTTGATAGTTAAAAATACACATCTTTATTAGAAAGAGAAGTCCATTGAATTATAACGCTAACTTTAAGAAAGAGAACTGTAATCTATAGTATATGAGGCTATTGGGTGTACTTTGGGAAGGAGTTGCTGGAGCTTTTTCCTTAAATAACAGATGTGTCATAAAGAAACTGTATGGAAGATTAAGAGAGCTCTCATGCCACCTACTAGATGTTTAGTGTCCGGGGCTATAATGGGCTTGTAATGATATTTAAATGTATAATACTCTGGGCAGTGGTTGTTTAGCGCAGGTGCCCGTACTGACTATCTCATTGGAGAACTATTTTGCATTTTGTATTCTTGAGCAAGTTAAGTATTGGAGAGGTAAGGACATCTTTTATGTAGCTGTTTATATCATCTGGTGCCATAAATAAAGTGGTACATGTAATATTACTATATGTAAATGGGGTGTGAAATTATTTTATTGTGGATATAGTTCTGTTTATAATTCACAATACATAAGAAAGTAACTGTAGAAACCTTATTTTTAAGTTATGTTTTCAACAATGCCTTTTTATTTTAGAGAAGTTTGGTCAAAGTGTGTTGCACTGACTCATAGTCATGGTTTGAAATCAGTAATGTACCTTATATTTACATTTTCATTATTTTGTTCCTTTGTTAAGGTGTGTATGTGTGCGTGTGTCTTCAGGCGCTCATGTCACCATGGAGGTCAGAAGACTGCTTGTGAGAGTCAGATTTCCCCTTCCGCCTTGTGGGTTCCTGGGATTGAACTCAGGCTGTCAGGCCGAGTCAGTGCTTCTGCCCTCTGAGCCATTTGGTTGGCTCTCTGCTATGGTTTCTGATTAATATCAGAATCACCAAGATAATTCATCAATCCCTGATTAAAAGCCCACATTCTTAAGTGGCTTAAGAGCTCCCCCTTGTGGTTCTTGCTGCAAATGATTCAAGGAGAAACAGTTTCTGGGAGAATCTGATTTTTCAAGTGCTCATAAGAAATCTTAGCAGGCTTTGTGTGTTGATAGAAATCATGTCTTTAATAATGGCTTGGCAGTTGTTTATCTTGAAGGTTGGGGTAAACATTTGCTTTTGTGTATGTGTGGCGGTCAGGGAGTACCTTAGGGAGTTGGCTCTTTCCTTCCACCACGCATGTTCCAGGAATTGAGCTCAGGTCATTCATGAGCCCTGGCCACAGGTGCCATTATTGGCTAAGCCGTCTCATAAGCCAGCATTTTGAAATTGAGAAGGTAGACATTTTGCTGTTTATGGCTAAGATCACGAAAACTCACTCTCGTGGAAATAGTGAATAAATAGTGAGGTGCCTAGAAAGCCACGTGCAATTGAAGCACTAGCTTTAGTTTTTCGAGAAGGGATTTCTCTGTGTAACCTTGGTTGTCTTGGAACTCATGCTGTAGACCAGGTTGGCCTTAAAGATCCGCCTGCCTCTGCCTCCTGAGTACTGGGATTAAAGGTGTACACCACCCCTGCCCGCTGTAAATACTTCGCTTTAAAAGTAACTACCAAACCATGTTGGGGAGAGGTTTGAACTCAAGCTGTGCTGGTTGATTGTGAGAAGCATTCAGGGAGAAGGGTCTGGCTGGAGGGGCTTGCATCCGTGACTGTTACTCCAGAAAATGGAGCAACCTTGCCTCTTAGTGCTGAGTGCCATCCTTCCTAGTACAAGTCGAAGATACTGTTTCTGCTGTTGGCACCACTGGGCAAGCTGCTTTTACTGCCTTTACTGTTCTTCATTTTGATTTTGCATATATAAGACATATATAGCCTAATTTTTAGCTTTTCATTAGGAAAGCAATAGATTTGTTTCAGCTTTAACTAGATTTCCATACAGACCTCATTGTTTAGAAGTAGGTTGCTTGGTCATCTTTAGTGGTGGTGGAGTTGATGGAATGTCCTCCAAACAAAATTGCCGAGAGGGAGAATGTGCAGCTGTTTCTGACTGTGCTTGGTGGCACAGTTTTAAGTTTGTTGCTTTTCAAAGCAAAGCCTTATCCTCTTGAATGAGGGATGGGCAGGAGCAAGGTTTACCCCTTACTGGTACTGCTCGTCACGGAGAGCAGGTGTGTCTGGTTCCGGTTTTCAGCGTGTGAGCTGCAGTGTTGAGAGGTGCTGGAAAAGGAGCGGGTACTGCTTGTGTCTGGTTCCGGTTTCCGGCGTGTGAGCTGCAGTGTTGAGGGGTGCTGGAAAAGGAGCGGCAGCAGTGTGGGTGCTGAAGTGGAGTCGCAGACTTGAGAACCTGAGGGCACTGAGTAGGGTTCTGGGTGAGGTTTTTTTTTTGTTTTGTTTTGTTTTTTGTTTTTTTTCGAGACAGGGTTTCCTTGTGGCTTTGGAGCCTGTCCTGGAACTAGCTCTGTAGACCAGGCTGGTCTCGAACTCACAGAGATCCGCCTGCCTCTGCCTGTACCGGGATTAAGGGCGTGCGCCACCACCGCCCGGCTTGGGTGAGGTTTGTTTGTACCTGTGATGGTGCCTTGGTAGGAGGTGTTCTGGGAGTATTTTTTTTAGCGCCTTTTAATTCATTTGGGGTTCTTTCGCATTTTACTTCTCAGTTCCTTATCCTGTCAACCTCAGAAGTGTTGGTGATACGCTCATTAGTAGGATCTGGGGCCTGAGCGTGGGAATGTCTGTCTTTGTTCTGGTGTTCAGGAGGCTGGGGTGGGAAGACTGACATTGTGCTAGTCTGCCTGCAAATAATAAAGTAAGACCTTTTCTAGAAAGGGTGAAGTGGGGTGGATTGGCAGAAAAGAAGGAATGTGGGAAAGAGGTTTTTTTTTATTTTTGGTTATTTTGATAGATTTCTAAGACATATACTCTCATTAAGCAGTTTTTTAAAAATTTTGAAATTATTATTTCTAGGTATCTATTCTCAATTTATTCTTTATTTTTTAATACTTTAAAAATAATATTTTTAAGGAACTGAAGGAATTTCAATTTTTATTGTATGTGTATGGGTGTACCACTTGCATGCTTGGTGCCCAAGGAGGCCAGATGAAGTTGTTGGATCCCCTGGAACTGGAGTTACAGTAGGCTGTGAGCCACCATGTGGGTGCTGGGAATCAAACCTGGATCTTTGAAAGAACAGCCAGTACTCTTAACCGCTGAGCCTTCTCTCTGACCCCAATTTATTTTTTTCTTGAATTTTCATTAAATATATCCATAGTATGCGATAGTGTGTCACATATAGGTATTTTCTTACAAGTATGTATTTTATATTGCTTCAGGCTCAATTTTTGAAGAATATACCCTAAAAAGTGAGTTCCACAATGGTTTAGCAAAAATGCTTTTTCTTTTGAAGATTGCTGTTGTTTAATAGCTGTTCTTGAGGAAGCCAGCGTGTTCTTTGACATTCTTTGACTTTCTCGAATGCTAGCATCTGTGTGGCCACTCTGCTAGAAACCTGTGAAAGAATCTCTGAACTCAGGATTTACAGCCAGAAAAAAATGCTGAAGAAATTACATCTTTGCCTTTATTCCTTCATCTTTATTTTAATTTTTCAAATTAACCAAAGTTGGAGATGCCCACTGTGTTTAAAGCTATAGTTTCCCTCAAGAAAGCAAAAATAGGTGATTCTTAATTCCTGAGCTGAGAGGCAGACACTTGTATTTGAAGTGGACCCTGTGTCCCAGGGCAGACGTCCACTAGGTGGAGCCGTTCCGTTTCCTTCATCGCTCACTCTGGCTCCCAGTTCACCTGTACGCCCAGCAGCGGTGTCTGCCACGTCACCACATTGTGCCTTGGACATTCGGGAAGACTTTGAAATTAAAATACAGTGGCATAACTGTGTTAGAGAAGTTTTTTTTGTTTTTGTTTTGTTTTGTTTTTATCAATGAGAGAAAAGAGGAATTGTGTTCTATAGAGATTAGGCCTAGGAAAAAAAGTCAATTTGAGGATAAGGAGAAAGTTGGATCTCATACACACAGAGATGTTAACGGTTGGCATAGTTTCACTCAGATGTGGGTTCCTGCCCCATAAGGACATCACTGGAGACCCAGGGCGTAGGCAGGGACAAGTCAGAGCTAAGAAACACAAAGACAGCTGGATAGTGGTGGTGCACGCCTTTAATTCCAGCCCTTGGAAGACAGAGGCAGGCAGATCTTTATGAGTTTGAGACCAGTGTAGTCTATAGAGTGAGTCCCAGGACAACTGAGGCTACCCAGAGAAACCCTGTCTTGAAAAACCAAGAAAGAGGCACTGGAGAGATGGTTCAGCAGTAAAGAGCATTGGCTGTTCTTTTGGAGGTGCTGAGTTCAAGTCTCAGCAACCACATGGTGGCTCAAGACCATCTGTAATGAGATCTGGCGCCCTCTTCTGAGATCCTGCAGCCATACATACAGACAGAACACTATATACATGATAAATAAAATCTTAAAAAAAAAAAGAAAAGGAAAAACCAAGAAAGAAAGAAACCCAAAGACAAGAGACAGAAATGAGTGTGTGGTGTCAGGACCAGTCCACTTGGGATAGTGAGGAAAGGAGGTGCAGGGAGAAGGCTGACTGAGCATCATCACACACTTCTTACCGTTTCTGCTTCTCTATGTGCAGACTCCAGATGGGGAACAGCGGCTGGCCCTCCTCCCAGAGACTGTTTTATAATCGCTTCTCATCTTTTACAGGCGGCAGTAGTTTCTTTCATCTTTCTAGAGAGGTCTTAGCTTTCACCCTCCTTGCCATCTCTGAGTCTCTTCTGATCCCCTTCCAAGTTTCAGTTTTCCTGGGCATTGCATTTCCCCCAAACTGACACAAGTATCCTGACCACATCTGACCATTTATGAGGACCAGGGAAGAATTCACACTCTTCTAAGGGCCAAGTCCACTTTGTGTAGCCTTAGGTCATGTTTGCTTTCTCCAGTACGTGTTGCTGACTGCTATCAGATTCTCATCTTGTATGACCTTGCTCTTTTCCTATTGTGCTTATTTATAGCATGTGCAGTCACCATCTCTTATTTATAGAGGTTGTTTATGGCTGGGTATGTGCTTTGCACGGTCCTTACTGAAATTCATTACCTTTTCCCTGGATTCTTTGGCCACTAACCAAAGCCGTTGCCAGTCTTCTCTCCAGTGTAACTAACCCGGAGGAGTCACCACGTGTGCTCCTCGAGTAGTAATGGAGATATGCATGTTAGTTTAGTGATGCTGACTGCTGGCCCTAGGGCATGTGCATGCTGAGAGCTCTCTCCCTCTGAGCTATAACCCCAGTCCAGTAATACACGTTTAAAAGAAGGTAGAAACATCTTGGAAAAAGTGGCAGGACTCTTGTTGATTTATCTGATAGTACCAGCCTGAATGGTGAGAATTGTGTTCCCTTCTTTCATGTTTTCTATGCTGTGAAGGTTTGTGTCTCATTGTTAGATTCTAGGACCGGTGTCTCTATATATCTGTGCCAATAATCAAGGAAAGCCATTTATTTTGCACGTGACTGTCAGAGCTAATTTCATTCTTACCTGCTTGTATTAGAACTTTTGAGGCAAGAGCTCACTACATAGCCCTGTATTAGACCCTGAAACTCACTATTAGACCAGACTGGCCTGGAACTCAGAGATCTGTCTGCCTGTGCCTCTTGAATGCTGGGATTAAAGGCATGTGCCACCATGCCCAGCAAATTAATTTATTTCGTGTGTATGAATGTTTTGTCTGCATGTATGTCTCTGTACCGTGTGTGTACCTGTTGCCCAGGGAGGTCAGAAGAAGGTGTTAGGTTCCCTGAAAATGGAGTTACAGATAGTTGTGAGCCGCTAGGACCTAGTGACTAGGTGGATGCTGGAAATTGAACCTGGGTCCTTGGGCCCTTCGGAGAGCAGTTAGTGCTCCTAACCACTAAGCCCTCTATAACATTTCTGCAGCTTGCTGTTACCTGTGGGATTGTGGGTATGTTTTGGAATGAACGTTCTCTGGTAGTTCAGTTCCCTTTGGTTGAATTATGTTTCGTGTAAAATACCCTGGGTTGTGGTCTCTTCTCTGTGGCCTTGAGTTGCTTATATAACTTGGTTTATCTAGAACAAATCCATGCTTTTCCACCTGAGTGCCATCTCTTAGCACCATTACAGACCAGTTGGTTTCGTGTCCCTTTGTGGACTTCTTCATTTTGAAATAATCTCACCCCATCCAAAAAGAAAATTCCTCTCCTGGGTGTTTGACTGTATTTGTTCTTAGGTGCAGCTGGTCTTATGCTTTTCCTGTCCTCCTCAGTAGACTTGGTGGCTTTGCATGTGCATAGCATGTATTTTGCAGAACTGGCCAGGCAGGTTGTTTCTTTGTGTATAGGTACATGATAAATAGAGACCTTAGAGCAGTTTGCACATGTGTGAATTATGCAGCTGGAATTCTAGCGCGCACTGCCTACCTGCTTGCTGAGTGGTAAACAGCTGTTAGTAACATCGATTCATAAACTGCATTTTCTCTCTTTAACTTTAGAAGTAATTGAAAGGATTTGTCCTAAGTGTTACCTGTAGTTTTACTATTAACTGACACATATACCAAGGATATATTAGTTGACGATCCAAATTAACAAGAAACGTGGCCATTCGTTTCAGTGGGTCATCGTATTCTCAATGGCTGGGGAGACAAGAATTACAAAAATCTACCAAGCATGTGCTTCAGAACTGGATTTGTCAGAGATTGTGCTGTGAAAACTGTTGCTGACAAAGTTCTCTTTTTTTCTTGTTTTTAGTGTTTACTTTTTTTTTTTAATTAATTTTTACTGAGCTCTACATTTTTCTCTGCTCCTCTCCCTGCCTCTCCCCTCCCCTTCAACCCTCTCCCAAGGTCCCCATGCTCCCGATTTACTCAAGAGATCTTGTCTTTTTCTACTTCCCAATTGAAAATTTATAAGAACTTTTTGTTTTTATTCTAGAAACTACCCAACTCTGGCCAACATCGAAAGGAAGAAAAAGTTGCAGCTGGAAAAGGAGAAGAGAGGAGAGGTGTTGACAACCACACAGTATGGGTGAGTTCATGGGCCGCAGCCATTCTCAGCGTTCTTCCGGAGCATGCGCTTCCAGAGTAAGGAGAGAAACGCACCAGTGTGCGCCACCCGTTCTGAAACCTTGCTCTGTAGCTTCTGCTTAAAAATTCTTTTAAATTGGTCTTAAAATACTGTTACCTGACACTTGTGCTAAGTTCTGAACAAGTCCTTCCCAGCCTCGTCTGCCTGCCGGTCTCCCCAGGGAGCCTTCTGTTCAGCACAGGGATGGTAGGACAGCCCTGCATGGCGCTGCTGTCTGCCCTGTGCTTCTTGAGACCGTGAAGATCTTCCCTGGAGACTGTTCGTTTTAGGGAAGTATTTAAGGGAGTCTCACAGGGTTGTTTTAGCCAACTCCCTGTTGGCACTCAAACTGTTAGCCATTTGCTTATTAATAAAAAGTGAATCTAGCCTGGCTGCTGTGCTCTCCTGCCAGTAATGTGTGAGGCCTCCTTTCCTCTGCGCTCACGGTGTTCCTCAGAATTGTTCTATTTTATTTTTACTGGCCTTATAATTTAAGTATACAAGTCTTAAATGCACAGCTTGAAGAGTGCTTGCTCTCTTGCTTGT
>NC_022019.1:21591317-21605181 GCF_000317375.1 Microtus ochrogaster
TTACCTGCCCCATGGACTGATACACAAAATGTTGTGACTTCACCAAGCTCCCTGTCCTGTTCAGTGTTTCCCCATAAACGTTAACCATGTTTTTATTTTTATTATCACAAATTATTCCTATTATTAGAATTATATAAATAAAATCATACACTATACATTCTTGAATGTGATTTCTGTGTCTCAAAATGCTGAGATACATCCATGCTGTATATAGTTGTAAATTCATTCATACTATTATACAGAGTTCAGTTGTGAGAGGTATTCTGTTCGTAGATGGTGGCTTCTTCTCAGTTTGGGTTGTTAGGGTGCAGATTCTATGAACATTTTTTGTACATGTCTTCTGTGGCTACTATGTTCATCTTTTCATGTACCAGATGGTATGTCATGGGTTGTTATCTATATGATTAGCTTAAATAGTTTGCCAAGTGGTTGCAGTATTTTGACTTCTTCTCACTGCATCTGGTTTTTCTGTTTGTTTCTCAGCACTTGGTAATGTTGCTAACAATGTTGAACATCTTATGCGGATATTCTTTTGGTAAAGTGCCACTTCAGGTGTTTGTTTTTAACTGTTTTTTGGGTTTTTTAACATTTTTTTTTCTAATTATGTACGTGCATATGTGGGGGTCGATTGTGTGCAGTGCCTGCAGAGGGCATAAGAGGTCATCAGATCCTCTGATGTTAGTTATAGGCAGTTGTAAACTGCCCAGTGTGGGTGCTGGGAACTGAACTCTAGTCCTGTGGAAGGAAGGAAGTGCTCTTAACTCCAGCCTTAAAAAGGCTTGTTCTTGATTTTCAGGAGTTATATACTTTGTTATATAAAGGTATATTGTCCTGGAGTGCCTTGTGTACATTGGAGATATACCTCATAATTGTTTCCTTTTTTAAAAAGATACACAAAACAACGAAAAAAATCTTGGCATTGGTGGCGCACGCCCTTAATCCCAGCACTTGGGAGGCAGAGGCAGGTGGATCTCTGTGAGTTTGAGGCCAGCCTTGAACTACAAGAGCTAGTTCCAGGACAGGCTCCAAAAAGTTAAAGAGAAACCCTGTCAACAAAAACAAAAACAAACAAACAAACAAAAAACAAAACACAGCATGGCCTGATTTCAGGGCTCAAACCCTCATGGAAACTTGTAACTGGAAATGAATAAGGGGTATGTTGTGGCTAGTGAGCGTTTAAAGTTCTGCTGTAGACATCTCTTGTTTTGGGGTATTTCTTTTATTTTGGTCTCTTTAGCGTCATGGTCAATTTAACATCCATGTTTCTTTTGCTCCGTTCTTTTCTTATTCCAGCAAAATGAAGGGCATGTCCAGACATTCCCACATGGCCAAGATGAGAAGTCCCCGTAAGCATCATAAATGGAAACATGGTGGGGCGAGACAGCATGCAGGCATTGGATCAGGCATTCACTCCAGAGATTGGAAGCCTGAAGCTCCACCCGTGGTTCATGTGGACCCACTCAGTGCTTTGGTGCACAGTGACTCTGGTAAGCTAAATGGGGAAATAATATAAGTTACAGGCACATGTACACAGAGAAAGAGAGAGAGTCATGCTAACATCATTTTCGTAGCACTCTGTGGGAAATTCCAGTCCATTAAGTATGAGAAGATGGCTAATTCATCGACCGAGCTAGATGGAAGCACAGCTACACTTCCTAAGTAAGGTACTTGTTGTACTTTGTGTGCTTTCTTCTGTAAGGACCGTGGATGTGGCTGGTGTTAACGTCCAGAGATGAAGAGCACAGAGACTAAGCTGATAGCAGAACCTGACTGTGGCTCCTAGTTCAGTCTGAGTTTGTCAGAAAATGTTGTAAAGGTGGGGAGGGGATTAGAGAGACCCTTTCTGGCTGTTGTAGTCAGTGGGGGAGTGCTTGATTGTCTGGCGTGTGCAAAGACCTGGGTCAGCCCTTCCATCCCTAGGAGAAGTAAAACAAAAGCTCTTTCTTATCTTTGATAAGACTAAGGAAAAGTCACATTTTTTGTTTTTGTAAAGCAAGCTCTTGCTGTGTGTCCCAGACTTCAATCCTCCTGCCTTACTTGAAGTACTGGGATTCTGGGATTACAGTTGTGTGCTGCCGTGGCTGGTCCTTCCACCTTTCTGGAAGCAGCTTCCCTTACCCATGGCCAACGCTACCCACCCTTAGCATCTAGTTTTTCTAGTGTCATGTTGACAATGGACAGCACAGTCTAGTGCTTTCCATGACAGCTGACACTAAGCACAAAATAGAGTAAATCCAGACACTCTCCAAAGCAGAGGCAGGTGAGTCATGGCTAGTCTGGCCTGCATAGTGAGTTCCAGGCCAATCAGAATTAGCCAGTGAGACTCCATCTCAAACAAACAAGTAAGTAGAAAATAAAAGAAAGGGGAAAAAAAATACAACCTTTTTTGAGCAGCAGAAAAGTGAAGGTAAGCACTTTAGTCCAGACATCAGCCCTTGTGTTTCAGACAAGGGCACATTGGTGGTGGTTCTGGGCTCACATCATGCGTGGGAGTCTCTGCCTGACTCACCTTCTCTGTTGTACTTGGTGCTGGGTAAGCTCTCAGTAGCTGCTTTGAACCAGGAAAGGCATCGTTTCAGTCCTTGGGGTCTCCAGACTTTGAGCTGGCTTCTCATCAACTCCATGCTCTCTGATTTCCTTACTAGTCTACTTGGGGGTGCTGTTCAGTCTCTTTGTGGGGTTCACTAGTGTATTGTGTTCTGTTGCTGTGATAAACACCATGATAAGGCAGCCTAGAGAGGAAGGGTTCACTTGGGGCTTACCATTCCAGAGAGTTAGATATTTAATTGTAGAGCAGAAGTAGCAGGAGGCAGGGAGGCCTAACTCAAAATGTTGAGAATCTTCTGAAACCTCAAAACCTTAATTCTCTCCAACACTCAACTGGGGATCAAGACTTGAGGACATCTCATTCAAAACCCCCGCGTTCCACTCTCTGACCACCAGGGGCTGGTGATCACCTGATAGCACAAAGTGCATCTAGTCCAGCTTCAGAAGTTCCCAGAGTCTTTCAGAGTCCAGCTCTACTGTCCTCTTCAGTCCTGCCAGGATGACCCACGAGCCTGCTCACAGGGTTCAGCTGCTTTTCTGCTCCACAGCCTTTTACATTCCTCCAAAAACCACATGGTGAGGTCTGCCACAGTGTGGCCCACTTCCGGGTGCCAAGCTCTGTATTAGTTATTTTTCTGTTGCTGTGATAGACAGCACAGCCACGGCAGCTCATGAAAGAAGGGCATATTTTGTGTCACAGTTCTGGGGAGGGAGAAGGCTGTGATGGCAGAGTGGAGGTGGCAGGAGCAGCAGCTGAGAGCTCACGTGTGATCCACAAACAGGAGGCAGGGAGGCCTCACTTCCTCCAGTCCCCAGTGACAGAACTTCCTCCAGCAAGGCCACATTGCCTCATCTTCCCCAAACAGCCAACAGCTGGGGACCAAATATTCAGATTCTTGAGACTTAAGGGGGACATCTCATTCAAACCACTATAGCTAGATAGGACCCAGTTTGTTTAAAATTTTATAAATTATAGATTTATTTATTTATTTATTTATTTATTTATTTATATGTTTGTTGTGTGAGTTAGAAACTAGTGAGTCAGTAAAATGTCCTCAAACTTCTGACCCTGCAGAGCCTGGTGTTTCCTCGTACAAATACGACTGTGCCCCTGGAGCACGGGAACAGCTGTCCCGACATTGATGTAGTTAGGACTTTGTGTGTGGAAAATATTAAAGTCATAACAGTCGTTAATGCATGTGCTGGTGTGGATGAATGACCCCCAAGACTCATGTTTGAACACTTAGCCAGTGGATGAGAGTGTTTGGGAAGGATCAGGAGGTGTGGCCTTGTTGAAGGAGGTGTGTCACTGGGGGCAGGCTTTGAGGTTTCAAAGTCTTTCTCATCTACCCCAGTTCTCATTTCTTTCTGCCTCGCATTTGTGGTTTGGAATGTGAACTCTCAGCCTTTCCTGCAGCGTGCCTTTAGTCTGCCATCATGAACTCTAGCCCACTAGACCCGTAAGCCCAGTTAGAAGTTTTCTTTCATAAATTTGTTGGGTCGTGGTGTTTTATCAGAGCATCAGAAAGTAACTAATGCAGTGTTCATCCTTCAGTTTCTTTCTTGAGAGTGCCAGAGTGTAAAGCAAAGCTCCCGTGGGAGGTACTGTGTGTGTCTCTCCTTCTCAGCCGCCTCCCCGGGGGATCAGCTCAGGGCCTTAAGCATGGTAGGCAGGTGATTAACTTAATTGGGACTAGAGAGTGTGATAGTTTCTCTCCTAGAGGCAGTGTCAAGTAGGAGGTTGAGTACCATGTATAGAAACAAGCTGTAGACGGCGAACATGGTGAAAGCAGATGTTGCCCTTCCAGGGGACCCAAGTTTGGTTCCAAGCACCCCCATGTTGCTCACAACTTTGGGCACTAAGCATGTGTGTAGCATACATACATACATACATACATACATACATACATACAAATACATACATGCAGACAAAATACTCATTCATACACATAAAATAGATTAAGGGAGCGGGGCCTGCAGGGTCCTACATTTTCCTTGCTTAGCACTATAGTTGGGGAAAGGGTAGGGATTTTAAGGAACTCTGTTGACGCTTTCAGGAAAGTGCTTCCTGAGTCCGAGGTGCCAGCAGCCCTGAGTAGCCTCAAATAGGAGCTGGCCACCTTGATTTCCAGGGAGGGGAGCTGTGCTGAAAGCTGAGTTGCTCTCAGGTGGAGTGACTCAGTGACCATGCCTGTATTAATGGAACCTCTGAACATCTAAAAGGACAATTCAGAGAGCAGAGCAAGTGGCAGTTTCCTAAAGAGTGTCATGTCCCTTCCGCTCTGTATTTGACAATAAACTGATTTGTGAGAGAAACAGACAGGGGTTGATGACTGGCTACTGGTCTGACGATGGGGGAGGTCAGTGAGAACATGATAACTTAATAGTAAGATTGTTTGAATCGGGATTTTGTGCTGTGAAATTTGATTTCATGATTTTTGTTGGTGATCTGTTTATACTGGTGTTTTATTTTTATTTCAGAGGATTGGGTTAGCTGCTTTTATTTTTCAGGGGGTCCTTCTTTGTTTCTTGATTATGTTATGTGTGGGTGCGGTGCCTTTGGCTGTCTTCAGGGTAGGTGCTAAGTATTTCTGTGAGAACTTATAGGCATCTCCCAGGGGATTTGGGAGTAACACCTCCTCCCATCCCTTGCTGTCTTATTTGTAAATTAATGTTATTGTGATAGATTGGGAAAGGGTCGTTAGCTTTTTGAGATAGGGTTTCTTCCTCTAGTCCAGGGTGGTCTTGAACTCACAGTTCTCTTGCTTCAGCCTCCTGAGTCCTGGAATTAACACACACGCACCACCTGCCTGGTATACTTTCAAAGTGTTATACTTGTAGTGTGTCCCTTAAATATGTGAAAGAGAGACTAAGTTGTTTGTACGCATTAGCTCCCACTCCTTATCTTCTGGGGAGGTGGTCAGTATCGTGAGCTGTGTGACCTCCTAGTTCACCTAACACTCAAGTTGTAAATTTCAAATACTTTTCTCCTGAAACCAGACTCTTTTAGAGAAATGGCAATCTAGGGCAGAAAAAGCACAAGGTTAGCCTAGAGTGTCTCACGGTGTCATGAAGTTCTCTAAAAAAATCCAAAGATCACCAGTTGTGGTAGCACAAGCCCACGATCCCAACACTTAGGAGGCTGAGGGCCTGGACTATGGTGAGACCTTGTCTTCAGGAAGTAAGACAGTAAAGGACAGAACGGAATGAGACATAGTCAGAAGGGCGCTAGAAAGAACTTTCAGTAACTGAAGTTGTAACAATTGAAATCACAAAATAATGGTAAGTTATAGCTGTCCCTCCCAAAAGTGAAAACCCATGAATTTGTAATAAGCATTTGAATAGATAAATATGAAGGTAAGAGACAGATCTTTCTTTTTCAAAAAGTGTTTGTGTGCACATGTGCATGAAGTGCCCATGAAGAGCAGAAGAAGAGGTTGTTGGATTCCTTGGGACTGGAGTTAGAGGCAGTTGTGAACCACCTTATGTGGGTCCTGGGAACCAAACTCTACCTTTGCAAAAGCAGCGAGTGTCCTTAACCACTGAACCATATCTCTAGTTCAAGCTACAGATCTTTCATAGAGAATATTTGCAGTGCATATATGTAGGGGGGGGAAGAGAATTACAAAATAGCCACTAGAATACCTTAGTAATAATTGTTTTCAAATAATTACGCTGCTTCAGGGCAGCGTACCTGTTCCTCAAACACCTGCTGAGAACTGTGGTGCTTTTAACATGTCAAAGGTTTAAGGTATTTTTTACTTGAGTGGATACTCAAATTTAAGTGTGGAATAGTAGCTCATTTCAAGGAATGAAGAGGAAAATCCTAACTTCAGAAAAGTATAGAGAAACTGGGCAGATCAACCAGCAATCGAATTAAACATCAGTAATAAGTCAGTGATGTCATCAACCGCTGGTGAGCGCCAAGGGCCTTATCCTTTTTGATGTTTGTCAGCAAACAAAACAAAATTGGTGTAGGGTTCTGTCACTAGAGTCCCAGCACTTAGGAAATGGAGGCAGGAGAGTTGTAAAAGCCACAAGAAATCTCAGGAAACAGAGGCAGGACAATTGTAAAAGCCATATAAAAATCTTCGGATTGATAAGACCTAAGTGAGATCAGACTTTTAAAAAATATAACATTTGGCTACTACAGGATCAGTTTCTTTCTTTAGACCTTGGAAGAGTTCATGTTGTGTGGTCATTTCCACAGTGAAGGAACAGACTGCATGCTAGCATTCATAATGTGCATATAGGACCTGCATATTTTCCTTTCTCCTTATTGATATGCAAGGTAAGGTCATTGTCTAGCTTGAAATCAAGGAATCGTTGAGACATTGTTAATGCATCAGCTAACATTTGGTCGTGTGGATGGTAGGTGTCTTCATCCCTCTTACATACCTTATGTGGAGGAGGTACACAGCCAGTATTCACATACAAAGATACTTAGATTTCCTAGTTTGGGCTTTCTCATGTTTTGGTTTCCCTAGGCTGGCTCGATGAGGATTGCTGGCTCAGTCTTGAAGTGTTCATATTGGTTGTGGGCTGAATTGATTTGTTGACTAGACAAGTTGTCTTCAGTCCAGCTTTGTTTTATGGCTTGTCTGGTTCAGTGCTAATGTTTTAGAGCTGCCAGAAATTGATGTGATAGTGGTGTCCTGGGGCTACAGAGGCTCTCTGGGCTGCCATCAAACCTCTTCAGGACTTGCCTGCCGTGTTCTCCTGTTGGCTTGTTGAACTGAGTTCTTAGAAGCTTTGGTTAGCTTCATTTACATGAACTCTGTGACTTAGATGTTTGGTTTATTTAAATGTTAAACAATGAAAAAGTCAAATTTTTTATGTATTCCTAAATCTAATTTTCAGAGTTAACGATCTTGGCCCAATAACACTCAATGAGTGTTTTGGCTTTTCTGCTACCTGTAATAGCAGAGACTGTAAATTAATTTAATTTAGGAAAGGGCCAAATTCCATAACCCACAAAACATGGTAAGTTAGTTAGGCTGTGTACAGTTACATTTGTCTCTTTGCTTCCCCTGGAGAGTTCTCAATTCCCAGCAACCACATATGGCTCACAACCATCTGTAATGAGATCTGGTGCCCTCTTCTGGCACATAGGCGTACTTGCAGGCAGAACACTGTATACATAATAGACAAATAAATCTTTTTTAAAAATTTAAAACAAAGTTTTTAGCCCTCCTAGAATCTTTTGTCTGTGGTAGGGAAGATGAAAGAGGTCATCAGAAATGGCTTGTCTCCCTTACAGGTGAGAAGTCACTCTGGGCCACTCTCTTTGAATCATTGTTCTTTCCCTTCTGTTGTAGAGTCTGATAAGGAAGAGAAGCCGCAGAGGACTGTGGTTCCCAAGGAGGTGACACCAGCACTGTGTTCGCTGATGAGCAGCTATGGCAGTGTTTCTGGGTCAGAGAGTGAACCAGAAGGTAAGGCGGGGTGAGGCTCCTTGTTGCTTTTGCCTTTGGTTCATGCTGGGCGATGGTAGCATCCAGCATGCAACACACTGTCCCATTGCAGGCCCTTGTCATGTCTGTAACACCTCTGATAGCGGAAGAGGTCCCAGCACTCAGGAAGATCAGAAGTTCATGGTCATCCTCAGCTTAGGGCCAGCCTGGGCTATATGAAACCTGGTCCCAAAAAATAATGAAATGAAATAAAATAAAATTTAAGTCTGTTTGGCACAGTGCTGTTTATAGAACACGTTTGTGTAAGTTGTCTCACTTGGAATGTATAGTGGCCCTGCACTTGTGTTTGTGTGTATTGTGCATGCGTGTGCAGAGGCCAAAGGTCCATATTGGATGTCTTTCTAGATTGTTCCCCACCTTTTTGAGATAGGATCTCACACTGAACCCAGAGCTTACTGAGATTACAGATGCATGCCACCACCCCCTGCTTTTTCCTGAAGGTCAGAGGTCAGGTCCTCAGGCTTGTGTGGCAGGCACTTGACTCCTGAGCCGTCTTTCCAGTCCTCATCTGTTTGTTTTAAAGGATTGAAGAAATGAACTCTTTCAAGATTCTGTGTGAGAAGTTAGCAAAGCCCAGGAGACGTGTTTTACTTTCCAGATAGTGTGTGTGGCTTTGTTGTGATAACCCAGTTTACCTCCTGCAGCCTCTCTTTTAGGGCCACATACTCGGGTTGTGATGGGCTAGCAATCTGATAGAGTGTAGTTTTAAATCCAGGATTCACACCAATAATGTAGTATATACTTAGTGAATAAACCAGTGTCCTGCTTGGTAATTGTGTGTAGGCCTTTCCTACTGTGAGAGTTGGTGTGTTTGTGACGGAGAAGGTGTGATCAAAGTCCGAGCTGGGGTTAGGAGTAAGAGGTAAAGTGTTCGAGTATAACAAAGGGAATGTAATTGGATGAAGTTGGCAGTCTCTCAGATGACAGTGTTTGTGTACTTGGAGGATGTGGACTAAGGAAGACCTGGGCTTCGATTACAAAACTTGGTGTTTATGTATCTGTCTGTGACATGGGAATGTTTTTGCTGTTAGGGCTATGGGCTCGTCTGGCAGTTAAAAGCTACTTGGATTTTGAAATGTAAGCTACTTTGGCTTTATCAGCGGATCCCTTCACAGGTGGCTGCCTTCTTTTACCTTTAAGAAAAACAGTATTTGTTTCTTACTCTTGTTTCCCATATACTGATAGGTAGATGGAGTTATTCTTTAAACGCATATTATATTTCCTCCCTATCAGTTGTATTTATAACATGATAAGGAGAAAAGCTATTAACAGGTTAATGAATCCCACAGAAACAAGGCGGACTAAGCTCTCTTCTTCCCTCTGGAGATGAAGCATTTGATAAGTACTCCACCTACTCTGGTCTTCAGTTTTAGGTGCCGCCATTTTTAAATTGGAAGGAAGAAAAGAAACTAGAAGTCTTTGAAATCTCACACCTTCTCTTTCTGGGGCATCAGGTTTGGAGAGGATAAGTTTGTTAGCATAGTGTGTGGCAGAACCTATGTGAAAATGTAGGTTTGGGGACTTGGTAATGGGAAGAAGCCAGCTATGTTATTGCATTTCCTTGTAGCCCCTGGTTTGTGTCATTTGCTGTCTTCCTGAACAGGAAAGGGGTATGCAGCTTCTTTTATAGTAGCAGCAGATAAATACATTTCAGATTTTTGTGTGAATTTATTTTAACTATTTAAATAGTCTCCTTGCCTTAAAGAGAACGCCTTTGCTTAGTACTCTTAGATCTTAAGAATTATTTTATTGTTTGAACTCAGCCTCATCAAGCCATCCAGTGGCTCCCTGATGTCTCACATTAACTGTCTTCCAGGCAGGTTAAAGAGGGCTGGCTCCCCACGCGAGACTGAAGCAGTGGAGAGGGTGTGCCTGGATCCGGGACTGCCAGAATTGTGAATAAGGAGTGTTTTAAGTGGTTCGCGCTGATGATTTTCCTGTCTTCATACAGCTTCCTTGACTCAGCTATGATTAGAACCCCAAACTGAGAACTGGTTTAAAATGCCACAAACCGATGATTTTAACTTAAAAGGATGGTGTAGCCGTATTTAGAACTGATTTGAATTGGTGGACATTATATTAATATATGACAATTAGTGGACAGATGTTAAGAGAAAGTATAAATGGTTCCTTGTCCTTAGTCCTTAGAAATTTGACTGTGTAAGCTCTGACTCACCTGACTGTGGTCCTTGGCTGAGTGACGACAGTTGAAGGTTGAGGAACGATGGGGAATGGTGCTGCAGGGAATGGTGCTGCAGGGAATGGTGCTGCAGCTCTGACTGCTGCGCCCGTCGTGCTCACTGTCGGCTGCAGGGCTCCCAGCTGTTCTGTTTATGGTCACAGTTCTCTGCTTCCTCTCTCCCTCATCACTGAAGAAGCATTGCATCCTTTATGTGGTCATGGCAAATACTCACGGTGCCTACTCCATGCCAGGCCCTGGGTGTGTGCTTTACTAAGTTATGACTGTCTTGTTACTGGGGTACTGACCACTGCTTCCATGCACAAAGGAGGACGTGTGAACAGAGGTCACCAGCTTGCCGTAGACTATTGAGTGATGTCGACTTGAGGTCAGCAATCTGACACACAAGTTTGTACTTGAAATATGTGCCCTGTAATTCCTTGAGATACAATTTCTACATTTGGTCCTCTGTAAAACTTGAATATGGAGAGTATCACACTGTATTTATTCATGGTAAATAAATATATAGAGTTACTGTTTATGAGGAGGTACAGAAATCCTTTCTTATACAGGACTGTGAGTTGGTCAGTGTTTATATTTTTCTCTCCACTATTGCAGTGATATTGTGAAATCAGTGTTCAGGTATCAGGAACCTATATTTGTAAGATAAATCTGTTTGGTAGCAGTGTGGTATACTTTCATTACATTGATGGGTTTGGTCTGCTGGAGGCTTGCGGCTGTACTCATATGGGACACTCACTGGCCCGTGGCCTTCCTTGATTGTAGTGGATTTGCTGTGATTTGGGATATGGTTCTGGTTTTAAGGGTTTATATAGGATTTCTTCTTTTTCACCTTTTTTTTATTTTTGTAGAATTTTCTGAATTTAGCATTTTTCTTTTGGGAAGGTTTTAGATTATGAATTAAATTTCCTTTATAGATACAGGGTTAATGAGCTTTCCTGTTCCTTCTGAGTTGAATTTACTGGTATAAAATTAGTCATTGTAGTAGTCCTTGTGATATTATAGTAAAGTTTTCACTTTTTCCCTGTATTAAATATTCTCCCTATGTCCCTTTATCTTGTTTTGTCTTGTTGGGTATTTACTGGACTTATCTCTCCAGGCCCTAACTCCGGCTTCATCTATCTTTATCACTTTTCAGTGGTTTTCTCTCAGATCCATACATTTCCACTCTTCATCTCCCTTTGCATGGCGCTCTTGAAATTTGCTTGACTATTAGACTCCTCCCCAACATTAGCATCAAAGCTATAACTTTGCCCTCGTGTGCCGTCTTAGCCAAATTCTTCAGACTTGAAGCATTACATTTCCAATTTTATTCTAAAATATTTCGTAATTGACCTGGTAATTTAAGAAATTTAGTATATGGGTATTCTGAAGATAAAAGAAACAAACTCAGTTCGTTCTGTGTGTTCATTCAGCGACCAGGACAGACTGACTGCCAAGACCACTGGGAGGGAGGGTTTTTCCCACACAGCACAGATGACAGATGCCCACACCTTCGGCCCATTTCCCTCACTTGCCTACCTGGAGAGAGTTAGTTCCCAGGGGCTGCAGACTAGATAGAGTACCACCTCTGCCTTTCTCTGTTGCCAGTTGCAAGGCCTAGGTTTTTGTACTTGTGCAACTGATTGTGATTGAAGTCAAGGTTCCTGTAAGATAAGGAGTACTACAGAGAGTGTCAGTATGTCCACCAGGTGAACTGGTCCACAGGGCAAGGGATGGGGGACGGAATCATGTGTCCGTGTCTTCTCTAGGCTCATCATCCTCCAGAAGTTCTCTGAACTCTGCCCATAATGGGCATCCACTTAGCCTTCAGCCCTCCCCTCCCTGGGAGCTGGAGGGATCCTGAGAGAGCATGCCTGGTGTCCGCAGTGAGCAAGTCATCCCACCACCCACCTGCATCAATCCTGAAGCTCCTTAGGGGCTGCCAGCCATCTTTCCCTCAGGAGTGTACAGGAAGATGTAGATTTCAAGAATTGTACCTGTCGTGTGCCAGGAAGTGTGTGTGGGGGGGTGTGTGTCCTAAAGTAGCACTCAGAAGTATTACTTGGCTTTTAAATAGTAGGGTTCTACCTAGTTTCCTGTTCATTAGTTTTATTTCATTCCATTTGAGTCAGAAATATAACTTACATGCTTTTAGGTTTGGGGTTTTTTGTTTTATTTTGTTTCCAATTTACTGAGCCATCCTCATGGCCCAACCCTAGCCAGTGAACTTGACAAGAATACACACTGGATAGAATGTTCTTTAGCTGTCTTTAGTGTTGGTGGTGGACCTCTGCATCTCCACTCATCTTCTGTCCGTTTTACTGAGAGTTGGAGCTTCCTCCTCTAATGACAGATTTGTATATTTATTCTTTGTTTTTAACTCTGTGTGTGTGTGCATGCGCGTGCACACACATAAACTCACAGAGGACAGAAACCAGTTTGCAGAGGTCAGTTCTCCCCTTCCACCATGTTGGGCCCAGGGACTGAACTTAGGTCCTGAACTCAGCCTGGAGAGAAAGAGCTATTTTGCTGGCCTATGTGTATTGCTTCTTTCGGTTTCATTAAGTTTTGAAAAATCTTGTTTTGGAGCCAGTGAGATGGCTCAGTGGATAAAAGCGCTTACTAGCCAGCCTGAAGACCTGCTGCGTGTTTACATACACGTGCCCGCACGCACTCACACTTGTTTATAAAAGAGTTGATACTTTATAAGGTGTTTGCTTGTTTTTGCTCTTGTTTTGAGAGACAAGGCTTCACCATGCAGCCCAGGCTAAACCGGAACCAGCAGCTTCCCACCTGTCTTCAGTGCTGGGTGGACAGGTGTGGTACACCTGGTGTGTTTCATTCATGTTTGTCATGTCAGCCCGATAGCACTTTAAGCTGTCCTTTATCCCCAGCAATAGTCCTTGTCCTGAGGTCTGCTGCTGGTTCTGGTGGGGCCGTGCAGCATCCTTCTGATGGGCAAGTGTGTTGTGTCTCTCCCATCCCTGTCCTCTCCCTGTAATGTTTTACTTTCTGTACACCGTCGTCAGTTGTGTGCTTCCTTGGTAGTTGAGAGATAAGGCTGGTTCTCAACATAAGGCAAGGAGTGCCTGCATTTTGGTTCATCGGTATAATCTGCAGCTAGATCTTGTTCTTTTCCTGATCTGACCATTCTGTCTGTTACGTGAGATGTCCAGGCCATTCATACACAGCTGTGCATTCTTGAGGTGTGTGGCGACGTGCTTCCATTTTCTCCCTTCCTTATTGCAGAGGCCATCGGCTGGCATCGCCTCCTTCCCTGCAGTTGTTTAAATAGTTGTTCTGTTTTCAAAGAGTCTTTGTGTTTGTGTGCCTATTTCCTGTGCCTTGGTATTTGTTACTCGTTTGAGGAGTCCCAAGCTTTTTGGATGGGTGCTTTCTATACTCTTGAGGTGGTCTCCTTAATAATTGGTAAAGCACCTAGGTGGGGTGGAGCTTGCTGTAAAGTCTTTAGGTTTAAGTTACTGGGTAATCCCTGTCCCATCCCCCCAAAAAATTAAGTCAGGCATTGGTGGTGGTACCTTTAATCCCAACGCTTGGGCTGCAGAGATAGGTGGATCTCTGTGAGTTCAACCAGCCTGGTCTACAGAGCTAGTTCTAGGACAGCCAGGGCTACACAGAGAAACCCTGTCTTAAAAAAACA
>NC_022019.1:21605831-21606289 GCF_000317375.1 Microtus ochrogaster
GAAAGGTGGGGTCACTGGGGTGCTCTGTGTGTGTGGTGAAGGTGGGGTCATTGGGATGCTGTGTGTGTATGTAGTAAAGGTGGGGTCACTGGCGTGCTCTGTGTGTATAGTAAAGGTGGGGTCACTGGGGTGCTCTGTGTGTATAGTAAAGGTGGGGTCACTGGGGTGTTCTGTGTGTATAGTAAAGGTGGGGTCACTGGGATGCTCTGTGTATGTGGTGAAGGTGGGGTCACTGGCGTGCTCTATGTGTATAGTAAAGGTGGGGTCACTGAGGTGTTGTGTGTATGTAGTAAAGGTGGGGTTACTGGGGTGATCTGTGTGTATAGTAAAGGTGGGGTCACTGGGATGCTCTGCGTATGTAGGAAAGGTGGGGTCACTGGGGTGCTCTGTGTGTGTGGTAAAGGTGAGGTCATTGGGATGCTGTGTGTGTATAGTAAAGGTGGGGTCACTGGGGTGCT
>NC_022019.1:21606389-21610353 GCF_000317375.1 Microtus ochrogaster
TGGTAAAGGTGAGGTCATTGGGATGCTGTGTGTGTATAGTAAAGGTGGGGTCACTGGGGTGCTCTGTGTGTATAGTAAAGGTGGGGTCACTGGGGTGCTCTGTGTGTATAGTAAAGGTGGGGTCACTGGGGTGCTCTGTGTGTATGTAGTAAAGTTGGGGTCACTGGGGTGCTGTGTGCTCTCGTGTTCCTTGGAGACGCATATGTGTGAGTGTCTAACCTCTAAAGCTATGTTTGACATATAGGTGGTGTTCAGTACGTGCAGAACAATTACAGGTTCCATCACTTCTTAACATTTAAATATAGGTTTAACTACTGAAGAGGAGGTATGTGTTGAGGTTACATTTTCATTGGAAGCACAGCTGAATACAGTGGCGAGCTGAGGGAAAAGAAAATCATTTTCTGTTTTAAAAATGCATGTTGAGGGCTGCAGAGATGGCTCACAGTTTAGAGGATCCAGCTTCAGGTCCCAACACCACATGCTGGCTGTCAACTCTGCATGACTCCCATTCCAGGGTATCTGATACTCCCTTCCAGGTTTACAGGCACCAGGTGCACATACATACATGCAGGCAAAACCCCCATACAGATAAAATAAAAATGAATGGATGGATTGGATACACACACACACACACACACACACACACACACACACACACACACACACGTAGTGTCAAGACAAGTCCTGAAGTGTCCTGCCCCAAGTCGCCTTTGCCTTTCTCTGAGTGTGCCTCTATTTGTATTTGCCTTGGGCTTTAATGGCTTTACCAGCATCATGTATTCGAACATTTACTACACACTTGAAGCTTCAAGAAGGGAGCAGTGTGCCTTGCTTCTGAGAAATGGGGATGGTGCTATTCAGAGATCAGATCTTCTCCTGTCTAAAAGAAGCAGTTTTAGTGGCGCTAAAGTGAAGTCTTGCGGTTCAGGTGAGGCTTCTGCTGTAGCCAGTGTCCTGTCTGTCCTTCCTGTTACATCAGATCGCGGGTGTGCTCTGTGTGTGACTGCTCGGCACAGTCAGCTGCAGTTTTCAGATGTCTGTCTGGATGCTGTTGAAGCACCAAGTGTGCTCCTGCTCTGTAGGACAGACATCAGAGAGACATCCAAATGAAATTCTTTTTGGCAAATAACACGACTCCTTCGTTACGTACTTTTTCGGGATACCAGGGAATTGTAGCTTTCTTTCAGTTGTGATTAGAAAAATCAAGGAATGTGGAGGTGTTTTTACATACTATTTTCAGCTCTTACTGTAGGTAACACACTTCGTTTTTACCATTTATAGACTTGGATTTGGGGGAGTCCTCTTTAATATTTCTTTCTTTCTTTTGGTGTTTCGAGACAGGGTTTCTCCGTAGCTTTGGAGCCTGTCCTGGAACTAACTAGCTTTTACCAGGCTGGGCTTGAACTCACAGAGATCCGACTGCCTTCACCTCCCGAGTGCTGGGATTAAATGCTACCATTGCCCAGCCCTCTCTATTATTTCTTACTGACTTTCTAAGAGTGTCTCTAAGGCAGTGGAGTCTTACATTGTCCAGGCTGCCGTGGAATTTCTGTGCTAAGTGGTCCTCTTGTCTCAAGGAACTGAGTGTGCAGGAGAGCACTCCTACACCAGTGTGTGTGTGTGTGTGTGTGTGTGTGTGTGTGTGTGTGTGTGTGGTACCTGCAATGTAGGGGAAAGATCATGAGTTTAAGTTCTGCTTTCCTGTTCTTTATTCTTTCTCCCTAGAGGAGCCCAAATGTGAACAAGGTAAATGGAAAAAGGAAATGTGTATTTTAACAAATCTGTTCTGTTCTGTTTCTTTTAGGAGGGGACACGGTATTTTAAGTTTTAAGTTGTGTTTCTTGGAAATTTTTTTAAACAGCTAATCTTTCTTTAATGTATGTTTTAGCTTCTCGCTCCAGACATTCGGCATGAAAGAAATGTGATTTTACAGTGTGTTCGGTACATCATCAAAAAAGACTTTTTTGGACTCAATATTAATTCTGTGAAAACTGAGGCTGAGTAGATGCCTTGTGGTTCCGCACATGGAAGAGAAGCATGGAAAAGAGTGCCACCCTCCAGTAAGCAGAGCAAACCCACAGCTTTAAAGATCAGAGCAGTGGTAAAACTGTAAGCCTCATGGGATATCATGTTGGATTTTAAGTCTGTCCTTTGGCTTTATGTAAATAAATGCACAGGTGGTCTTTTTTTAAGGGTGTGTCTGTGTTATCGGGGTGGTAACCTATAGATTTTGCTGTCTCAACTGCTGGCTCCAAAATAGATGCACAGAGACTTAATATTGATATAAATGCTCAGCCGATGGCTCAGGCTTGTTCCTAGCCAACTCTTACGTTTGGATTAACCCCTGTTTCTTACCTACCCTCTACCATGTGGCTCATGGCTTATCTCCTCTGACACCACCCTTCCTTTATCCCATCATTCTCAGTTTGGCGTTTCTACCTAACTTTATCCTGCCTAACTATTGGCCAGTCAGCTTATTTATTGAACCGATGATAGCGACATTCACACAGTGTACAGGATTATTCCACAGCAGTACCCATGCAGGGCGCCTTAGCTTTCCGTTCATGACCTCTTTTCCCAAGGAATGTTTGTGTGACCTCAGACCTACAAACGTATAGAAGACAGGTATACAAGTCAAAGATAGAAAAACATAAAGGAAATTAATTTAAAACAGTTTTTGGTGTGTATATAATTTCATCATTCATTAGAGAGAAATGAACTTGCATATTAATGATGTGGGTATGTCTGTTTTTATATAAGAATTACATCTTGGCTGAATATTTTCCGCACAATGTACAACATCTTCATCGTTTTCCAGAGTTAATTGATATTTTGATTTTGTAATTGTTAATGCTGAAAATGCTACTTTGCATAAGTATGTAGAACAAAATGACAAAATTATGTAGAGTGCCATTTCAGAAATTGTTGGAAATTCAATCTTACTCTCAAGCCAGAATCCTTGTAAGGATTTTTATGAAGCTCAAATCAGCAATGCAAACAGCAGTTTTTAAAATCAAACACCATGCGATCTAATGATACACTAATTTGATACGAACTTGTGGAGCATAACAGCAGAAGTATGTTAAATGTCTTTGTTTTCTGTAACTAAACCATAGGAGCAGGAAAGTGTATGCATAGTGAGAGGCACTGCAGCTCACAACCCCACGGCCATCTGCAGTCTGAGCTGAGGTTGAAGGTGGCAATTATTATGGTATGATGGTGAGGACTGTGCAAGATGTGTGTTCAGGATTAAAACCACAGTGAGGTCACACGATGCAGCGCTGGCATGTGCAGCCAGACACTGCATTCAATGCATGTGGGATTTTGAAACAATTTCTGGTCCTTTGTACCTTTCCCAGCTGCCACACTCAGTTGCGCACACCCACGGTTGAAAGAAGACTGCGGTTGGGTTAATTAAGAACTGAAGACGCTGGGCAGTAACAGGCAACACTTTTAAATGCTAATTTAGTCAGACATAATTAGGGAGATATATTTTGTTTTGTTGCAAAAGAGAATTTTTGGTTGGTTGGTTGGTTGACTTTTTGAGCGGGGTTTCTCTGTGTAACTACTCTGGCTGTCTTGTAGACCAGGCTGGCCTAGAACCTACGGAGATCCACCTTCCTCTGCTTTCTGTGTGCTCGGCTGAAAGTTGTTTTTAATAGTGGCAAAATGGCTCAGTAAGTAAAACACCCTGTCACACAGGCCCGAAGCCCTGAGTTCTGTCTCTAGAGCCTACACAAAAATAGGGAGGAAAACCAACTCCAGGCTTGTCTTCTTGACTTTCATTATTGTTCTATCTCTCACACACACACGATAATAAAAATTCAAAAATAAACATCAAGTTAATATAATCAGGAAGTCTATGAATTAAAAAAATTTTCTATCAGTTCCACTTACAGAACTTAGGTATTGAGAGTTAGAAAACCATAATGATGGTCTAAATGAAATACTGCTGTTTTGTTTT
>NC_022019.1:21611438-21613205 GCF_000317375.1 Microtus ochrogaster
AATAAATAAATAAATATTAAAAAAAAGTAATGACTTCTCCTGTGACATTTTATTTGCTATTCCAGCTTTCCTAGTCCACCTGCCCCCAAATAGCCCCTCCTCATTTCATAGCACATTCTTCTCTCTTGTTCCCCTGTGAATGTTTTAAGGTAAATAAAGGCTGCTGAGCTGGTGTCTTGTGACAGTGGGGAACTGGATCTTCTCTTGCATTGAGCCAACTATTTTACATGTAGCTTTCTACCTTTTTATTTTATGTGCATAGCTGTTCCACCTGTAACTGTATCTATGTATCATGCTTGTGCGTGGTGGCTGTGAAAGCCAGAAGAGGTCTTAGATACCCTGCCTGGGACTGGTGTTGGAGGAAGGTTGTGAGCTGCCATGTGGGTGCTGGGAATTGAACCCAGGTCCTCTAGGAGAGCAATGCTCTTAACCACTGAGCCACCTCTACAGCCCTCCCTTCTACCTTTTTCATGGATAACTGAAAGGCTAGGATTCTGGGGGGGAAAAAAAAGCCTGTTACTACAGTTGAAAAATCTACTTTTATGTGAAGTTGCATTGAAGTTTGTGGATCTTAACTTGCAAAGCAGAAGGGAAAGCCCCTTGTGTTGGTCCTGACCTAACTCTAGGACACTGTAATGCCTGACTGGGAACACTGGTGATACCACAGATTCCAGTTACAGATTCGGGATCAGCCATTGTTTCCCAGCCTGTTTGACTGGCTCATCCATGTTTGCAGCTAACTTTACCTTACTTCGGAAAGCTAATCTGCCCTGTTCAGCACCTAGTTCAGCACATGTGATTCTGTTGAGCCTTCCCTGTGTCCCCCCTGTGCTTAAATCACAGTACAGAAGCACACAGGCCTTTCCTGACTTCAGGAAACTCATTAATTTATGTATATTCAGGGATGTGGTTCTCAGCCCAGTTCATCTTCCTGGGAAGAACTCAAGTTAGAAACCAAGTTGATCCCTAAAGTACCTTGAGTGAGTGAGCAGTCTACCAGCGGTTAGTATGTGCATTCCTCAGGCTTAAAGTTCACGAATGAATTCCCAGATGCCTGCATTACTACACGGATCGCCGTATTTCAAAGTCTATTAGCAGTCACTGTGAAACTGGGTAGGAAGCATTTTACTTTGGCCATTTCGTTTTTGTTTTGTTTCTGTTTTTGCTTTTTTTTGTTGTTCTTGTTTGTCTTTTGGAACAGTCTTGCTGTGCATCCTTGACCAGCCTGGAGCTCACAGAGCTGTTACTGTTTCTGCTTCCCAAGTGCTGGGATGAAAAGTGTGCACCGCACTTGGCTCAGTTTATTTTGTAACAGGTGTAGTTAAGACTGAAACCACTATTCTGAGCTCTGTCTTGACTATGTCTGACAGGTTTGCGGTGTAGATTCTGTTGTCTGTTCCAAAGAGGATTACAAATTAGTGTCGTCACCCCCGTGTGTGTGTGTCTGTGTGTGTATCTGTGTAGTATGTGAATATACATGTGTGTGTTTGTATCTGTGTAGCATGTGAATATACATGTGTGTGTTTGTATCTGTGTAGTATGTGAATATGCATGTGTGTGTGTCTGTGTAGTATGTGAATATGCATGTGTGTCTGTGTGTGTATCTGTGTAGTATGTGAATATACATGTGTGACTGTGTGTGTATCTGTAGTATGTGAATATGCATGTGTGTCTGTGTGTGTATCTGTGTAGTATATGAATATATATGTGTGTATCTGTGTAGTATGTGAATATGCATGTGTGTGTATCTGTGTAGTATGTGAATAT
>NC_022019.1:21613796-21625346 GCF_000317375.1 Microtus ochrogaster
TGTGTGTGTATCTGTGTAGTATGTGAATATGCATGTGTCTCTGTGTGTGTGTGTATCTGTGTAGTATGTGAATATGCATGTGTTACTGTGTCACTGTCAGTGCTTGACTGCCTGAGGGGGTGGGGGTGCTTGCTCAGTCACTCTCTGGAAATGACGTGGCCAGGATGTTCCTGTCTGCTGCACCGAGACACTGGTTTTACAGGGACGCCTGTGTCCACACCCAGCTTCTTGTGTACATGGTAGGGATTTGAACTCTGGTCTTAATGCTTGTCCAGTAAGCCCTCTGACCCACCGATCCATCTCCCCAGCCCAGTTGCCTTTATTTTTAGCAAGAACTATTTAAAAGTATGTTTGAAATTTACAAATGGGTAGAGGAATATAGTCTGTATGTTTTTCCTTTGTGGAGTAAATGGTAAATATTTGTGCTTTCCCAGTTTTGGGATACAAAGATTTTTGTGTTTTGCTTGATAATTATTTGAGCCCATATTTCTGTAGTTTTGCACATTTAATTCATTTTCTGAGAATATTGTATGAATTGGCAAACTATACTTTTTATAACTATGAGCTTTTTTTTGTTTTGTTTTGTTGTTGTTTGCTTCTTTTTTCTTCACAGGGTTTCTCTGCATAGCCCTGGCTGTTCTGGAACTCACTGGAATACTCTTGTCATCAATATCTTTAATACTTTTTAACCTTTCCCCCCTAATTAATATATTAAACAAAGTTATTTAGAGGATATGAGAGTCTATGCCATGTGTGTGGATGCCTATGGAGGCAGAAAAAATTGTCAGACCTCCACAGGAGTGGGGTTATGGGGTGGTTGTGGGTGCTGGGGAAGGGCAGCGGAGCCATCATTCCAACCCTCAAGCAGCTTTCATCCGCTAGCATTAGCTGAAATTCTTGAAACATTTAAATTATCCCCTACCATCTTGGCTGTGTTTTTTCTGTCTCATGCTCCTCTGTTTTACCCCCTTGTTCTTTTGCCCACGTTGAGATGTACCCACTTCAGTCACCAGAGCTTGCCCGAAGCACAGCCTGCATTCTAATGGAGCTTGGGCAGACTTCACAGCCAGGTTAGATGGATACGGACTCCCCTGTCACCTTCATATGGCCTCAGCCGCAGAGAGCATCTGGAAGTCGGTGGTGGGCTTCAATCAGCTTGGCTGTTTGCTCTGTTGTGTGCAGCCTTCTTTGGCCTGCACCCAGGGATTGTGAGAGTGGCTTCATTTCATACACCAAGGGTATTGTGCTTCTTGGCCAGTTTCTTCAGCGCCTTCTGGCGATGTGGGGTACCCACAGCCTTGACCTTGGCACTTGCTGGTCCCTAGGACCCACGGGAGAACATGTGGCAGGCTGTGGACAAGGCTTCCAGGACCCCAGAAGCCCTTGTCCTTCTCAAAGTGGATCTGCAGTTTACTTCCCTAAGGCCCTGACTCCTGTTCTGGTTCCTGGACTGGTTTCCTGTGGCCTCCTGCAAGGTTGAGAGGCCTGACTCACACCACCGTTGCTGGAAAGAGCATGTTTCGATTCCAGGATTTTCTTGGAATGCTCAGGTATTGCTTTTTCTTGTTTTTATTGGGGATTTGCCTGAGTTTTATTGGCTATGTATATATTGACAAACGTCTATTGTAGTCCTGGCTGGCCTCAAACCCACTAGGTGGCTAAGGCTGGCCCTCCTGCTTCCACCTCTCAAGGGCTGGGATCACAGCTAGCACTTACTGCTAGACACTTACTTGTCTGCTGGTTATCTTTTCTTAGTATTTACTCCATTCCCACAGCCATCCATCCACTTCAGATTTTCATCTTGACCTCTTCTGGTGTACTCCCGAGATTTTAGTTTAAGGTTAATCTGTTATTTTGTTTGTTTTTGAGACAGGTTTTTCTATGTAGCCCTGGCTGCCCTGGGACTTAACATATAGACCAGGTTGGTCTCAAACTCAGAAATCTGCCTGCCTCTGCCTCCCAAATTACGGGAGTAAAAGCATACACCAGCAGATCTTGCAATCTCTTACCTTTGGAGTGTTATAATTTGCATAACTATTTACTGAGTCTTAATATTTCCTTCTTAATGGCCCTTTCATTTTGTTCTCTTCTTCCCCCTCCTCTTCCCCTCATCAGGTGCCCATTTCTCCTCTTCCCCCCCCCCCGCTCCTCCTCCTCCTCTTTGTCCTTGTTACTTTATCTTTCAACTTAGCACTGGTTTTCTAGTTTATCCTCAAGTAATTATGTTTGATTTCTAATATTTTGTTTCTGGCTAAAAATCCTTTTCCTTCAGATGTTTGAAGGCAGTTTACTATCTTCTAGTTGCTTACTGTATCCAGTATTGTTTGTCAGACACCAGTCTGATTAGTTATTTATTGATTGATTAATGACCTGTTTTACTGTCATGAAAACGTTTAGGTTTGTGTGTATGTATGTATGTGTGTGCGTGCATTTGTACTTGGAGTCCTAACATTACACCAACATGTGTGCATTTACCTGGGTCATTTGTGCGTTATTCCACTACCTTAACCCTTTCTACTGGAGAATTGTACCTTTTCATTTTTTTCTTTTTTTTTTTTTTTTTTCGAGGTAGGGTTTGTCTGTAGTTTTGGTGCCTGTCCTGGAACTAGCTCTTGTAGACCAGGCTGGCCTCGAACTCACAGAGATCAGCCTGCCTCTGCCTCCCGAGTGCTGGGATTAAAGGCATGCACCACCACTGCCTGGCTGAAATAAGGGTCTTTTCATTCTAGGGACCAGGCTTCCACACACTGCTCAGCTTTGAAGAAGGAAATTTAGGGCTTTCTCAGCTTTCTGGCTGACAGATTCTAGCATGGCCCTGTGGAGGTTTGAATAGGTATGGCTCCCATAGACTCACGTGTTTAAATGTTTGGCCCATAGAGATTGGCACTGGAAGAAATGTGTCATTGTGGGGGCAGGCATTGAGGTCTCATGCTCAAGCCATTGCCAGTGTGGAATACAGTTCACTTCCTGTTGCCTGAGTATCAAGATGTAGAACTCTCAGCTCCTCTCCAGCACCATGTCTGCCTGCATGCTGCCTCGCCATGATGATAATGGACTGAACCTCTAAACTGTAAGCCAGCTCCAATGAAATGTTTTCCTTTATAAGAGTTGCCAAGGTCATGGTGTCTCTTCATGGCAATAGAAACCCTAACTAAGACAGAAGTTGGTTCCGGGGACTGGAATGTTACTGTGATAGGATGAACCATGTTTTTGTTTGGAGTAATATGGACTTTGGGACTGTGGTTTAGAAAATATGGTGTTTGAATGCTTTAAGTGGTACTCAATGGGTTATCCTAGTGGGATCATGGAAGACAGTGGTGCTGAGGGTGATTTGAACCACGAGAGCCTGGATCAAGAGGTTTCAGAGGAGAAGAATGTTAGTATGTGGTCTAGAGCCTTGTCTTAGTATATTTTGGTGAAGAAAGTGGCTGGTCTTTGCCCTTGTCCAAAAAGTCTACATGAATCTGAAGTGAAGAATTTTGAATTAATTTTATTGGCAGAGGAAATCTCAAAACATCCTAGTATTGATGCTATCATATGGTTATTAGTGGTCACTCTTAAGATTTATAGGGCTGGAAAGATGGCTCAGCAGTTAAGAACTCTGAGTACTCTTCCAGAGAACCCAGGTTCAATTCCCAGCACCCACATGGCAGTTCACAGCTGTAACTCCAGTTCCAGAGGTTCTGATGCCCTTATACAGACATATATGCAGGCAAAACACATAAATAAAAGGTAAATAAACATAATGAAAAGGAGCAAGCTGAGTAAGTAAATACAAAATGTACAGATTTTGGAGAAAAGAAGCACCAGGAAGGAGAATGGAGCTAAATCTTGTATTCAAGGAGATAAACAGATTAAGAAATAGAATAAAGAGAGTAGTAACCTCAGGGCAAGACCCCACCCAGCTAAGCTTGCAATTTGTGATTAGGGATTAAAGAACAGTATAGTTCCAAGTGTGGTGATGCATGCCTTTAATCCAGCACTCGGGAGACAGAGGCATGTGGACCTCTACAGGCCAACCTAGTCTACAGAGTGAGTTCCCGGATAGCCAGGTTTAGGCAGTGGAGGTAACCATTGACAACAGAAAGCCAGTGAAGATGTAATTGAATGAGGGTGTGGAATATTTCTTTATTCTGTGTGAATATATGCCACTGTGATTGGTTTAATAAAGAATCTGACTGGTCTATAACTAGGCAGAATAAGGTTAGGAGGAGAATCAGACTAAGAGGCGGAGAGAAGGAGATGAACGTGCTGTACTGAAAAAAGGTACCAAGCCACATGGCAGAGGGTAGATAAGAAATATGGGTTAATTTGAAATGTAATAGTTAGCTAGTAAAAAGCCTGAGCTATTGACCAAGCATTCATAATTAATAAGATGTCTCTGTGTGGTTATTTGGGAACTGGCTGGTGGGACAGAAAACTCCATCTCATGAGAGGGCCATGTTCCAGCCCTAGCAGGCAGCAGAACTTGGCAGCTTTGGCCATGTGGCTCTGGCTTTAGAATCAAGAAGATGCCAGAGCCATGGGATACCTGCCGAGGAAAGCTGCCAACAGGGAGTGGAGCCAGCCCAAGAGAAGCGTGTAGCAGTCAACAAAGCTGAACGGAGTTTACCCTGCTGATGGCCTCCCAAACCGCCAAGAGCTGGGTGAACACCATTGTACTCAGTGGGGTTGTGAACAAGTCTTCCTGGGAACACACTGGCTTCTTCGTGACCCTAGAAAGATCATCACAATCTACCTGTGGTCTCAGGCCATTCAATACCAATGTACAAAGGTTAGGGCCTGGCAGGAAACCAAAGGTCATTATTGGGAAATTGTCGAGACCGAGGCAGAAAATTTACTACCCAAAAGAAACTACCATGTATGTAGGATCATCTGGCTCCTTAGTCCATCTTGGTCCCCCTAAGAAGGCTAACCCCCAAATCCCAATTTCCCCAGAAATTTCTTTGGTAACCATGGGGATAAAGATCTAGGAAGCAGCAGAAGCCAGCTCCTCTGTGTTTAGGATACCAGGAATTTATCAGTTCCTTAACTATTTTTAACATGGTTAAGTCCGTTGTCGTCATGGTGGGAAGCATGGTGGCATGCAGACTGACATGGTGCTGGAGAAGCAGCTGAGAGTGGAGAAGGAGCTGCATCTTGATCTCACAGGCACCAGGAAGTGGTCTGCAATACTGGGTGTGCTTGAGCATATATGAGACCTCAAAGCCCACCTCCACAGTGACACACTTCCTTCAACATGCCTACTCCAACAAAGCCACAGCTCCCAATCGTACCTTACCTAAGAGTTGATGGGGGCCAGTTACATTCAAACTACCACATTAAGACTCTCCCTATATAGTTCCCCCTAAGTAGATTCTTGTAACCACACACAGAAGGTTAACTTCAGAAATGGCAGTCCAGCATATTTTCAGGCTCAAGGGTCTTCCTGGCTTGCTTGCACTAACTGCTTAGTCAAACGTGCATCTTAGGAATAATTTGCAGTGGAGGAGACTCCACTTCGTGTATGTCATGCCACGGGTGTTCATCTGTAATGGAGAAGAGGGTGGGACCCATCTAGATCTAATCTAGATTCCCTTGTTGGTAAGGGCACGCATCATGGCCTACGCAGATGTTGGAACTTTAGCCCCTAATTGTGAAGGATAAAAACTTAAAGGAACTCAGTTCTCAAGTAGACATAGACCTAGGCCATCTGAAGAATTCTGTTTCTCACCTGGAAGCCCAGGGAGACTCCTTAGCGGAGGTTCTTAAGAATCACAGAGGACTTCTTCATGAAATAAGGTCTTTGTGTGGAACTGGGAGAAACTTGTTGCTTCTGTGTTAACCAGACGGGTAATTAGAGAAAGTTAGCTATGGTCAGAAATAACCTTAAGGGAAGAGAAGAGAGACAGTAAGACTCTGACTACTGATACCAACCTGATTTTCCTGGTCTCTCTGATTAACTATGCTACTTACTGCCATTGCCAGGCATTGTTTTTGCTTCTCACCCTGACTATAGGGCCCCTGCTTGCTCAACTGTCTACATAACTTTGTAAAGCAGAGAGTTAGTGCCTAGGGGACAATATAACTGCTCCAAGCTGAGCCCACAATCTGACTTATACCAGTGGGGAATGTAAAAGCACCCAGACCTTAGCACAACTGACACCGTGTTAGAGGCACTATTCTGAACTTGAAACCCAGAATGGAGGCTCTAACACCTGACAAAATGGGAACAAATACTTAATCCATCAAAGACCTAATCCATAGTTCCAGGAAAGTCCCCAAATGTACAAATCTTGCTTTTTGGCTTCTGTAGTTCTGCTTCTTGCTAACTGAAGTGTGACGACCAGCATATGGTTTTGGTGCATAAATGACAAGAGTTGTATGAAGCAATTACTTATATAGTCCTATTGTTAAATAAAACTCGGGAGTCAGAAATTGGGAACAAAACCTGATAAATCCAAAGAGTGGTGGAGAAAACAATCGGCTGACCCTACTCCCCACATTTTCTGATCAAAAAAAGACCATTCATCTTTCTAAGCCTCTCCCTGCTGCTTCTTGTGCCCTTCTATCTCAGCCCTCCAAAACCTCTATGGCTAATCCCAGTCAGCCAACCATTGACTCCCCTCTGATTCAAGTTAAACTTTATTGGCAGTCTTGGGGGTGTCAGTGTGAACAAATATCTCTCAACTTTAAGGCTTAGTACTACATGGTTTAGGCAAGTTTCCCAGACAGCTGCTGGCCAGCAATAAAGACTTTCTTCCGACTTTATTTGTTTGTTTTTTCAAGACAGGGTCATCTCACTGTGTAGCTCTAGCTGACCTGGAACTCACTGTGTAGACCTGGCTGGCCTTGAACTTACAGAGATCTGCCCACCTCTGCCTCACACTTAAAGGTGTGCACCATTACACTGCTCTCAGAGTGTCTGTGTGATGGCCCCTGGTGGGATTTCCTCGCAACATGAAGAGAATGGACATTATATAAAGAATTGTTAGCCCCTGGGCTAGCGAAGCCATGGGTTCCGGTCCCAGCACCACATAAACTGGCCCTTGGGAGACTAGGCAGCAGGATCAGAAGTTCATGACAGGCAAGCTGTACATCTCGGCTGCCGCCCAGAGGAGGATGAAACAGGAGAATCATACCATTTATAAGCAGCCACACGGCAGGAAAGGGCTGTGGAGGGGACAGATAGCTTCAGAATAAACGAGTATAAAAGCCCAAAGTACTAGAGAAAGCATACTTAGTTACTGGTCAGATTCCAAAAGAAACAGAAAAGAAGAAAAAGGGAAAGTTACAAATGTTTGAGTCAGGCTCCATAGCTCACTGTACCAGGGTTGAGTTTTCTGGGAAGGAAAAATACATTTTCTCATTAAAGAGATAATTAACCCCCCCCCCCATGTCTCTATCATGGTTAAAGGTGAAGCAGTCTTCCTGAGGGATGCTCTCTTAGAGTGGTGGTTGTCCTACCTAACTGGATTAGCAAGCAGGGTAGCTTGGAATGTTAGGTATATATACCCAGGTATATATACCCAGGCTAGAGAGATAGTGTTCCCTAATGGACCTCCACAAAACCTGGATCAAGGCTACTGTAACCTTCTCTCTGAAGAGGTGACACTACAGCTGCAGGAGGTGAGCTGAAATTGGGAAATAGAGGCAGCCCAGCTTTACCGTGGCAATCTAGAGATCCAGTTCTAAAGCGGTTACTAGAAGGATGAGGAGTCACAAGGTGAGGTGTGACTCAAGCACAACTTCTGGGCAAGGGTAATTTACAGATAGAAAATCAGAGAACCAAGGACATTCCTGCTCCTGCTGACGTCCAGGTCCCTGCCCCTCAGCTGCCTAATCCATTTATAATTCCTCTTCTCATCAAAGTGGAGCACACAGCTCTGAACAGCCATTGGAATCTGTGGGCAGAGTGTGGATGTGCTGGGAAATGGAGAATGAGTATGCAATGATCTGGATATTTCACCTTGCATCAGAGGCACGGATGCAGCAATAGCTGGTTTGACAAGGCTTTTAATTCCAGTGATTTCTCAAGCTCATCCTCAGATATTTGTTCAGATTTTCATATTTTTTAAAAAGATTTATTTTTTTATTTTGCATACAGTGTTCTGTCTGGATGTATGCCTGCAGGCCAGAAGAGGGCACCAGATTTCATTACAGATAGTTAGAAGCCACCATGTGGTTGCTGGGAATTGAACTCAGGACCTCTGGAAGAGCAATCAGTGCTCTTAAGCCATGAGCCATCTCTCCAGCCCCCAGATTTCCATCTTAGTGCCCTTCATTCTTAGAAAAAAATAAAACTTGCTCATCATCACAGTAGGTGCTGCCCAAAGGCAATGATGGGGCGAGGGAAGTGTGATTGGAGTGAGGGATTTCTGCCTTTGGGGAGATAGGACTTAATGTCTAGGAAGAAGTCAGGAGCAAGTTTCTCTTCAAGTTGAAGGGTAGACTAGCTCTGTGCATTCCCTTGGAAAATTAGCAGGCCAACTGGACATATTGTTAAACTTCCTTTTAAATATTTATGTTGGTGCCCAAAGACAAATGCAGCTCTCAGCCTTGGTGAGAGAAGGCTGAGTGGGCAGGTCACAGTGGGGTCCCGTGACTGGTCAGAGTACTGGGAGGAAGAGAGTGCTCAGTGCCTGGTCCCAACAGCAGTCTGATGACCACCGACTCCAGGCCCAGCGAACTTTGGGGAAGGAGGTAGGGCTGTGAGCATAGAGGGTGGAGGAAGTGCAGTGGGTGGTGTGTCGTGGCTGTGACGTGGGAGGCTGCACTCAGAGCACACTGTAGTTATGACCGCCTGCGTGGAGAGAGAGGGAGGGAGAGAGAGACAGAGAGAGAGAGAGAGAGCAAACCCACCCGCCTATGTAGTAGTTCACAACCATCTGTAACTTCAGTTTCAGGGGATCTGATGCCCTCTTCTGACCTCCTAGGACACCAGCACACATGTAGTGAACATACATACACACAGGCAAAACACACATAAATCTGGAAGAAAACATTTCACAAGGAAGGAGAATGAGGGGGAGGGGAGGGGAGGGGGAGGAGAAGGGGTTTGGTGGGGTGGAGGGGATGGGAGGGTGATCTGTGAGAATGTAACCATGGTACATTGTGTGCAAGAATGAGGTTGTCAAAAGTTTCAAAGTTAAATTAAAAAATTGCGAAGCTATTTATGTCAACAGAGCATGGAGTTGCAAAGATACTAAACTATTATTTTTCCAGAAATGTTGAAGTGTTTTTAAATTCTTGTGTCAAATTGAAAAGCAAGCCTGCGTGTTTTCTCTGTTCACAGGGCTGTGTTTAGACAAGTGTCCAAATGCATAAGACTGTTTGCGCTTGCAAGCCTCACTCAGGGCTGGCCATGACTTCACTGTCATTTGGAATATTGTTATGGTTTGGAACACTGAATTGCTAAGATGATTTTCACTTTGAAGACACATGTTCAACTCATTTAAATAAGTGGTTAAAGTTACTAAAATGCCAAGCCTGTAAGCCAGTTTCTGTCACCAAGCATAAATTTTGGTTTTGATACCAGATGACTTAGTAATATACATGGGACCTCAACTCAGCAGCAACCCTTTCCAGAAGGTCCTGGCCTAGCAATGTTTAGTCTCTTGGCCCCTATTCTAGACACAGTCTTGATGGTGGTTTGCATGTTCACCATTTTTAACTCCTATGCATAAGCGTTATTGATATTCTATACAAGGATACTTCAGTAAGGGTGAGATTCGGGCAGCAATTGCACTGCTCTCTGTGATTTTTCTAAGTCTCCCTCCTTTAACTACCATCACCAGGGCACTGTCAGTGACTGTACCAGACACGTTGACAACAAAGACAATCACAACCGCACGAGCGTGTATTCTTACTGCTTGAGGTGACTCTTTGGGAGCTGTTTCTCCAGTGGCGTTATATTCACCAGCAACACCACCAGTAAAGACGACAAACGGAGCCATTATTTATAGTATCCATGCCGCCACCCGTCACACAAGATTTAAAATTGAAAATTAGTTCTTTTCTCCACACTACTTTGGGTAGATTTTCCAGGTTTTCTAATTTGTTTGACTATTGTCCAGTGAGAGAAACTCATTTTTGGAAACATTCCCCTTTCCTCCCCAGGGCATATTGTATCTGTCTACCCTTCTCTCCATATATTGCTTAATAAATTCACTATCAGTAAATGGCACTTTTGGCCGTCAAATATGCTCCTAGCTTTTTACAGTGTGTTACAAAAAAAACTATCAAAGTTTTAACTTAAAAAAAAAATGGGAGAAGCCGGGCGGTGGTGGCGCACGCCTTTAATCCCAGCACTCAGGAGGCAGAGGCAGGCGGATCTCTGTGAGTTCGAGACCAGCCTGGTCTACAGAGCTAGTGCCAGGACAGGCTCCAAAGCCACAGAGAAACCCTGTCTCGAAAAACAAAACAAAAAAAATAAACAAAAAAAAAAAATGGGAGAGAGGGTTGAGCTGTGGCTCAGAGGTTAAGGGCACTTGCTGTTCTTCCTGAGGCCCAACCCCAGTATCTGGGTCAGGAGAGGAGGTTCACAACTCCAACCCCAGCGGACCTGGTCTCTCTGTACATGTGGCAATGCTGTCACACACAGACACTGATACATACATATCTTCACAAAACAAACACATCATTTTGTTGCAAAGACAGACTGTTTCTCAGCTCTGCTGGTTTGTCCTTGTAACAATCCTTGGTCTGCTTGAGATCTGGTAACATAAGGCCTTCTCAATCAATCTTTGACAATTTCACAGATTTCTATAGATTAAACAGAGAAACTTATCATTTGCCTTGACAAAACCAATCTGTCTGCATTCATGACTTTTCTTGTGGGGTTCTGTTTCCCTTGGAGATGTTGCAGAAACTGTACTAGGATTAAAATACAACAATAGAGCCGGGCGGTGGTGGTGCACAAATTTAATCTCAGCACTTGGGAGGCAGAGGCAGGTGGATCTGAGTTCGAGGCCAATCTGGTCTACAGAGGGAGTTCCAGGACAGGTTCCAAAGCCACACAGAGAAACCCTTGAAAATACATAACAAAATTTAACAAACAATTCACACACACACACATGTATGTATGAAACAATAGAAAAGGGACTATATTTACTTATGAAAATTAATTTCTAAGGAAATAGAAAACAAGGTTGGGACTCTCACATCTCAGGTGGCGCAACAGATCAGAGGCTGACCGCAAAGCGTGGTGCAGATGGGTGGGGCCCAGCTGAGGTGTGGCAGGGCCCTTAACAACCAACTACGACTACTGCCTGTCATTCCCAATGGAGCTTTAAAACATTGCTGCGAACTGTGCTGCACTTGCCAAGTCACCCAGAGCCAGTGTGATATCCGATGGGGATAACACAGTGGAAGCCGCTCACAAGGGGAGACCAGACCATCCCTGTGGGTAAACGGCCGAGTGCATGTGTGTTTAGTGTGCCTGACGTCACCTGCAGACGGATGCTAGAGAACCGCACAGAAAAGCTACCTCCCCACCACGAAAACAAAAACTCCTCACACTGTAAGTAAGTTTATGATGACAGCCGCCCCGTCCCCTTCCCTAGTCATATT
>NC_022019.1:21626592-21627095 GCF_000317375.1 Microtus ochrogaster
AGGATTAGGTTCTCAGGGACATTAAGGAATTTAACTCCTGAATCTTCTTATTGAATAACTCAAGGGTGGCGCGGATTCACCTTGACAGATTTATTTTTATTAATATTATTTTTTAAATTTTCAGGCTTGTGTTTTGAGATTCAGAGAAAGTGGGAGGGCCTAGTGATTGGGAGATCTGAGGCAGTTCTGTGGCGCTGAAGGGCTTCAAGGTTGGCTCCGGGTGGAAGAGGCTGGTCTGGCAGAGGGACAAGCCGGGCAGAGCAGATAGGCTGTTCTGTGGATGGGAGCAGGCTGTGCCAGGGCAGGGTGCGGAGAGCTGCAAAGGCTTAGCTGGGGAATTTGGAGTTTACGGACAACCAGAGTGGACGTGGACCTGAGTTTCTGCACTTCAGTGGCCCCGCACTTTTAGAAGCAAAAGGCTGCTTAGTCCTGTACTTTGACATGGCTCAAAATCTAGGAACTTCACAAGGGTTGGTGCTTGCTAACAGCCAGCTGCGGCCTTG
>NC_022019.1:21629005-21630545 GCF_000317375.1 Microtus ochrogaster
TCCAAAACCACAGAGAAACCCTGTCTCGAAAAACAAAAAAACAAAACAAAACAAAAACCTCTAAGATACCTAAAACTAATAATTATAATCCCACGGGACGAAAATTCAGGAAGTAAACAAGAAATCCCTGCCCGCTCCACCCCCTAATTTCTGAAGCAGGATGCAGGGCTCTTTGTAAGAAGCTAGGGTTAGTTTTTAGAGAGTATTCTGGGTGTTCTCAATCAGGTGGCCCCCAAAATGAAAGCAGCTATCTCACGAATTGAAAACAAAGTAACTTTCGAAGCCAGAACAGAAGACCACCGTTGTGGGTGGACGGGCGAAGGGAAAGAGGGGTCTTCTGCGCACAGTGGGTTTGCAGTCGGAGCTGCAAACCTCTCTAGGATCATCTGACTGTTGGTTGCTGGGATCCCACGCTCTCCCGATCGTTGAACTTTGTCTTGTAAGGCGAGCAGAGCCTTACGCGACGAAGTTTCTATTTCCGGTCTGTTCCGCACGGGCCTCAGAAGCTTTAGAGGACCCGCCCGTGGCCCTCCCAAGTCCCCGGGGGCCGGGACCGGATCTAGAAGGGACGTTTAAAAGGGACCCAAGGTCCGCAGAAAGAACTGTGCGGCTGAGCATCCGCCTCTGTGCTGGGCTCCGACCCATTGAGAAAGGCCTGCGAAGGAAGGCGTCCACCCGGCATACCGGGTTTCCGCGGTCCCAAAGAGGATCGGTAGCAGGGCACCGTGGCGACTGCCACAGCCCAGCCTTCCTGCCCCGCGTGGCTGCAGCAGTGGTGGTGGGGGGGTGGCTGTCTGCCACAGCTACTGCTTGCGGGTTCTGGTCCCACGGAAACCAGCAGAATCAGGGCAGAACCAATGGCTCCGATGCGCCATAAAAGACGGGGAATGGAGCAGAGCAGAGTCACGGTAGCAAAGTTAACGCATGCGCAAATCAGATTCACACGCAGGGGCGGTGTCTACAGACCATGGGAGGAGCAGAGCAAAGAGACTCAATTTGCCTGAGCCCTGCATCGCATCTGTCGTCTCCCACATGGTCTAGCGGTTAGGATTCCTGGTTTTCACCCAGGCGGCCCGGGTTCGACTCCCGGTGTGGGAACGCCAGTAACATTTTAGAACAAAGGCTGACCTGACCCAAGAAGAGTTTTTAGACGAACTGCATTTATAATTCCTTCCTATGAGCGGTCACGGCAGCAGAAGGAGGTTGAAGGGATACTGAGAATGACAAGGGCCAGAGTGATGGCAGTAAAGGGAGAGACCAGTAGCATCCGGTCACTAAAGACATCTGTGCTCTTACTTTGAAAGAAAACATACAACTTCAGTGTATAATACGCTCCGAGGCTGCTTAAGCTTTCCTCCGAGGAGAGCAAGACTCCCGGACTTGCGACTCAAACGTCTCATTCCGCTGACGTTCAGAGGGGAAAGGGAAGAAAAACAGGTTTTCAGAAATATTCAGCGGCGAGGCGATACCAGCAACAGTAAAAGCACACTGTCTTCTCTGATATATTTAACACGATCTGTTTGACACGGCATGAATAAAT
>NC_022019.1:21631312-21638395 GCF_000317375.1 Microtus ochrogaster
CCCTGTCTCGGGGATGGGGGGAGGGGTAGATTCTAACAATAGCAGGTGGTAACTTTGAGCACCTAATGTGAATAGGATAATTTTGCACACTTAATGTTATTACTAGATAGCGTTATTTACCTCAGGGCACACATAGGAGATTTGGTAGCCCATTCATAGTACAGTGTTTGATACTACAGTGTTTAACTGTGTTCTATGGAAGCCAGAGGAAAACGCTGGGTATAGTGGTAGTTTTTCAGCTTGGTCTGCCTGGCTTTTGTGGGTCTGGAGACTGAACTCAGATTCTTGCTGCTAGGAAGGCAAGCACATAACCTTAACCCCAATAAATGAACTTTATTTATTTATTTATTTATCTATTTATTTATTGTTTTTCGAGGCAGGGTTTCTCAGTAGCTATGGAGCCAGTTCTGGAACTCGCTCTGTAGTCTAGGCTGGCCTCGAACTCACAAAGATCTGCCTGCCTCTGCCTCCCAAGTGTTGGGATTAAAGGCGTGTGCCACCAACACCGCTCGGCAATAAATTAACTTTTAAACGTTTTCAGAGTTTTGGATAAACAAGCGTGCCTGGCACTGGTAAGACACCAGTCCATTCCGTGGACGACATGATGCTAATTGTCCTGAGTGAGTGGGAGGAAGTGCTAACTCTGGATTCAGTGGTAAAGAGTTTTTCTGTCAGGGAATGAGGAGGACAATCAAGTAGACAGGACAGTCCATTCTGTGCAGGGTAGTCAATAATTTCTCCAGCCATTCCTGCCAGTGGGCAATGGGCTCATGCCAAAGTGCCAGGGCTGGAGGTTATGGATGGGCTTTTGAAACATCAAAGCTTACCCCCAATGATATAGTTTGTCCAACAAGGCCACACCTCCTAATCCTTCTAATCCTTTCAAAACTTGTACTCCCTGGTAACTAAGCATACAAATATATGAGCCTATGGGGGCGATGTTCTTATTCAACCTTGATAGGCATCTCCTGGTGTCATCATGTCTTTTAATTAAGGTGAATGGGAAGCTACAATGATCCAATCTAGGGAAGATGTTCAATGGCTCAGACCCTTCCAGAATGAGGGTGTGTGTCGTAACTCCAACCAAGACCTGCTGAAATGTTTGCAAAGGGTGGAGCAACTATGAAGTGAGTAGTAATATCACACACACACACACACATATTCATATATATACATATGTATAGGTACATACATACAATTAAGCTATTATTATATACATATCATTAAAAGCTATATTAGTAATATAGCCATATATAATATGGCTGTTAAGCAAATAACCAAGTTTTCTTTCCTTTCATATGCAATATAATATCAAGGAATTTAATGCTAACACTTAAAAGTTGTTAACGCTATATGATAATATTTAAATTAATTAAATAGGCTTTGGGTTTGAATAAAATTATCCCCCACAGGCTCATGTATTTGAGCACATGGCCCCCAGTTGGTGGTGCTGTTTGGGGATGTTCTGAACCTTTAAGAGGTGCTGCCTAGCTGGAGGAAGTCTGTCATTGGGGGTGGGCTTTGAGGGTTCACAGCCTCATGCCTCTTCTTATTTGCTTTCTGCTTCCTGTATGTGGACAGAAGTGTGATTGGCTAGCTTCTTATTCCAGCTGCCATGTCCCTGCCGTAACAAACTCTAGCCATCTGGAAACTTCAACCAAAATAAAGTCTTCCTAAAGTTGCTATTGGCCATAATATTTTATCACAGCAATAGAAAAGTAACCAGTACAGGATATTTGAAAAGGACTGCCCAGTTTCTATGGCAACTAGTGTGGCTACTGGGATTGAAGGTGCGTGTCATTATGGCTGCTGAGATTAAAGGTGCGTGTTGCTTGGTCTGTGACGCTGACCAGTGGGACTGTTTTATTCTGAGATCTTCTGGCAGTCTTTATTTTCTAAAATACAATGGAAATGCCACTATACCTCTTCATGTAAACTACGTGTCTTCAATAGGGGCTATGCCTCTCCCATACAAGTGTTAACCAGGCCCAGCTCTGCTCGATTTCCAAGATCAGGTGAGCCCAGTGCCATTCAGGGGACTTTACTTTGATGATGCTCTGTGACTGTAATTACCACTCAAAGGTCCCACCTCTAATCAAGGGGGTTGCTTTAAGTTAACACATAACAGTGGGTACTGGATTGTATATGAGCCCAAGAGAACATTATCAAAACATGGCAGACTCTAGCCACCAAATTTGAATTTCTACATGGTTGAATACAATAGAAGATATATCTTAAAGTCATTTGAATTTTTCTTCCAGTCCATGTTCACACTATAACTACACGAACAGGATAATGTTACTTTTGTTTGGATATTTAAATTTTATTTTACTTTTCAAAACGATGTCTTATTAATTGAGAATTTTATACATGCATTCATTATATTTTGATCATTTTCACCCTCTGCTTCTACCCTAAGTCCCTCCCAGATCCACTCCCACGCCCTCACCCCTTCCCTACTTTGGTTCCTCTTTTTTTTTTTTTTAAAAAAAAAATTATATCCTACAGAGTCCAATTTGTGGTTTCCATATACTCAGTTGGTATGAGGACATCTACTGGAACATGACCAGCCTATGAGGGACCACAAATTTAAAGAAAACTGACCCTCCCTTTCCCAGAAGCCATTGTCAGTAATGCCTCAGCTAGGAGTGAGGACTCACGTTGCCTTCTGCCTTCCATGCCGGAATGTGCACTGGCTCAGTCGTGTGTAGGTCTGATGCAGGCAATCACAGACAGGTCCTGAGAGTTTATGAGTGTGTGTCCCTGTCAAGTCCAGGAGACGCTGTTCGCCTCTGGTTCTCCCAGATCGCTGGTTCTTATAATCTTTTTGTTCCCTCTTCTTGAATGTCCCCTGAGTCTTGTGGGGGAGGGGCTGCAGTCTAGACAGATGTCCTTTCTGTGGTGGTACGCTCTACAGATACCTTCTGTACTTGATCCAGTTGTGAGTTTCTGCACTGACCACTGTCCACCACGCAAAGATGCTTCTCTGCTGAGGTCAGAGAGCTGCGCTAATCTATAAGGATACAGCTAAGAATGTGGAGGGTGGCTTGACTCTGTGTTCTTTTGGCAGAATAGTAGTAGCGAGTTCCTTCTGAAGACTGAATTCCCTAGGCAAGTTTTTTTTTTGTTGTTTAATTAATGAACTGTATTGGTTTAGAGCATTTGAGCCGACATATTTCTCAATATATTTGCTTTTGTACACACTCTGAAGGATTTTGTCTTACACCCCTCCATAACTAGACTTCAAATTGCCCCATGTATGCTCCCTCAGAGCTGGAATGGCCCCTCACACAAGAATCCTAATTAATCCCAGCATTCACACTCCACACTGGCACAGGAAAGGGAAGGTGGGTATCAAAATGAACTCCCTCACCTTGGAAATCTGAGTAGGAAAAACACTGAACACTTGGAAAATCACTGGAACAAATAATAAAAAAAAATCAATTTGCAAACATCTACAAGACCACAGGGCACTGGGTAATCACCCCTATTACTTTATGAAAAAAAAACAAGTTATTGGATGAATCTAATTTCCTTTCATCACAGAGGGGCGGGTATGGTGGATGCGGGGGAGCGGGCAAGGTTCCTACCCTGACTTACAAGAACCTGGAATTTTGTGTCTTGTTGTGCCTAAAAAAATGTAGGAAAGAACCCTCTCGTGTGGCAAGCAAGCAGCTCAGTGTAAAGCAATTGGGTAACTTAAACTTGATGTGCTCAAAAGTCACCTTTCTGTCCTCAGTCTCTGCGGTCCATCTCCTGTTGTCCACACCGTCATCTGGATTCTTCTCTCACCTCTCTGCCCCTCAGTTTCCCTATCGCTAAAATGGAGACTCTAGTAGGACCCATGCTGTGGGTTTTAAGGATTGAAAGAAACAATGTATATAATGTGTTTGGCTTGATTGAAGATCAGCGATGACCCATCGTCATCACCATCATCATACTGCCCAGTCACCATGTGGATTCTCCCCTTGCTGCCACTTTGATGGCACCCACACGCCTATTCTCCTGGCAACCGTGCTTTTATTCTCGGCATGGCTCCCAAAGGTCAACACTGGCTTCCCTGTCTCCATCTCTCCCTCTCCCTCCTTTCCCTGCTCAGGGACCTTCACTTTCCCAAGTGCTTTGAATCTACCTGTGTAGCCTAATTTCTACCTCTCCCCTTCCTTGCCCCCATGGGGGAGGGGAAAGAGGAACAGGGATTAAAGTAAGCCAGAGAATTATTACATAGTGGTTATTTAAAGGCACTGGGGGAAAAAAATCTCTGAATTAAGAATGGATTTTATGGTGTGTGACTATATCACAGTAAAAATAACTAGGAAAAATAAGCAGGAGATACAATTGGGCTGGAAAAGATGTACATTTGTGTATTTTTTATGTTGGGGCAATTTGTTTACTGAGCCAGCATTTGTGGTGAATATATCACGTGTTGGTGCTGATCTAAAGTGATTCTGGAGTGGGGAAACTGCACGCATGAAAGTGGGAGAAACCCCCAGGGGCAGTCGTGGTGGGGACACTGTGGGAACATTGTCCAGGATGACATCCCCCAGACCCCAGTGTTCTTGGCATCTGCTGACTGGTCTTCTGCTGGGGTCAGCACAAGTCACTCTTTGGTGGGAAAATTTTGTTTGTTTGTTTTTAAAACAGGGTTTCTCTGTGTAGTCCTGGCTGTTCGGGAACTTACCCTGTAGACCATTTGCCTGAGATCTGTCTAGAGATCTGCCTGGACCCACCTCCTGAGAGCTGGGATTAAAGGCATGTGCCACCACGCTGGGTTGAGAGGTTGTCACTTGAGCAGGACCCCGTCATTTCATCTTCAGAATTTGGCAAATTTGCCATCAAATCTTGCCCGTGGACTAATCTAGATCCCTTGGTCCCTTCTGACAGCAACTGCAATTTTTCTTTTTGAGGTAGGACTCACTGTGTAGCTCAGGCTGGCCTGAAACTCCCTGTGTAGACCAGGCTGGCCTTAGGCTCACAGAGGTCTGCCTTCCTCTGCCTCCTGAACTCTGGGATTACAAGGGGGCACTTTTGGAGAGGGACATCACACCCAGCACTAACTACAGTTTTAAGAGGATCCCAGAGTCACCTCCCAGTTTGATGATGCTTCAGAATCTACTAGAAGCTGTAATGTGGTTGTGGTTTATTGTTGGGAATGTGTGTAGGTGCATGGCCACCACAGCACATGTGTTGGGATCTGAGGACGACTCGCGGGAGTTGGTTCTCTTCTTCCCTATGTAGGTCCCGGGGATTGAACTCAGATCATCAGGCTTGGCGGCAAGCATCCTTACCCACTGAGCCATCTCACTGGCCCCTGGATCTCTTCTCAATGGAAATGGGGGAGAGAGGATTGCTATTAGGGAAGCAAGTGCTCAGGACAGTCGCTCAACCGAAGCCGCGGACACGCTGACTCTGGCGTCTCATCTCTTCTCTGGACTTTCTAAGGGGAATCTCTGAGGAGGGGTGAGAAGGGGCTGGAAAGAACAGCAGATTTCCCCCACTACCCCCTGAGGCTTGGCTGCTTGAGTGACACCCTCTGAGTCTTACAGTAGAGACAGTAGACCCCTGTGGGGACTTGTGTCCCCATCAGAGCTGCGGGTCTGTGTGGAGGATCCCGTCCTCTAGAGCAGTGGTTCTCAACCTTCGTAATGCTGTGACCCTCATATTGTGGTGACCCCAAAGATAAAATTATTCTCGTAGCATGCTGCATCATAACTGTAGTTTTGCTGCTGTTATGAATCGTAATTGCAAATACGTATTTTCCAATGGTCTTAGGTGACGCCTCAAGAGTCGCGACCCACAGGTTGAGAGACACAGCACTAGACACTCAAAAGCAAAGTCAGAGTTGAACCGCGGCTGTAGTGGCAAATGCCTGCTTTTGTCAGAATTTTGCAGCATTGGGCAGCAGACCTGGGGACCCTGCCTTGTTCACAGTGGGGTTAGCTGTGTTTGCTGGTCTCCCACACACATCCCATCCAACTGCATCACCCACCCTCTGCCCCGACTCCCCTTGGGCTCAAGCTCAGGGAGTCTACTTGCCAAAGACAAAGAGCCCGTTTTCATGTCTGGCCTCTGGATGCCTCTCCACTCAGTCTGAGGTCTACTGAGGGGAGGTGGGAGCTTAGAACGAGGCAGGGGATTGTGCACGCATCAGATGGGTCCACTCAGTCCGAGGCAGGAGTAGCGAACCCGACAGGTATGAGAAGCAGGGGTAATTTTCCATGAATGTCCTGATTGAGGCTAATGGATTCACAGGAGGTAGAGAGAGCAGCGTGGGGTGGGAGGTGCAGGGAGGGATAATCAGAATTTGGCAACAGCTGGGCGGTGGGGTGTGAAGGGAAGGCATGATTGTTGACAGCCCCAAAATGATAAGCATCCCCCAGAGAGACAGAGAAGTGGGGCAGGGAGGAGGGGATTTGTTCTCTCTGACACATCGGAGCCGCTGCTGGGCTGTGTAAACGGAGCAAGCGAGAGAACAGGAAATACAGGCCGGCACACCTGGGAAAGCAGACGCCTACAAGGTGCCAGGCTCTTAGGACGCTGAGGGGTTTTCTGACTGAACAGCACTGGGATGACTGTGTGCGCGGAGGGGTCGCGGCGGGCAGAGGCGGTGGGCTGGAGCTGTGTGTGTACTGGCAGGTGTGGCAGTTCAGACTCAGATCTGGCCTGCAGGGGTGGAAGCAACCTCTTGTGTGTGGGGTCCTCTCAGCCTGCAGTGGCAGACACCTTTGAGGGTCAAATGGACACACAGGGTTGGGGTGACCTCCAGTTCCCATCACGCCCACTCTAGATTTGACCTTTATTGCGACGCCATGCTGGGGCAGGAGAGTGTGAGGAAGGTGTGAGGTTTTGTAATGTGTGCAAAAAGTGTCACGTGAGCCACCAGGGCCTCTGGGCTGCTTGTTAGTCTTTTAAAAAATAGTAATAAAGTCTGAAAATTTTCCAGTTCATTCCGATCTTGCTACGCTATGTGAGGTATGCAAAAAGCTACCCAGTGATTGTTTTGTAAGCTGAGCGTTTTTGCTGCTGCTAACAGAGTCTCGTGTCTTCATTGTTTGATCTTCATCGAGCATATCATGTGTGCAA
>NC_022019.1:21638801-21640891 GCF_000317375.1 Microtus ochrogaster
GACATCTTTGATACACCAAGTATCGCGGGTGAAGATACAGATTCGTGAAGAAAGACTATTTTATCTTTCTAGTCGCTATGAGAAAATACCGGACAGAGATGTGACCTAAGGAAGGTGACGTGCCCCTTGGCTCCTGGCTCAGGGCGTGTTTCATCGCAGTGGGAAAGCACGCGTTCCCAGTCGGGAAGAGAGTGAGGTGGAGACTCCTGAGCTCCCTGTCAGCCCTGTAGCCTATAGAGCCAAGGGAACACTACTGTCTACGTGTAGAGTGGGTCTTCCCACCTCCATGACCCAGTCTAGAAAGTCCTCACAGACATGTCTAGAGGTTTGTCTCCTAGGTGATCCTAGAGCCTGCCAAGATGACAGTGCTAACCATAATAAGGGCCTTTCTTTTTCTATGTAGCATCATTTTAATTAAAAATATGTAGAAATGAAAAAAATACTTAAAAATGAGAATAGGGCCTGTAACAGAATGAACAAATAGTACTTCTAGATGACAGACTATTTTACAGCCAGGGCTATTTATAATTATCATTGAATTACGTGGGAAAATCCAGGGTGCCAAATGGTATGCATAATTAGGATCAAGATTCATGTTACTTATTAATATATGTATATAAGTAAGCATCACATACATAAAGGCAGGAAGGAAATATAGCCAAATGTCAGCAAAGGCTATTTCTAGATGGCAGAATCACACGTGAGAAAAAAATTTCCCCCTTACACTCAAGTTAATTTCCCAACTTTTGGGAAACAAATAGATAATTATGTTTGTAATCATTGTGTTTCAGTTCAAGGCATCCAGAGCTCAATATTCTTTTCTTTTTCTGTTTTATGATTTTTTTTCAGACAAGGTTTTGTCCTTTTTTTATGGTTTTATTTAACTTTTTTATGTGTATTGGTGTGAAGGTGTCAGATCCCCTGCAACTGGATCATTCAGACAGTTGTGAGCTGCCATGTGGGTGCAGGGAATTGAACCAGGGTCCATCTGGAAGAGGAGTCAGTGCTCTTAACCACTGAGCCATCTCTCCAGCCCCGGAGGGTTCAATTTTCAATGGGATATACGAGACACAAATTGTTCACTTGATTTGATGCTGGTGAGAACAATCAAGTCAGGCTTGGGACGTGCTCCCAGTTGCCATTCCTCTGGAAGGTGAGTTCATCAGAGACACCAGAGGACTGGAAAGAACTCAGCCTCAGGAGCCGTGGTAGAAACACACACCAGCGTGGTATTGCTGGTTGTTTTGTTTTGTTTTGCTTTACTCCTTTGCCTCTTAACGCTTTGGGGGGGCCCACCACCCAGCTCCCAAATAAACCACACACAGAGACTTATTATTACTTATAAATAAATGCCCAGCCTTAGCTTGGCTTATTTCTGTCCAGCTTCTCTTAAATCATCCCTCCTCCCTTTGCCTCTGGGATTTTACCTTTCTCTATTTCTCTATACCTTTGCTTTCCTTCTTACTCCATATCTGACTGTGTAGTTGCGTGTCTGGCCCCTTCTTTTCTCACTCACTCCTTGATCTTTTCTTGCTTCCGGAACCCTCTTCTTCTCCTTCTATTTGTTCTCTCTGCCTGCCAGCCCCACCTATCCCTTTTTCTGCCTCACTATTGGCCATTCAGCTCGTTATTAGACCAATCAGGTGTTTCTATACAGGCAAAGTAACACAGCTTCACAGAGTTAAACAAATGCAACATAAAAGAATGCAACACATCTCTGCATCATTAAAGCAAATATTCCACAGCATAAACAAACGTAACATGTCTTAAACTAATATTTCACAACACTCGTACCCTTTCCGAGAGTTCAGCTGCCCAGGTCTAGGAGACAGAGCCATGAAGATGGGGTGCAGTCTACATGCATGACCCCTCCCAGGGCTTTCCAGTGAATAAAAAAGGCCCTCTCTATAGTATTTAGATTAAGGAAGCCACCACTAGCGGGAGAAAAAGGGGTGAACTCAGTGCTTCATTTGTAGCCATTTAGGTTTTTACCCATTTTCTGGATCTGACTTTTATATACATATTTATTTGAATTTTTAAAAAGTTCCAGTACTTAGTTTAATATCACAGCTCAAGAAAGACAAAGAGGC
>NC_022019.1:21641376-21658011 GCF_000317375.1 Microtus ochrogaster
GTCTGAGCCCCCATTCGGGAGATGGGAATCGAGCCCAGGCCCTTTGGAAGAGCATCCAGTGCTCTGAACCCCTGCACCACCACTCCAGCCCCTGCACTGACTTAGTTAACCATCTTCACAGGGTCTATCAAGGAGGCACAGTGCTGCTACAGGCTTTCTCTTTCTCCTCTTTATCTTGTGCCTCCTCCTCTTCTCTTCTTCCTCCTTTTCATCTCCTTCTCTTTCTCCTCCCTCCTCATCTTCTTCTCTCCCCTGCAACACCAGGAACAGGCATCGAGCCAGTCACAACAGTGTACACCTTTGATCCCAGGGAATCTCTGTGAGTTCAAGGTCATCTTGGTCTACAGAGCGAGTTCCAGGACAGCCAAATCTACGTAGAGAGACGTTTTCTTGGGGTGTGGGGGGAAGATGAAGGAGGAGGAAGAGGGTGGAGAGGAGGGGAGGGGAGAGGAGAAGAGAGGAGAGGGGAGGGAAATAAGGCTTGGAAGAAAGTGCACAATTTCTCCCAAGGTCACAAACATGAGCACATTCGTTCAAAATTCTGTGTAAAAAATGAAGCTGCTCCAAGGTTGTATATCAACTCCTTTCTTCAATTGATTTCTCTATATAAACAGTACCTGCCTATAATTACAGGTAATGATAATGGTGACACAAAGAAAGGTGATGTAGACTTTATAATTTCCCCAAGAAACTCACAACACTCAGGCCCTGCTAATGTCTGTACAGGTTGCAAGTTGAAATACTCAGTCTAACCTAACCAGTTTTATTGTAAAATCCCAGTCAAGTGCCCTGCTGAGATGTGGGTCTGACTTCTCAGTGTGGAGGGGCTCTCTGGGTTAGATGTCAGTGCCAAGGATGGTTAGGGCGCTCCGTGTTCTTAAAATGGTTACAGGGAGAGAACTTCACAGAATTGCTAGGAAATACAGCCAGCTCTCCACAGACAGGGAATTTTCCATAGTTCCCTTGCCAGAAAGGGAGGGTGAGCTCAGCTTACAAGTCCGAGTGAGAAGGGCTTGCAAGGACTGAAAACCGAGCCCAGAGCCCTGTGCGGGCCACCGCTTACAATGAGAACCAGCTTTTGTGCTGCTAGGTGCCCAGTGGAAGTAGCCAAGAGTCTTGGACTAGATCTGATTGCTTTTTTAAAAGCTCACCAATTCGGGACTCTTGCCAGAGAAGTTGTGTTTAGTTGGAGTGCCCAGGGTGAGAGGATTGGGACAATCACAACGACCCGAGTGCCATACCTTCTGCTGAGTGTCTGGTCCTAGGGCTTAATTTGCTTGAGCCAGTAGCTCATGGCTCAGACAAAAGCTGGAGAACAAATCAAAGACAGAGACTTGCAAAAGCACCCTGTGTTGGGTGTACACTTGATCCAAGCCATCTAATGCAAAACAAACAAACAAAAACAAACAACAACAACAACAACAAATGGTTGGTTGTGCAACTCTTGTTGGATCCTCCTGGGATTCAGAGGCCTGGGTCTACATCTGGGTGTTGAATACTAAACAAAGAAGGTCAACCGTTTCTTCCTTTGTAGCCAAGAGAGCCGTGGAGTGCAGTGCGGGTCTCTCTTCCAGACCCTTTGCAGCCTCTTTGCTCCCATCCTTAGGCCAATTGCTGTCTTTTGGAAGTGAGTGAATGTGGGCTTTTCCATCATGCATTCAGGGGCATTGATGAATTGTGGTCAGTGTGTTGGATACAAGCTATGGTCTGTAGGCTCCCTCTGAGGCAGACAGTATAGGGGTACCTTAACAACCAGAGCTTGGATTAAGCTATACACACACCCCTTTTCTAACAACACACTCAGAAACCCAGGACCCTCACCTTCATGTACTAAGTGTACATTCCCCTCTCTGTACAAATTTCTCTACCTAGAAACTTGTTGGCAACCTGGGATCCCTGCAACAGGCTCCTTAATACCTACCTGCCCTCATCCCCCACCCTTTAAAGCATCTGTTTACTTGTTTTATGTATATGGATTCTTTGCTTCCCTGTAAGTCTGTGCACTGTGTGATGGTTTAAGTAAGATGCTGCAGGCCCCTGAGTGGTAGCAGTGGGCAGTGGGCCATGAGGCCATTCTGGCAGGTTCCCAAGAGGTAGAGGGCAGCGGGTCCCAAGTCCATGGCAGGCCACAAAGGCAGCCGGGTTCCAGGCAGGAAGCCACGTGGTGGGTGAGAGACCGAGATGGATATACACATCATGCAGAGTGAAGTTGGATATTTATTTAGTGGGTTATGGAAGGGAAGGGGATAAGGGAGAAGAGCAGAGAGAGAGAGGCAGGGTGGAGGGGAGAAGGGAGAGACAGAAGCTGCCTCTTTGAGAGGGAGATGAAAAAGAAGGGACTCAGGCTGGAGGCTGAAGATCAGCTTGCCTTAGTGGAGGGGGGAAGGAGGGAAGGAGTGGGTGTGGCTTGTCTCTTAAAGGGACAGGATAGACCATTACACCATGTGTGTGCCTGGTGTCCTCTGAGGCCAGAAGAGGGCATCAGATTCTATAGCACTGGAGTAATCGACAGTTGTGAGCTGCCATTCGGGTGCTGGAATTGAATCTGGGTCCTCTAGAAGAGCGACCAGTGTACTCTTAATTGTGGAGCCTTCTCTCCGGCTCCTGAATACATGCTTTAAACAATTGGAATGCGTTGCTACCCTTAGTAACCTTTTGACAATGCCCCATGACTCTTAAGCAAGTCACAGCAACCAAGAGAGATGGGTTGGTCTGGCCTGCAGCAAGGTTAGCGTACATGCTCAATAAGGCAAACCGTGTCCTTTGCGTGAATGCTTAGAGAGAATTCCCTACCTACCATTTTACGTCCATGCACACTGGGCATTCATATGGTTGCAGTCGTAAGTCTCATGGGGAGAGATGTGCAGTGAACAAAGGTTTGCACAACCCAAGCCTGTCAATCAGCAACACAACTTCTCTTGAATCTCACAAAAGGAGGCTTCAAATATAGTCAGGTCTCCCGAGTGCCTCACTCATAGGAGTCACTCACCTGTTGTTACTCTTGGCGGTGTATTTCCCTTTGATCTGTACTATTACTCTGCTTTGGAATAAGTTTCCTCACTACTTTGCAAACTGTATGAGCCTTTATTTCAATTTCTTGAGTTAGGGGCTCAATAATGATTTGAATAAAAATGGTCCTCATAATCCAGGTTGTAATGGCACACGCCTTTAATCCCAGCCCTTGGGAAACAGTGATAGGTGGATCTCAGTGAGTTTGAGGCCAGCCTGGTCTACAAAGCAATTCCAGGATATACAGGACTGTTAGACAGAGAAACCTTGTCTCAGAAGCCAGCCCCTCAAAAAAGATGGCCCCCATAGGTCCATAGGGAGTGACACTATTAGGAGGTGGGTCCTTATTGGAGTGGGCGTGGCTTTGTTGGAGGAGGTGTATCCCTAGAGGGCGGACTTGGAGGTCTCAGCAGCTCAAGCCTGGCCAGTGTGTCACTATCCCTTTCTGCTGCCTGTGGATCTAGATGTAGAACTCTCAGCTACCTCTCCAGCACCATGTCTGCCTGCATGCCACCGTGTTGTAGAATATTAGTTAAAGATTTATTACATTCTTTTAGGCTGTGGAACATTTGTTTCATGATGCAAAGATGTGTTGCATTCTTTTATGTTGCATTTGTTTAACTCTGTGAAGCTGTGTTACTTTGCCTGCCTAAAACACCCGATTGTCTAATAAAGAGCTGAATGGCCAATAGCTAGGCAGGAGAGGAATAGGTGGGGCTGCCAGGCAGAGAAAAATAGGAGGAGAGAAGAAGGAAAAATAAGGAGGAGAGGAGGACACCAGGGGCCAGCCACTCAGCTACACAGCCAGATATGCAGTAAGAAGTAAAGAAAGATACAGAAATAGAGAAAGGTAAAAGCCTAGAGGCAAAAGATAGATGGGATAATTTAAGAAAAGCTGGCTAGAAATAAGCCAAGCTAAGGCTGGGCGTTTATAAGTAAGAATAAGTCTCCATGTATTTATTTGGGAACTGGGTGGTTGTGGAGGTTCAAGAATGTGAGTCTGTTTCCATGTTGACCAAGGGTCAGAGAGTTGGAACTTTCCTCTAGTTTCTTCAGGGTTATTATGCTTCTACCTCAAACAAAGGTCCCACCTAGATGTTGACCTGAGAGTTCTGCTCGCTCAAGGCTATTGTCAATGGGTGTGGCTAATGACCAGACCTTGTGCTCTAGGAATAGAGAAAAGTAGTTTGTTCCTACCTCAAACAAGAGTCTAAGGATCCAACCAAGTTCCAGTTCCCTTTATGAAGATAACTTGGGATTCCACTCAGGGAGTGGTTTAACTATAGAATGTTTTGGTCTAGGGTGTGAACATCACTTGTTCTGTTCTAGCAACAGAATGTTTAACTATGAATATAGCCCACGACCTTCAATTGGTGTGTTCATTTCCTTGTATTATTTTGTCTTACTCCTACCTTTTGGGGTCAGGGTATTTTAAGCATTTGGAAATTAAAGGTGAGTGAATTTTAGTACTCACTGGAACTTCCTCCCTATACTATCCTATATGTTTCTCCGTTTTATTATTTTCATTCGCATCTTCATATTCTTTACTATATTTCTAAGTCCCCATGCCTCTACCCTGATGAGAGGTATTTTTGTCAACACTGGTCCCCAACTGGTGGTGGGCCCCCAAATAGCAAAGAGTAAAAAAGCTAACTACACCACCATGCTTCTTGTCATGACAACAATGCACTAAATTTCTGAAACTCTAAGCCAGCCCCAGTTAAATGCTTTCCTTTATAAGAGTTGCCATGGTCATGTTGTCTCTTTACAGCAATATTAATCCTGAGACAGAAGTCAAGAAAATGAAAATTCCAGGCCTGACCCAGGTACTCCCCTTATATTTATTATTGTCAATTTTCTATTATGAAATAATTATAAATGTAAAAAGAAGTAGACAAAGAAAAATTTTATTTTGGGACAAGGTCTCACTTTGTATCCCTGGCTGACCTGGCAGACACATAGATCTGCTTACCTCTGCCTCTCAAGTGCTGGGTGCTACTATGCCTGGCTATAAACACTTTTGAAATTATTTCTTTTTGTGCTCTGCGTATGCATGTTTTACCTGTGTGCGCATATATGTATGTCCTATGTGTATGTCAGGGGTCTGCAGAGCCAGAAGAGGGGTCCTCTGGAACTGGAGTTACAGATGGTTGTCAGCATATGGGTGATGAGAAGAGAACTCCGGTCCTCTAGAAGAGCAGCAAGTGCTCTTAAGCCCTGGGCCATCTTTCCAGCCTCTGCAAACACGTACTTTCATAACAGTTTAGCTGAGAGAACTGTGGCCTTGCTGAATCTTTTCTAGTTTATCGTTGAGGAAGAAATTTGAGAACAAAATCCAGTAGTAGGCCACACACTGACTTCTTGGGTCTGACTTTCCTGGGGACAGATGGTTACATACATTTCTATGATCTTGTCCCCAGAAGAGTTTATTTGGGAGGTAAGGAACCACCACTAAGAAGCCAAGCTTTTCATCATGCTTTTATGACTGCTGAGCCAATATGGACAGAATTTCATCCCCTTTTATTATTTTACTGATCTTATCTGACATCCATCCCTTTTCAGCCTCTAAAAGTTGTCACTGTTTCTGCCAAACCTTAAATAAGAGCTTAGATTATTGTGATTTTCTACATAGGAATCCATTTTCATCAAGTCTCCCAAGGCTTCCCCAAGCTGGCTAAGAAGGTGCATATCAAAAACTCCTTCTTACAAGATTTATTTTATTATTAAACTATTTTTGTGCTTATGTATATGCAGGTGTTTGTGAAAGTGTGAGCGTGTTTGCATGTCTGATGTGGGATTCCCCTATGTATGCTGTGTGTTCCATTGCTATTGGTTAATAAAGAATCTGCTTTGGGCCCGTGGAAGGGCAGAATATAGCCAGGTGGGAAATCTGAACAGAGATATGTAGAGTGAGTAGGTGGAGTCAAGGAGATGCCATGTAGCTGCCGAAGGAGAGAGATGCCCTGGAACCTTACCAGTAAATCACAAGCCTCTTGGTAAAACACAAAATAATAGGAATGGGTTAATTTAAGATGTAAGAGTTAGTTAATAAGAAGCCTGAGCTAATAGGCCAAAGAGTGTTTTAATTAATATAGTTTCTGTGTCGTTACTTGGGTCTGGAAGGCCGGGAATGAATAAGCAGCCTCTGCCTGCACATGTCATGTCTCACTTGTAGAATTCAGAGAACAGTTTGTGGAAGCTCTCTAACCACATGGGTCCCGTGGATCAAAGTTAGTAACCAGCAGCACTTGGGAAGCAGAGGCAGGAGGATCTCTGTGAGTTCAAGTACAGCCTGATCTACAGAGTGAGTTCTAGAACAGCCAGGGCTACACAGAGAAACCATGTCTCAAAATACAAAAAAAAAATTAGATTATCAGGTTTGGTAGTACACCAAGACACCTCACTGGCTCTCCTTTTACAAGATCTGAAGAAGAATGCACGTGGTGATGAGCTGTTTGCTGAGAATGTTCGTGTGCTCCGGCTTCTTGATGTGTTTAAGTGGCTCCCAGGTATTTGGTGTGCACAGACATTGATGGGGTTTTGTGTGTTTATCAGGATTCTCACCTTCCCTCTGCACCCCAGACCCACAGCCCGAGGGAACATCTCAGAGAGTTTATGGATAGTTTAATGTGGCAATCTTAAATTACCAACCATGCCTGTTGAGGCGGTCCCTTTAGAATCACAGCCATTCCCAGATACAAATTTCAGCAATGGCAGAGCTTCTGGAAGCCTCAGCATAGGTCCTTGGTCCTCCGTTGTTGTTTTGAGACAGGTTCTCATTGTGTATCTTTTGCTCTCCTGGAATCATTGTGTAGCCTGACTGGCCTCAAACTCACATAGATCTACCTGTCTCTGGCTCCTGAATGCTGGAATAAAAGGCATGCACCACTATGTCCAGCTTCCATGGTCCTCTTTAGGAGCCATCGCTGGAGGCTGAGGAGTATACAGAGGAACTTATATTTGCCCTGGGTCCTTTCCTGTATTCTCTCTTTTCTACTGAGAGAAAACCATGCCAAAATGTGGTGCCTCATGCCTGTAATACCAGTACTTGGGAGCTGAAGACAAAAGGATTAGGAATTCAAAGTCATCTTTGGCTATATTGTGAATTCTAGACTAGCCAGGAGTATGGGAGAGACTTAAAAAGAAACATACAACTAAAACCAAAAAACTCAACAGCAGAAACCAGAAATTCCCTTTGAAATGTATAGAGATCATGCATTGGCTATTCACCATCTAATGTCCAATGCGATGACAGTAAGAGCCTTCCAAGGACTTGAAGATTGAGTAGGAAGAGATAACATTTCCTTTCTCCAACCTGTCCTGGGCAGAAGACACTAGGATCAAAATTCTCACACATGCATTGAGCTTAACTTTGAGATGACCTGTGTGGTCCACTAGTTAGGGAGTTTCTGTAAGGCTGCCCAGGAGGGCTTAGAAATCATGGAACTTCAAGCGGAATGTTTAGATGAATCATCCAAAGCCAGACAGGGTTCCTGTTGCCTGCCTTACCCAGCATTACCAGGGTTAAATTGGCGAACAGAGAAGACTGCACGAGACTCCTGGTACGCAGTGTCTTGGGAAATCACAAACCACTTGGCTATAAACCCTAGCAGGGCTTGCTCTTGATATCTGTGCCTCTCAGGCCTAAGGGGACCATCTCTGGGGAAGAGACGCCTCCGAGGGCATCAGGCCCTAGCTGGAGCTGAGCAGGAAAAGCCCCAGTGCTTTAGGGCTCCAGGATCCTCCATGACTTTCCTTAATCCAGCTCCACTCTCATGTGGCCCACTATCTCCTGCAAGGCTGTCCTAAGCCGTGGGAGCGACTGGCACATCTCTTACCCCCAGGGCTGGGAAAAGTCTTTTTTTTTTTTTTCTCTCTGATTATAGATGTTGAGCCTGGAAGGATGGGGACAGCCTGGAGTCTGGCCCAAGCAGCAAGCTTTCAAGTCCTTAGTCATCAGTAAACAGCGATAATGCTTAGTGTCTGGATGCAGCTCTTTTCTGCTGGGTAGCCTGTGGTTGCCATGGATATGGCTTTGTCTTTGGAGGCCCACAAGCGAGGAGGATTTGAGTAAATCCTGATGGGTCAACATTTCCATAAAACTGGAAAGAAAAAAAAAAACAGAAAAAAAAAAAGGAAAAGGGCACACTTTCTTAAATAACTCCAACAAAGTCATTAAATGGTTCCAAATTAATGACCAAAATACCAGCAAAATCCTCAAGCTTTCCTGGCTAGACCCTAAAGGGATCCACATTTTAAACAAGCTTTCAGAATTGGAAAGACAAGTTCTATTAATGGCTCCAATGGAGGAAGTGAAAATGAAGGTATTCTGTCCTCCCTGGAGTGTTTTGGACAATAAAAAGTTAGATAGGTTTCCTTTCTTGCCAGCGCTTACTTTCCAGAATGCTTCTTAAGTTGCCATTGCTTCGATGTATCCTATCCCAGCCAATACACGAACCTGTGTTTCAAGCCAACAATGGTGTTTCTCTCTGTCTCTAGGGGTTTGGTAATGGTGATGGAAGAAAGGGCAGATTGAATTAAGAGGGCTTAAAAAAAAAAAAAGGAAAGAAAGGGAAATTACTTGTTTCTGCATTGTGACCAAACAGCTCCTGTGTCTTTCATGACGTGGACACTCTTTGGGTGGCTCTTAAGTTACTTCAGAGGAGGGGACTGTGGTTTGTGGTAATGCAGAGGCCACCTACTGGGAACCTGGATGCAGGCATAACTCCTATAGGCTTTGGGTCTTTGCTCAAGAAAAGCATCTTTTTTTGATGCTGCTCTTTGGAGCGTGCTTCTGAAGACTACACTACCTTGGCCAGGAGGAATGTGATGGCTTCTGGGATGAAGACATCTGGCTTCCACCCTCATCTCTGAAGGAGCTCATACAGTGTTCAGTGGGTCAGCATCAGGAGGCTGCCCCTCCCTCCCCTTCAACACCTAACCCATTCATCCATCCCGCTTGCCTCCCAGGTCTCTGTTGCTGTCAGGAACTGTAATCACCCAAGGACCTTTCTAGCTGGAGTGGGAAGCAGGTGATGCTAATTTTCTTCCTCGTGTTCACGTTTTCACACATTTGCAGGTAGACACGGGATTAATTCTCAGCTTCTGTGGCTTACCAGCTGAAGACTTCTCTCCATTACCATTTCACCTGACAATCATCAGCGTGTCCACATGGAAGGTTGTGACACACTTGTCCTGACTCCAAATGCTTCCATACAAAGCCCTCTATGCAGTTTGGAACAGGGATGGTGATGGCAGCACCCCCCCCCCCACTCCCTGCCCCTTGCCACCAGTGTCAGCCGGCAAAGAAGAGGCACTCACGCCTGTGCTGCGTCTGGTGGGTCTGGATAAACGAGCCACCCCTCCAGGTGGAATTCTACTAAGGTTGCCACACCCAGCTGCCAATGGCTGAGGGATCAAGCTCACACTGCTCCCCGGGCACAGGGGGTGGGGTGGCAGGAACAGACGGGTGGACAGAAGGACACAACAGAGAATGGAGACATGGCTGCCAGAGAAGCCACACTGAAGGGGACCTCTTAGCTTGTCCCTTTTTGGGGAGAGGATGAGTAGACCATTCACTGCTGAGGTTCTGACGGTCAGTGTTTGATCCTCAAGGGAATTGTGACCTCTATAGCTTCCAAATGGTTCTTCCAGGGCTGCCTGCCACAAGAGGAGGCCATTCTGTGCAAAAGCTGAGGGCTAGGCTGTTCTTTTCTGGCCTCAGCATCACAGAGACAACTTTCATCTGGATGAAAGGGACTTTATCTGTAAAACGGGAAAGGAAGGAGTCTGAGGTTTGGGTTTTAAGTTGACATGTTCAGTGGAGCTTCTTCAGGCGACACCCTAATCTGTAGGTGAGCTCGGATTCCAACAAAGGAGCAAGCAGCATGGTGGTGAGGGAAGGCCACTGAACACAAACAAAAGACAGAAGGAGGGGCCCGGCTGTGAAGGCTGTCATTGGAGCAGGAATCTATATTAGTGTCGCGAAACGCTCAAGTCCAGAATGTGCTAAGCCCGTGAAACAGCCGCTGCTGACAGGAGCCCAAAGCCTGTCTGGGAAGCATTCTCATGTAAATGATGTCATGCATCCTCACAATGACCCTGGGAGAGGGGATGGGAGTCATTACCCTCAGAGCTCTTGGGGACTTCCCAGAGGCCAAGCTGGGATTGGAGCCCAGATCATCTCCCGCCAAACGCTGGCTCTTCCTACCACCCTGCCTTACACAGCTCAAAGGTTCTTTCTGACGCTGGATGAGAGAGGACCCGCCCCACAGGATAGTGGGATGTTCTCATCTTCTCCTTCAGGGTTCATCACCAAGAAAAATTGTCTTCACAGCATAGAACACGTTTCTCTGGGTGAGTCTTTAAAAATTTCATCTTTTAGATTTTTATTTTTATTTCATGTGTATGAGCATTTGCACCACGTGCGTGCAGTGTCCACGGAGGCCTAAAGAGGGTGTCGGGTTTCCTGGTAATAGAGTTACAGACAGTTGTGAGACACCTTGTGGGTGCTAGGAGTCAAACCTGGGTCCTCTGAAAGAGAAGCCAGTGCTCTTATCCACGGAACCATCTCTTCACCTCTCCGGCCCCACTATGTCCCTCCTGCCCCCATTCCCCCACCCCACTCGGCAAGTTCTTGAGGAGCGTTGAGCTCACCAAGAAACCCAAGGCTTGGCATAGCTGGCTATTTCCACAGCACTTTCTTCCTCTAAGACTTCCATAGCCTTCCTCAAGCCAGGACTGGCTTGCCTGGGGTCCATGTTACTCATGAGCCCTAAGTTTCCGTCATGCGACCTCTACCCACAGCACAGACACTAAGTGATTGAGCAGGGGTGTGCCAGCAATCATCACTGCTGAGTGGCTGCAATGCCATGAGAAACAGCGAGGTGGTGATGACTTAGCAAACCGAGACAGAAGGTAGATTTGAGACTCGACATGCCGGCTGGTTGACACTCTTCCCAGAGGTGTTCTGAAGTCCAGAGACACAAAGTGGGCCCAGCAGCTCATGTTATCTGTGGCACAAACTGGCTGGAATGCTTTGTGTGTCTCAAGGACAGAGGGAGGGTGCTTGAGGCAACGTCATTTTTTTAGGATTCCAAGACCTGCTTTTTAGATGAGTTGTTCCATTAAACATTTGGGCATACTAAGAGAAAACATCACACTCTAGGAGCTATGGAAAGAAGGTACCGCAGACAACGGAGGAGGACACCTTTAACTGAAGTTTAGCATCGCGGCCATTGTCAGTACTCAGGGCGAGCATTACAGGAGAGCTGTGTAGTGATAGGAGCAGCGGGGCAGCACCCCGGGCCGCCTGCTAGCTTATGCCCCGAAATAACACACAAATTGTATTCATTTAAACACTGCTTGGCCCTTTAGCTCTAGCCCTTACTGGCTAATTCTGATATCCCGATCAACCCATCTCTAATAATCTGTGAGCACCGGTCTTACCGGGAAAATTCCAGCCTACGTCCATCCTGTGTCGGAGCTTCATCGCGTGTGCCTCAGAGAGCAGAGCTCTCGCGTCCTCCCTGGAGATGGGAGCATGGCGTCTCTCTGAGGCTTGTGCCCCCGAGAGGAGAGCTGTCGAGTCTGAGCTCACTTCCTCTTCCTCCCAGCATTCTGCTCTGTTTACTCCACCCACCTATGTTCTAAGCTATGAGCCCAAGCAGTTTGTTTATTACTCAACCAATGAAATCAACAGATTGATATATGACACTCCTACATCACTTCCCCTTTTTCTGTTTAAACAAAAAAGGAAGGCTTTAACTTTAACATAGGAAAATTACATATAACAAAACAGCTATCAAGTAAAAATTACAATAATCTTTATCATAACTAAGGAAAACTATAACTATAACTAACTATTCTTAACTCCATCAAAGACTCCAGAAAGATACAATATTACCTAAACAAACAAGAAAAAAGCAACTTTTAAAACTCTAGAAATAACAGAGACATCTCGCTGCCTGTACAGTCACCCAAAGTTCCTCTGTACCATTGGGGCATCCATCTTCGGCCTACAGGCCCATAGTTTCCAGCAGACATTTCCACAAAGCAGGAAATTTCAAAGGCAGTCACTATCTGCTTGTCCTGAAGAATGTCTTGCAGACTCTTTCATGAATCAGGAACCCTGAAAGATCATCTCACCTTTAGGCAAGTTCAGTAGTCCTCTCTCTGTGGGTTCTCTGTGTCCAGTTTATACAATAGTCCAGGCAAGAACAGTTTCTTGCCCAAATGGCTATCAAACTCCATAAGGATCCTCTTCGATGCCCATCTTCTTCTTGAAGTAGATTGGTGCTGCCAGGAGCAGAGTGTCTCATTGTCATGAAAAGTCCTAAGTTATTAAAACATTTAAATGCCATATTCTGTAGCCTTTGAAAGATATGAAGAATGTCTATCTAACTGAAATGTATCTCTATATATCTAGAAAATCTAACTAACATGACTACAAGCTTGACTATTACTGATGATTATCTATTAACCTACATTTCTTAATTATACATTACATTTTTTAATGAACTACACAATCACAATATCTTAATAAAGATCAAAAATACATATACATATAACAAAATTGACCTTAAATCTCTATCAATAAAGCAAAATCTATACTAATGCAAATTATTCATACCTATATCAGAGCTGTAGGCAGAGTACTCCCTGAAGGGCTCTAAGATGATGTGGGAATGTGGACGTGAACCTGAATTTCCAGAAGGTTCTTACGGTTGTTGGGAAGTTGGAGGCAGCCGACTCATTTCTGTATGCATTCTTGAGGGTCTGAAAAGAGCAGAAACGGAAACTGTCTTATGCTTTTCCCTTATAGTTGAAATCACTGTGGCCCTGTGTTTCCTACTGGCTCCTCAGTACACCCAGGACATTGACATCTCTCCCTGCCCCAGGCCATTGTCCCCAGGATTGGCCTTGTGTCACTGGAGCCTCTGTGACACAGTGAGTGTCATTGGGGAGAGCACCCCCGATCCTGTAGGACTATGTTGTCATTTGTGTATATATGTGTACATATTTGTGGTGTGTGTGTCTAAATACATATTCATGTGTGGGCATGTGGAGGCCAGAAGTTGAAATTGGTGTCTTCTCCAATTACTCTGCATTCTATTTATTTATTGAGTGTGTGTGTGCATGCACGTGTTTGCATGTGTGAGGGTGCATTTGTGGATGCATGTGTGCACATGAATATGGGGCCAGAGGTTGACATCAGATGTTTTTCTGGATTGCTCTCCACCTTATATATCGAGGCAAAGCCTCTCACTCGAACCCAGCAGCTGCTAATTCAGCAAGCCCATCTAGCCGTCCTCGCCTGGCAATCCTTCGGCTCTGCTTGGGTGTGCTGAGATTTCAATGAGTAGGGGGCTGCCACACGTGCCCAGGATTTACACAGGTTCTAGAAATCCGAACCCCATCTTTACTATTGCATGGTCAGTGCTTTAACCAACTTACCTGTGAGCTAAAATCTCTTGCTAAACCCGGAACTCATTGTTTTGTCCAAACTTGCTGGTCAGTAAGCCTCAGGAATCATCCTATTCTTTCTGCTGGGGTACAGATGTGTACCCCAGCTCCGGGCTTTGACATGGATTCTGGGAATCAAACTCAGGCTCAGAGGCTTGTGCTTCAGCTATGTTACCAATGCAAGTCATCTCCCCAGCCCCCAGAAATTATGTTTTCGTCATACTGTGCTTATTTCAGTCTGAGATGGCTGGATTTTTCTCCACTCTTCCATCCCTTCTTCTTCATCTATTCTTCCTTGGATGTGACCCTCTCTACCAGTCCTCTGTGCAATCCCCCAAGCCTTGGGGAGCTTCAGCAGGCGCTGGGCATCTGTCTTAGGAATCGCTTGTCTGCCTGCTTACTTTCTTGGCTGCTTTGGCCAGGGCTACTCAGGGACACGAAAATCATCTATTTTCAACAGATGGGGGACTAGTCGAGGGCAAGCTGAGATCACTTCAAAGTGCTTTGATATCAGCAAAGAGTATTAAGGTTTCAGGAGGGCTCTCATGACCTGAGAACAAGGCAGTGAGCAGCCCAGATCACATGTTTGGGAGATGTCGCTGAAGCCGGGCTTCCATCTTGTTTAAATGAGACCTCGGGAAAGCGGAGAAAAAGAGATGGGATAAGTTCCCTCTGGGAATGTGAAAAGGTGCTGCTGGGGCTAGATAAGTTTGCTTAGGGCCTCTGAGATACAAAATAGCTATTCCTCAGGCGATGTTGTTACCTGATTGACGTCTATGATGGGGTCAAGGCTGGACTGGGGAGAAGGCAGAGGGCAGGTCAATGCAGACAAGCCGGCTAGCAGAAGAGATAGAGGGAAAAGGTCCCAGGAGGTACTGGCTCACCTTCCAGATGCCTGGGAGGGGGGTTACAGGGTAACATGGGCATACGCCTTCTTTCAAAACCTCAGTTTGGCAAGATGGAGATGGGATGTCTCAGTGGGAAAGGGGAGGTGTAGGCTTCCCGTGCCTTCCTCAGAATGCATGGCAGCTATGAGAGTGTTGGCCCAGACACCTTTGATCTTCGGCCATCTTTGGACACTGCCCTCCTCTACGTGGAGGGCACTGAGGACATGCACTTAATTCTGGAGAGTTAAAAAGCAAAGGACACCCGATTTTCACGCTTACCCTTGGGAAATGGAAAGCACACCTCTTGTTCACTTCCTGTCGTCCAGAACTTTGTCTGGTGGCCACACCTCAGTTGCAAAGGCATCTGGGAGAGGTGGCCTTTAATTGGCTCCAATTCTACAACCATGGAATTAAGGAGGGGAAAGGACGTGTCAGGAGACAGCCCCTGTCATAGTTAGCTTCAGCCATCAACTTGTCACCTGGGAGGAAGGACCCTCAACTGAAGACTTGTCCAGACCAGATTGGCCCATAGCACAGCTGTGAGGCGTTTTCTTAATTATTTTGGTTATTGTGGTTTTTCGAGATGGGGGTTTCTTTCTGTAGCCCTGGCTGTCCTGGAAGTTGCTCTGAAGACCAGGATGGCTTCTAACTGAGAGATCTGCCTGCCTCCGTCTCCTGAGTCCTGGAATTAAAGGCGTGCCCCATCACCCCGCCATTTTCTTCAATATTAACTGAGTGCCCTGACCACGGTTGGTGATGCCATTCTTGGGCAGGTGGGCTTGAGCTGTATAAGACAGGTGGAGAGCCAGCCTGTGAGCTGCATGGTTATGGTTCCCGTCTCAATTCCTGCCTCCAGGTTCTGCCTTGGGTGCCTGTCTTGGTTTTCCTTAGTGATGGACTGTAGCCTGAAAGCCAAATGAACCTTTTCCTCCACCGTGTTGTTTAAGGTCATGGTGTTTACACAGCAGCAGAAAGCAGACTAAGACAGCTCCTCTTCCACAGACTGGAGAAAACCATGGCAGAGGCTGGACAAGCCTAGTGCCAGCTCGCCTTTGTCCCTTCGGGCACGGAGGCTGGAATCCAGGGACAGAGGAGAGGCTGACTGGCAAGCCTCTGCAGAGGAACTGATTGGATGACGTCATATTAAAAAGGAATAAAAGACCCATGGAAACTTTTCTAGAAAAACTGTCAAGACCCAGCAATAATAAAATATATACATACATCTAATATGTGTGTATTTTGTTTGCCTAATTTGAGACTGGGTCTCTCACTATTGTCCAGGCTGGACTCAAGCTTATTACGTAGCCAAAGCTGGCCTTGAACTCGTAGCAATACTTCAGGCTCAATCTCTTGAGTGCTGGAATTATAAATGGAGAAGGAAGGGGAGGGAGGCCAGGGGAGTGGAGGAAGGAGAGCAAAGAGAGGGGACAGAGAAGCTGGACAGCTGAGTCCCTCACACACAAACAAACCAACGTTTTAAAACGAAAGCAATGATGAACTTGGAGTTTGTATTCACCTCCCACGGCTACAGATACCACAACTTAGGTGACTATTTTAAGTTTATGGAAGCCAAAAATTCATGAAGATGTAAAAACGACCTTAACTTGCCACAGGCAAAGCCAGGAGAATAAGTTTGCGCCACATTTTTAATAGCGGTGCCACTGTCACCTAATGGTAAGAACTCTGTCTGTTATGCAGTCATGGCGGTGGTCGGTCCTGCTAGCCTTGTCTTCTCTAGGGATGAGCAAGGGGCCTGGGAGGTCTGGAAATCCTCCGCTTCTTTCCAAGTCAGCTCCTCAGACTGGCTCAATGAGGTGCTCATTTTCTTCTTCCTTAAGCCTGTCTTTCCTCCTTCCTATGTTTATTTTTCTGCTGCTGGAGGGAGCTGGACATTTGCCTGGCTTGATCTTTGGCCAAAACAAAGGATTTGTACCCATGGTTTGAGAAGGCAAAGAAGAAAACGTATTGCCTGTCAAGCGAACAACTGAGAAATTCATCTAGATTTCAGGCGAGGGCCGGGAGGCGAGAGCGGGTGTGGGGTAGGAGCAAATGATCCCCAGGGCAGCCAGAGAGCAAACATGGCCTGTTGCTTCTTGGAATCTGTTTGCTCCGAGTACTCAACAAGCCTTTATTGAGGACCTCCGATGGGCAGACAGGGAGATGGAAATAAGATTCTTTTTAAGATTAGGTAAGTGGCTAGCTGCAGTTAGGGCAACCCAGCTCTTAATTTTATTATCTATCTATCTATCTATCTATCTATCTATCTATCTATCTA
>NC_022019.1:21658489-21664023 GCF_000317375.1 Microtus ochrogaster
ATCTATCTATGTGTGTGCATGTTCTTGCACCCACCATGGCGCACATGTGGGAGTTAGAATGACAACTTTGCAGGAGTCAGTGCTCTTTCCACCCTGCAGACCCTGGGATCGAACTCAGGTCATCAGGTTTAGCAGCAAGCACCCTTCCCTGCTGAGCCATCTCACCTGCTCTACTGTTCAGTAGTCATTCACTCATTCATTCATCAAACAGTCACCAAGTCTTCGTCCTGCCCCAGAGACAGTGGCGATGGCTCAGTCAGTTCAGTGCTTGCCACACAAGAAAGGGGCCTAAGTGTGAGCCCCAGAGCCCAAGTCAAAAAGCAGGGTGTGGTAGTTGTACCCTGGAGACCCCAGCACGGGGGAAGTTGAGACAGATGGATCCCTGGGACTCAATGGGCAGCCAGCCCAGCCAACCTGGTGAGCTCCAGACCAATGAGAGACTCAGTTTGAAAACACGAGGTAGACGGTTTTTGAGGAATGACATTCCATGTTCACCTCTCTCCTCCACATACGGACCCCCCACAGGAAATTGCACACATATGAATATACAAATGCATGTGCACGCAGGCAAAAGAAAAGCCAAGAGCCTGAAGAGCTCACTCTCCACGGCTGCAACCGAGGAGGAATGGTAGATTGGATAGGATGTGTTTTGTTTTATCTGGAGCTGAAGCTTCCTTAGCACTTAAGAGCTTGGAAGATGCTGACACTCCTGTAACTGCCGGCTACTCTTTTAACTGGGATCTTTAAGTTTTGGGGAACCTTGCATGTGACAGTCATAGCTGCTGGGTTCTGAAAATGAACTGGCTTGACAAAGCCAGACAGTGTGGAATGCTGGGTTCTGTCGGTCCTCTTCTCCATCAAAGGCCCTCAGAGTTTTCAGTTGTTTGGGCAATGTCTGTGTGCTGTGAGAATTGCCGTGGCCAAAAAGAAGCTTGGAGAAAAAAGGGTTTATTTTGTCTTATAGCTCCCAGGTTATAACCCGTCACAGAGGGAAGTCAGGGTGGGATCCTGAAGGCAGAGGCTGAAGTAGAGTCTAAGGAGGAGTCTGTTTACTGGCTCACTGCTCATGACTTGCTCAGCTTGCTTTCTTATGTGACCCAGAGCCACCGCTTAGGGGTACCAGTGCCTTCAGTGGGCCAGAACAGCCCACATCACTCACTAATTAAAATAAAAATGCCCCATGGAGTTGCCAATAGGGAAATCTGATGGAGGCAATTCTTCAGTTGAGGTTCTGGCTTCTAAGGTGACTCTAGTTTGTGTCAAGTTTACAGAAACTGGCACCAGCCCCATAGCCATAAACTGCAACCTTCATTCCCCCTGGCCCGTCCTGGAGCCCTCTGACGTGCCTCCTCAAGCCAAATAATCTCAGTCTCTCTGCAGCTCAGGGCTGCGACTCCTTTGACATGACAAGGGCCAAAGCCTGTCCTTACCCAGCAAAGCCTTAGCGTTTGTTTAGAACTCCGTGGAGCAGAACAGGAACCTGGCATTCTCATGTGGAGTCTCTAGACAAGGGGCAGGGACAAGAGGGGGCTTCTTCAGTCACTGCTGTCACCATCAAGCTGTGGTGTCTCCTACCAAGCTAGGCTTCTGGTTCTCAAATCACAAGGTCCCATTAGAGACAACAGAACCACTCAGGTACAGTGGTGGATGGGGAGAGGTGGCTGGAGGGACAGGGGGGAGAGAGGGGATTGAGACCCCCTCCACGCTCCTTTCCGCCTGGAGAGGTTCCTGGTTGTCCTTGCCGGATGCCCCCCTCCTGAGTGGGGTCTGCCCTTCCTGGCCATTGAGTCTCTGTTTTCTATGGGATCTGGCCGGCTCTGGGTCAGAGGCCAGAGCTCGGCTTCCACGTGTTCTGGTGGTGGGAGAGCCACAGCATCGCCCCCCACTTCGGCTGAATGAAACATGCTCACCTACTAACCGATGGCAGGGCTGCTGTGCCATGTGCATGGACTTCTAACTGGGTTCTGGTTACACTGCCTCTCACCAGGGCCTCACTCTGTGCCCCCTCCCACTGGCCAGATCCCTGTCTGCCCTGCAACGAAGCCCTCGAAGACCATCACTAATTCACCAGGTGTCCTCCTTCAGCCTGGCATGCAATTTTAATTTACGTGTATATCAAGAGTCAGGTGACATAGCCTTGCCCCCCGATCTGTCCTCCTGGACCACGGCCAAGCTCCACTGAGAGCTGTTATTCCAGCCACACCCTGCAAAGCAGCCCTCGCCACTTATTTGAAACCAACACTAAATATTTCAAAGCCATTTAAAATGGGCTGGAGTTAACCCTAGGCGGAGCGCCTTTGTTGCTTGGTTAAGAGTCCTTATTCTTTAATACATCCAGACCCCCAACTTCACAGTTGAAAACAAAGACTTGGAGATATTAAATCATTTCCTCAAGGTCACACAGCAAGTGCATAGCAGGACTAAGTGAAAAACACGGTTCTCCATCTCAGGTGTGTGCTCCGGCATTACAGTTAGATGCCTCCGACATGCTACAATTAAATCTCACAATTCAGGGCCGGAGAGATGGCTTCGTGGGTAAGAGCACTTGCTGTTCTTTTGGAGGACCCAGTATCCACATAGCAGCTCACAACAACCTGTAAATCCAGCTCCAGGGGATTCAATACCCTCTTCTGTCTTCCCTGGGTATCAGACACATGTGTACAGATATGCAGGCAAAACATCCATACACATAAAATAAAAATAAATCTTAAAACCAAAAAGATCTCCTAAGTCTAGGACTGGAGAGATGGCCGAGTACTTGCTACATAAGCGTGAGGACCTGAGTTTGACTCCTCCGCACCCACGTGAACACAAGGTGCACAGTGCACATAAGGGTATGAACGGAGGCAGGAGGATGGCTGGAGCTCATTGGCCAACTAGCCTAGCCAGTCAGGGAGCTCCAGGCTTAGCTGGAGGCCCTGGTTCATAAATCAAAGTGGAGAGTGATGGCGGAAGACACTCGAAGCTGACTTCTGGCTTCTACAGCTGTACATATCCACATACACATGTGCACACACATGAACACAAACATGCCACACGCATACACAGATACTAATACTAAGCCTCATAATTCTAAACCAGTGTATGAAATAAGTCTCTGGCCTGTCCAGCACTCCAGGAGAAATAGAAATACTGAGGTAGGTTATTTAGTTGATGGCACATAATAGGGCTAAGAGATCCTATTAGAGACCTTTCTTAGTTTTGGCTTGTAGAGATAAAGGAATTAAATCAGAATGTGCGGAGTACAGAGGAAAGAATGAGAGAAAACATAAAAAAGACTCCATTTCCCAGCACTTCCGTTTTCACCTCTATAAAATTAAGCTAGCATCCTCCCCCCCCCCACCCCCCAGGCTGCAGAGTTGATGCAGAAAGTGAGCTTTAAGCATGGGCTGTGGGCCTTGCATGCCTGACGCCTGCCTGCACACAGTAACAGGGAGGGTGTGTAGTGATCTTTCCCTTGAGTTATGGGACAATGTCCAAGGCCAGGGCCTAGGAGGCTTACAGCGGGTTCAGAAGATCCACAGTTTCCCCAGAAACCCAGTTCCTCTCTGTCTCTGTCTCTGTCTCTGTCTGTCTCTGTCTGTCTCTCTGCCTCTCTCTCTCTCTCTCTCTCTCTCTCTCTCTCTCTCTCTCTCTCTCCAGCCCCTCTCCTTTCTTCATGTTTTTCATAGTCCTAGGCTTGAATCCAGGTTCTCTGTTGGGCAAGCACCCTGCCTTTTAGTTGCATCCTAAGCCATACTTACAGTTTCTGTACCACTAAGTTGCCCAGGCTGGCCTTGTGCTCACCCCACAGCCCAGGCAGGTTCCAAGTTTCTGATCCTCTTTCCTCCATGGTAGCTGCAAGGCAGGCTGTGCCGCCAGATCCGGCCACCGACAAATGCCTTTTCTCTGCCATTTGCAGTTTTGTTTTTTTTAAAGAATTCTGACATCTTTGACTCCCCCCATCTTATCTCGCATTTTGAATACCTCACCTCATTTTGCTCATAAGAGGCATTGTTTCTTTCATTCACTGCCTAGGAAGGCTGAGGGCAATTTACTTAACCTTTCTAAATTGGCTTTTCCATTTTGGTGACTTGTGACTAGTTCCCCTTCTGAAGGTTAACCAGGCTCACACATGTGACAAAGCATTCGGCCAGCTCTTAAGTGACATTAGACTCTCTTTCTAATCTTATTCCTAATTTTCTGTTTTGTGCCTTCCCTAAAGAGAAGTTTCCAGAAATTCTCACAGAGAAACAGGGTCTTTCCTCCCCTCCCACTGTTTATTCCCTGACTGCCGTGGGGATCCTTTGTTTATCCAGTCAGATTCAGAGGACACTGGAAAGGATTATAAAGACACAAAAGGATTAAGCCTCCAGGTGAGAAGGCAAACAGAAGGGGTGATTCCTTTAAGATTATTATTTTTTGTGTTTGCTTGTTTTTCGCATTTGTTAAGGATATTGTTTCTGTACCCTGCCAGCAGAGTGGCAGACAAGGAGGTGGCTGTCAGCTCCTGCAGAGTGTTAGGCGTGAGTGCTGGCGATTCAAACGTTAGCACAGTGATTCACCCGTCTGTGCCCATCCCCAAAGCCAGTCTGCTCTCAGCACCTCTGCAGCATGGTTTAAATCACGTGTCCCAGTAACCCGTGGCTTAGGTGTAAGCATCCAAGGTCTGGGGGTGTGGATGTTTTGGATCCAACCCTAGCACTGCCATGGCCAGTGGTGTACTTGGACAAGTTTTTGGAGTGCCTCTGGATCTTTGTTCTGTCTGAGTGATGGGGGATGGGAGGGTGGGCTGGACAGCACCCTCACCACCATCCTGTGGGTGTTTTCTATCTCAGTCCTGTTGTCACTAGGGCTGGCTTTCAGAGGTCACCAGATCCGGCTTCTGGGGCGTGGTTGGGTTACCTGCTCTGCTAATAACCTTGGAAACCTGGATTCTGACTTTTGAATCAGAACAGGCCCATGAGAACACCCTGTGCAAAGGAACAGCAGGGCTCAGAAGGAAAAGCCGTTTCCTTACAGGCAGTGCATCCATGTTCCAAGACGTACACCGTGCTTGGCTGATGGAACAGTTCGGTCCCACACATTTGACTCACTAGGGGAAGAGATCAGAAGACAAAGGCTTCCAAGCTGCTGCACACACCTTGGTCCCCAGGGGCTTGGCATGATACTAGACATTAGCCAGCCCATTCAAGGGAACCCAGGTGGAAAATGTCTCCACTCGACTTAGATGAGATGGTAACTCTCAGAATTATTTTGTGGACAGGGAGAGAGGGAGGGAGAAAAAGAGAGGAGAGAGACAGAAGAGATAGAGAATGGGGAGAGAGAGACAGAAGAGAGAGGAGAGAAACAGAAAGAAGAGAGAGAGGAGAGAAAGAAGAGAGAAAGAAAAAGTAGAGATGAGAGAGACAGAGAAGAGAGACAGAGAGAAAGGAGAGAAAGGCAAGAAAGATGAAAGAAAAAGGGAGAGAAAGAGGAGAGAGACAGAAGAGAGACAGAGAGGAGAGAAAGAAGACAGAGAGAAAGAGAAAAAGAGGGGGGAGAGAGAAGAGAGG
>NC_022019.1:21664290-21706808 GCF_000317375.1 Microtus ochrogaster
GAGAGAGAGGAGAGAGAGGGCTGACATACAGTCCACACTCTTCTACCGAAGGGATTGCCCCCTCTGGTTTTAACCTCATCTCTTTGCTCATTTCTTCCTTGTGGGACCCAGGTTCTATGGAGCCAATACAACCTAACTCTGCTGCCTCCTTTGTGAGTCAAGTAAATTAACAGCACACACACTGTGGTGGTTTGAATGAGAATAACCCTCTTACATGTTTGGATGTTTGGGCCCCAGTTAGTGGAACTGTTTGGAAAGGATTAGGAGGTGTGGCATTGTTGGAGGGGCTGTGTCACTGGGAGTGGGCTTTGAGGTTTTAAAAGCCCACTCCAGGCCCAGTGTTCCTCTCTCCATCTGAGTATTAGGATATAAAGTTCTCGGCCACTGCTCCAGCGCCACGTCTGTCTGCTTCCTGACAGATTAGCCCTTTGACTCTCTAAGCAAGTCCCCACTTAATACTTTCTTTCCTAAAAGTTGCCTTGTCATAGTGTCTCTTCACAGCAATAGAACAGGGACTAAGATCACACACACTACACACACACATACAGAGAGAGAGAGAGAGAGAGAGAGAGAGAGAGGGAGGAAGGGAGACAGAGAGAGGGAGAGGGAGAGGGAGGAAGGGAGGGAGAGAGAGAGAGAGAGAAGAGGTATACCTTTCATCTGTTTTCTCTGCATTTTCACCTCAGGGATAGAAATGGCATCAGAGCAGAGATGAGCGATGCCACTCTCTGTGGAAGTCTCGTGTTTAGTGGCTCACAACATTGGAAACAGACTTTTTTTTGTGGCTTTTCCATGCTTAAGACTACAGAGTCCTCTAAATCAGCTTATGGATGAAAGCAAAGAGCCAGGACTTGCTGCTTCTGAACGTTTAGGACCCCTGTGCAACGTCCATCATATTTGCTCACTGTCCGTCGTTGAGAGATGATCACACGGTCCAATCTTATGTAGAGGTCACTGGAGGCAAAGCTCCTTGTGACCTTAAGTATGGGGAGATGACATTTGGTGGTTATGACTGTCACTGATGCCCACATCTCCTAACCAGGGGTTGGCACCAAGTTGGTGCTAAAGAAGTCTGTGCAGTAATCTTGTCTGAATCTTAGGTGAGCACAAGGTGCCTGGGCCAGTGCAGTGTGGTGGTCTCTGAGAAAATACGTGACAAAATTGGGTCCTTGGAATACCTAGAGGAGACAAGACTTCACTGGCCTTGGACTAGTGACAGCAGTGGTCTTAGTGTCTCAATGAGCTGGCTTTTCTGCTCCACCCTCACACGTGCCAAGCCCCTGGCCCAAGTGATTATGCAAGGAACAAGTAGTCTGTCTAAGGGTTTCTATCACTGTGGTGAACACCATGACCCAAAGCACGACCTGCCCAGGTGTCCCTCCATCCCCGTGGACTGGGCCCTCTCACACCAATGATTGATTAAGAAAATACAGATTTGCCTAGCGGCAATCTGATGGAGGTGTTTTCTCTGTTGGGGTTCCCCTTCCCAGATAACTCCAGCTTCTGTCAGTTGGCATGAAACCAGCCACGACATAGCCTTTCTCCAGGGGCTGGAGAGGGAAGCGCAGTGCACAGAGAGAGAGAGCCCCTGGAAACCTTTTGGGGAGCAGTAAAAGATGGGGGAAAGGTATTTCGGCACCCTCACTCTCAGGGGGGGCTTTCAGGAACTGTGTGGGGTGAGCTATAAGTATACTTTAGGAAAGTCATCTGTTAGATTCTTTGAAGGGAGAATCTAGACAAACCTTATCATTTGTTTTCTGGATTGTGTGATGTGTCACAAGACCGTTTTAATTAATGACAAGAGCTTCCTGTTCTTTCTGGTCATTCAGGAGACTGAGATGTAGCTCTCAAGTATCTCTTCTTCTCGGCCGGCCGCTGGATGGGGATGACTCAGCTCCATGCAGTCCTTGGGTGTGGGAAATAGAGCCACCAATTAGGGTGGATCTTCCCACTATGGTCACCTGGGAAGGGTCAGTTCTGCCTAGAGAAGAGGGCAACCTTTTTTATTGTATGAGAGGAAATTCTCTCTCTAACTTCATAGCCTGAGATGCTTCTAGATTGGTGACTTTGACCTTCCAGAGAATGTCATGCAGAGGAGGGTCCTCAACTTTGTGTGAGGGTGCATGTGTGTGTGTGTGTGCATGTGTGTGAGGGTGCATGTGTGTGTGTGTGTGCATATGTGTGTGCTCAGGTGTATGTATGTGTGAGTGTGTGTGTCCAGTTACATGTGTGTGCTCAGGTGTATGTGTGCAAGTGTGTATATATGTGTGTCCAGCTGTGTGTGTGTGTGCATATGTGAGTGTGCATGTGTGTGTGTGTTTGTGGAATACAGGCAAAGGAGAGGTGGGTGGGAGCTGTATCTCAGTCTCCTGAATTACCAAAAGAATGGTAAGTTCTTTCCTTAGTCAACTAAAGTGAAAATTTGACTCATCACATCCATACAAAGCCTTTGACTTTGGCCCACTGTTTAGACTTAGAATGTGTTTGCCTAGCAGACGTCTGAACCACTGTACCACCTGCTCCGGGATGCGTGTCTCTTCTGAGCAGCTTTTCCTTTGAAGTTCAGCCATGAGTCCTCAGGGTTAATGTAGGGCCTGACACGCATCTGGAGGCCAGGCTAGGGTGAGCGTGAGTTCCAGGCTAGCCTTGGATCTTGTCTTAAAACAACCACTACAACAATAACACACAGGCACACGGAGGAGGAGAGGACTGGCAACTGAGAGACCAGTCTGAGGGGCTCATGCCCAGGCTGGGGTATTCCTTCCTGGGTCCCAGGGAAAGGCGCAGCAGGGCAAAGCTACACCAGAGCTCATTTCCCTTCTGCCCAAGCTGAGTGACTCCTAAACTGGCATTTGTGCCTACAGTAAAGATGGGAAAACGTGAAGCTAATTTTTCCACTTGGTTTTATTTCTGTTTTAGGCTGTTTTGCTACCTCCCAGCTTCCTGTTCGTTCACAGAGGGGGATAGGCACATAATGCTGTCGTTAGGGGTGTTGTACTATTCTAACATCCCCAGGGACCCCTGAGGTCTCTGCAGACACAGGGCGTCTGCTGGTGCCGTCCTCACAACAGCTTCTATTGAATCATAGACTTCCAGACAGCGGATGAACGTGAAAGCTGTGCTCCGGTGTGAAACTATACTCCCATTTTACAGATCCGGATGCCAAGGTCAATGAGTTTAGGAACCTTGCAGTAGGTGACAAAGCCAGTAGGTGGCAGTCTTGAGACTTGGACCCAGGCTGATCACCACTGTGAATCGCCTCGCTGGTAACTGCCTCTCTGGGAGAAGGGCTGGGGTTTGCAAGGCTCTGGGATGAGCCTCTGGGGTAGAATCAGAATGAATGACAGGGAACTTTGAAATCTCATTTGCTGCCCATCCCGGCATATATTCGCTGTCACTTGAGTTTCTCTCGGGCACCCTGCACACCTGGCTAACTGCTGCTGAGACACACAGGTACAGACTTTGGCTGTACCCCTACGCCTCTAACTCTCCCGCGGGTGGTATTTCAGATCCTCTGGCCTCCCCAGCCCCAAGTCCCAGGCTCATTGGCTTGTGTGCTCTGGTTGCCTGTGCACAGTGTGCTTTGCTTAGGTACTAGTCACCTTTAACCCCCTCCCCCACCAAGACAGCTCTCAATGCCTCCTTGAGACCCACCTAAAGCCCACAGGTGTGTGTGCAAGTTGGAGGTGCGTGGGGTTTAATGTCTTTCAGGTGAACCTGTGCCAGGTGGATGCAAGAGCTGATGAGAAATTCTCCTCCGACTCGCATGAGCTAGCTTCAGAGTTCTCTAAAGCCAGAGAACAGCCTGGCAGTTACGGCATAAAAAAAAACCTGGGTTTTGATGAGAATTTCGCAAATACATTTTGAATGGACGCCTGATGTGGTGGCTCACTGGTACTTTGTAGTGGAAGGGCCTCCTCAGGCGGATGCTTCTTCTCGTTCCAAGTCCTTCAGCTCCCGCCTCCTACCTGATCGAGAGCTTCGTGGCTACTTAGTCAAAGCATCTGGGCCTCTGCTTCAGATGCTGCTGTTGAGATTCCAGGTGAAGAAACTCAGGGAGACGGGAACAACATTCCAGTCATTGCTAGTCTTCTAGACAGCCCCACACCCTGTATCGAGTACTTTCCGTCTTTGAGTTAACGGCAAAACACACCGAGGTGGAGCGGAAGGTTGTAAGCTGGCGACCTAGGACTGGGAGGCCGATCGTACTTCAAATGCTTTTCCATTTCCTTCCGCAAGCCCGTTTCTTCTCTCCCCACAACTCTGAGAACTGGAAGTGACTGTCACTGGGGATGGGCCACTGCATAGATAACCTTGCCTAGCAGGGGGATTCAGTCCTGCTGCATTGGCTGATCAGACCCTCATGGCTGTCACTTGCTGTTCCAGTCAGAGGCATGGATATATGTTGTCCATGATTTGATCCCCTCCTGGGATGGCTCCCTAATCGGTCCAGATGCTGCCAGGGCATCAGCGTGTATGTGACAGATGACAGGCCCATTCCTCGCTCAGTGTCAAGCTTCCCTAAGGTGCTTCACATGAGCTGCTCGTGCATGTCCCCCAGGCTGACCTGCCCACCTCCCTGCCCTCCCACTGAACACAGGTCTACACACAGCCCTCCCGGGATTCCTTGCTGAGGACCGTTTGAAACAGACCATTATCGGTATAATGTGTGTCACTTCAAAACACAAGCGTTGGTTCATTTGTTCTAGAGAACTGTTGGGAAGGCTGAGGTGCTGGGGTGTGAAAGTGTCCCTCAGAGGACCATCTGTAGCCAGGCGGTGGTGGCGAACACTTTTAATCCCAGCACTCGGGATGCAGGCAGGCGGATCTCCGTGAATTCGAGGCCAGCCTGGCCTATAAGAGCTAGTTCCAGGACAGGCTCCAAAGCTACAACCCTGGGGTTCTATTGGGAGTTGCTGAAACCTCTAAGCGCGTTACATCCCTGGAGAGTATCCTTGAAGGGGTCCTTGGGGTCCTGATCCATTTCTGTTCTTTCTTTCTGGTCGCCGTGAGATAAAATCTGTACTCCCTTACACACACCTGATCTGATGCTTTGTCTCTCCCTGGGCCCAAAGGCAATAAAGTCAAATGATGATGCCCGAGACTTCCAGAACTGTTAGCCAAAATAAATGTTTCCTTTTTATAGGCTGATTATCCCAGGCATTTGATCACAGTACTGGAAAAGTGCCTTTGGCACTCAGGGCTTTGTGTGTGACTGCCCATGCGTGGTCCCCCTGTCTCTTTCCCTCTGGACGGAGTTACCCTGTACATCTTATGTGGACACTATATAATTTCTAAGAGGCAATGGCTATGATCCCCAACACCCCTTAAGGTGACTCTGAGACCCAGGCATGGACCAACTGACTAGTTTTTGAAGTATTTTTCCCAGAAGGTATGGATTATTCTCTCCTCCAAACATGCTGTGTTATGCTAAGAAGAACCACATTAAGTTAGAAAATAGGTACAAATCTCCTGTTGTACTGACAGAGAGAGCAAAGCCCCGTCCCTTATCACCTCCATCAAACACAAAAAAACCGAGTGACAAAGGTCAGCAAAATGCGTCCCCTCCTCCCACCAAGACAACATTTTTCTTACATTTGTGATTGCAACAAGCCCCTTGTGGGAATTATAAGGTCACCGACCTGGAATCCTTGAGAAGGTGCAGAAGAGAAGAAAATGTCTGTAAGAGGCAGGGAGAGTCCAAGGTCCCACTTCTTCTCTTTCATCTTCTTTGGCTTTTCTTCTCTGGGCCATTGATCTCTCTTAGGGGAGTTTATGCTAGAGCTATGACCTCTGGGTGGCTTGAAGCCTTTTAGGGCTTATCTTCAAAACTGTGTTGGATACTTCCTCACGTGGTCTCAGGATGCAATCTGTGGTCCATGTCAGAGATTTCTGGCTAACACGCATTTCTTCTTAGTGACCTAGAAGGCAGATTGATCTCTGTGTTTCATTGTGACCGAGTCAAGTTCTGCTTACGTTCAGATGATGGCTAAGCAACCTAAAGTTGTAACGGTTCCAAGTTGTAAGAGAGGAAGTGCAGAATTACATAGTCAAGTTCATGTTCAGAAATTGGAAGGTCCATACCCCAAACTGGTTAGCGCCTCAGTCCCCCTTCTCCAACCAGTGGGGCTGACGAAGGGGAGGGAGAAGTGGGCGGGGCACAGCGCTGCGCACCTGTTTTCTCTCTGGAGGCTCACCTACCTCAGCACTTGTGAGCTGTTGTTTCTCCCTGGGGTTGGGGTATGGGGAGAGAAGGATGTGACAGTGGTTGCTTGTCGTCGTCATAGCCAGCTCGGTACTCTCTAGGCTGGCAGATGCCAGATCTGAGTTGTTGTCAGGGGTGTGCTTGCAGGGTCTTGGGAAAGCTCTCCCCCGCTCACCTCTGCCTTCCTAAGCATTCTTACCTGCTCTCCCCTGGAGCTGGCATCAGTGTCCGTCATTGTCCCTTGGAGGATCCTACTGACAAAGCAGCCCCCTTGTCCTGCTTGGTGCAGAGTAGCTGGCAACCCCCCACCCAGCTCCTCTTGCCTGCCTCCCACTTTTTGAGCTCCTTCCTGACATGGCACTTTGATGAACTCTGGGCAGGCAGGTTCCTCTTTCAGGCTTTCCAGCTCCCGGTGAGGTTTTCTTCACTCTGTAGGTTTCCTCTCTAAAGACAGACACAGGCCTGTCCGGCTCTGCCTCCCAACTGCAGTGAGTTCACATTCACCCTCAACTGATAAACAGCATGTCCAGAAGCAAATTCCCATGTCCCAATCACAGTCCATCACCGAGGGAAGCCAAAAGCAGGAACGCTAAGGTAGGAGCTGAAGCAGAGGCCATGGTGGAAGCATACTGACTTGTTTTTTCTCCATGAATGGCTCAGCCTGCTTTCTTATATAACTCAGGACTATCTGCCCAGGGATAGAACAGTACACAGTGATGGGACACCCACATCAATCACTGAATCATTGATCAAGAAAATGTCCCACAGGTGTGTCTACAGGCCAATTGGATGGAGGTATTTTCTCTTGAGGTTCCGTCTTCCCAGATGACCCGATCTTGACAAAAACCTAACACAGTGAACAATAAATACATTAACTAAACTGACTTGGGTGTGGTCTTGATACACTGTACCTGAAGAGGGGGTAGGAGTTCCAGAAATCCTGAGATTGGGTGGAGTGTTGTCCTTGGAAGGGGACGGCTGGAAGAGCCACCTGGCTGGCCCATCTCGCTGTGTTCTCAGTAGCTGTGGACATTATGTCCCCCACACTTGCCTATTAAATAGAATCAGCTACACTGGGTAAGCACCAGCCGCATCTTCCCTGTTCACGCGTCATACCCAAGAGCTCACAGACCCTACTTGGCCAGCCTAGGGTCTTAGCCTGTCCTACGGTCAACTCTTCTGGGCCCTCCAGACCTTGAGAATGGGAACAAGGGCCCAGCCAAAGAAGGAAGAGGGATAAAATGGTGGCCCAGCCCAGAGCAGCTGGCCTACACTTAGACTTTGATTCCCATGACCCCAGAATTTCCTCGCGAGTCTTTGTACTCCTCTTTCCTACGGCAGCTGATTTTCATTAATTAGATCACGTTCCAGAGGAGCGAGAGGTAGGATGTCACCTTGATCTTCCCAGGGAGAGGATTACGTATCTTGCTTTAATATTTGTTTTTAAGATAATAAAAGCAACATACACGAACTGCAGAAAAATTAGAAAGTACAAAAAAGTATATGGAAATAAGTTCTTAAACCTTTGCATGAGCTTCATGCTCTAAGATTTTTGTGTATTTCCTTCTAACATCATATTGGTATGTAAAGCACATATATATGTAAACTTTAAGTAAAATTAGAAATATATATATACACATATATATATATATTGATATTTGCTCCCCCCACCCTTATGTTGTGGGCATCCATCCAGAATTAAACTTTGTGAATTATCAAGCAATATACTACATGATACACTCCAGCTTATACTAGCAAAGCAGCGGATGGAGCACCCTGCGAGGGACTAACTGTGGGTACTTCCTGAAGACCTCCCCCTACCAGAAGCCCCAGCTAACTAGCCTAAAGAAACTGACCCCACATGTTGTTTAAACTTAGAGACCATTCTTCTGTTCCTTAAATAGAAAGCTGAGTGGTGAGCCTCAAGTTCTTGCATGCCCTAGGACTTGAGGCATGACCTGCCACAAGAGCTCCCCTCAGGGAAGCTTGCATTAGGCACCCCAGCCTTCTTTCGTCTGAGCTCTGGCTTTCCACACTTCGAGGCTCCTTTTTTACTGTGCATTATGTAGAAGCCAGAGTACCAAACCCTCGCTTTGTCCTCCCGTAATTAAAATGTGGAAAGCCATTCTGTGTGCGAAGATCAGTTGGTTCCTGAATGATGGGACTTTGAATTGGATTTTTAATTATACATCAAACCCCGTGACCTCACAGTGTCTCAGAGGAGGGCTCCTTGGCTTTCAAATGCAAGTATATAGTGCATTTAGCTAAAGGCATTCAGAACTTGAATGATTTGTGACAGGTCAGGCTGGAGGTTAAAATACCCAGACAAAAGGGTCTATTTTAAACTCACAGTTCCAAGTTATAGTCTATCACTGTGAGGAAGTCCCAGCAGCAGAGCTTGTGGGAGCTGGTCCCAATATATCCATAATCAAGAAGCAAGCAATAGATGAATACATACATGCTCACAGTGAGTGGATCTGCCTACCTCCACTCAAGACAGTCCCTCATAGGCAGCAGGCTCATAGGGCTACCCAGTGAAGACTTTTCCTCACTGAGACTCTTCCTAGGTGACTCTAGGTTGTGGTTAGTAGACAATTCAAACTAACTATCATAGGGGCTTCAGATAATATGTACTTGTCAAAGGAGTAGAGACACAAGGTCTGGTAGCTTCCTAACACTCTGTTCTGAAAGTTCTCAGCCTATAACTAAGGGCCCCCAAACCCCACTTGATAGTGGCTGTAGTCTGTGGCAAAAGTCATGTCATGTATCACATGTTGAGAAGTGTCTCTTTTCTTCCAAACACTTCCTAGAAATAAGCACATTTTGGACTAGACTGTAATTTAACATCCCTCCACCTCTTTAGCTCACTGCCATTTCAACACAAGAAATTGATTTCTCCTTTGGACATACTACAGGTTTGGGGGAGTGAGGGAAGAAGGGATGGATGAAGAGAGGGAAAGACGTTTCTAATTTGAGAACTATGCTTAAAGGTGGGCATGGTGGCAGACACCTGGAATCCTAGACCTGGGGAGGAGGCTGGGGTTGTGAGTTCTAGGCCAGCATGTGCAGACAAAGAGACTTTGATTTAAAAAAAAAAAAACACTGAAAGAGAAAAGAACAAATACTTAGAGAACATAAACTACGATTCTTTTCAAATCACTATGAAGAGGATTCCTAGAAGCTGATCAACCAATCTGCCTCCATTTTAGGCTTGAAAGCCATCTTATAGTAAAGACAACTTGGTTCGTTCCTGCTTGTGATTAAACATCTGTTTCTCAAAGATTGGACGATGCCCCACCTGTTACCATAATTACAAATGGTTCTGCACTGCTTGTTCCAGAAAATGGGAATCCTCCCTCCAAGCCCTGTCACATACACATCCCTGTTTTCTCTCAGATTTCTAAACACACAAATACAATCTGCTCAGTCTGTACAGTGTTATTTGTACGTGTGTTTCAGGGCTGACCGTATGGAGCGCTCCATGGACCACCCGTCAGAGTGCTCTTCTCCGGGGCAGATCGTTCCTATCATTCCTTAGTCGCCTGTCAGCCTTGGTGTAGGGTTGAGGCCGTGTGGTCTTTCCCCCATCCCTTTAGCCGCCCATTGCTGTTGTCCTTGTTCAGCTCATGTTTGAGCAGCCGTGCTGGTGAGAGTTTGTGGGTGTAGCTTCTGATATTACTATATGACACAATCTCACAGCCACGTCCAGTCCCTGGTCCTTTGGCTCTTGCTGTCTTTCTGCCCTCTCTTCCTCAATGTTCCCTGCTGCCTTAGCTTCTAAAAACTTCGTTGGCTATAACAGTCTTAGTTGGCAGTTATTTACTTTCAGGATTTGAAATACATCATTCTACGCTTTGTCAGTTTTGGGGGTTCCTGTGGGTAGATCAGACGGTACCCTAATGTGTCTGATTTTGTAAATGACTTGGCGTTGTCCTCCTACAGTTTCTATTTGTTCTGCAGAGTCAACGCCCCACATAGCCCAGTCTGACCTTGATCTCTTTATCCTCCTGCCTCCGATTCCCAAAGGCTGGGATTACAGGCCTGCACCATTGTGTCCAGTGTTCTCTTATTACTTACTTGTTTTATGCTTTGACATCTTGGGTAGAATATGTCATGGAGAGTTCTTTCTCTACTCTTATATTTTGAGGTTCTAAATACCTTGAATACTTGGGTATCCATTTCTTTTCCTAGATTTAGGGAAATTTCTGCTTTAATTTCAGAGAATAGACTTTCTGCGCCTCTAGTTTTTAATCTCAGCTCCTTTTACTCTATGAGAAGTACCTGGATCATATGATAAAGTTCTTAGAAGCTGTGAACTTGCTTATTTATTTATTTATTTATTTTCTATCCACCCATCCATTGGTGTCTGAAATGTAGTTTTCTCAACCTTGTCTTCCATACCCAATGTCCTTTCTTCTGTTTAGTCTAGATTGTTGGTAATACTTTCTACTATGCTGATTTGATCGAGTTTTTTCATTTCCAGTATTCCTGTAGTGGGAGATTACTTGTTCATTCCTGGTCGCCCAGACCTGAAATAATTACTCAGAAACTATATTAATTACAACACTGTTTGGCATATTTCTACCTAACTCTTACATCTTAAATTAACCCATTTTTATTAATTTATGTATCGCCATAAGGCTCGTGGTTTACTGGTAAGGTTCTCTGGTGTCTGTCTCCTTAGGAAGCTGCATGGCATCTTTCCAACTCCGCCTACTCTATATATCTCTGTATCTCTGTTTGGATTTTTCACCTGGCTTTACTCTGTTAAGCCATTGGCCAAAAGCAGCTTCTTTATTAACCAATAACAATAAAACATAGTCACAGCATACAGAGGGGAATCCCACATCATATTCCTATTTGGGTTTTTGTGTGTGTGTGTGTGTTCAAAAATCTGTTTGCTTCTGAATTTCTGAAGAACACATCTGTGTAACACTTTGGCTTTTGACTGCTGGCCTCTCCTGTCATAAGTAAGCACACCTGGGCAGGTAGTTTGTTACCAGATCCATAGGCAATCACACTGAGCTGCTATATCCAACTCTGGGTTTAGGAAGACTAGAGAGCTGCTGTTGGAGGAGAGAGTGTCCAGTGAAGGAGGTCTTCTGAATAGCTTGCTGCTCCCCAGTTTGTGCTGAGTTTGAGGCAATGCAGTGACAGACAGACAGACTGACATTTTCACCCTCGGAGCCGTTTTGCCAGCCCAGGAACTACATTTGCTTTTTTTTTTTTTTTTTTTGGTTTTTTGAGACAGGGTTTCTCTGTGGTTTTGGAGCGAGAACATGGAAGTTCATCAGTGTTCCTGCACCGCCTTCTCTGGCTAGCCGCTGCGGTATTTACCCGCCATTTCCTTCTTACAAACGCCACTCCCGCTCCACATTACGTCCGCACACGTAACTCATTTTAGTCTGTCATGGAACCCTCTTCCTACATGGGAAGGGGATAGTGTTGCCGGACAAGGAATGTAAAAAAACCGGGACCTTCTGGAAGTTGATTCCTTCATATTGTGGGGAAGAGACTACACTGCTAGGATTGACTGCTAAACTAGGACGTGGTTGGGAACAGGCAATAGCCATTTAGCCCTCGCTCCTGAAGAAACTCAAGGGAAGGAGACTTCTGTAGAGGAAATCCAGGAAACTGAGCTGGTGGGTGCTGACACCCTGACTACTCTGTCGGCATGTGGATCCAGGCCTGGGTGAAGCCTGGATCCCTTCCTAAGTATCCCAGACACAAAAGGCAACACGAGCCATTTTGCTCCTGCGGTTAGAAGCGGGTTCTGTCACTTTCACTCTCGAGTCCCGATGAAGACTGTCCCTTGTCTCGCCCTGTAGGAAGTATCCTAACGCTGACCTTCCTGAAATGACTAGTCACCCGAGCCACATCTGTGCCACTGCCGTGATTCCCCATACGAGGATCCATTTAGTCATCTCTTGTTTTTTTTTTCCTGGTAAAATTGTCTATTGTCCTAGGTCTTCTGGGAATCACTACTAAATATAAAATCAATTGGACATCATGAGACTGTAAGGAAAAAATATTCAAAGAGGAAACTCAACAGGAAATTCCAGCATGGGTGGAACATTCAAACGTGGAAGGAGAGAGTTTATTCCACAAACACCCCTCAGTATGCACTGTCCCCCGCCCCAGTCAAGTAAAAAAAAAAGGGAGGGGGTGAGGTTCCATTTATAATCACTGCCTTGAAATATTATCTAGATTTTTTCAAAGTAAGTTTTTAATAGCTTCCAGATACATTTAGAAATGGCAGCCGGGCGTTGGTGGCGCACGCCTTTAATCCCAGCACTCGGGAGGCAGAGGCAGGCGGATCTCTGTGAGTTCGAGACCAGCCTGGTCTACAGAGCTAGATCCAGGACAGGCTCCAAAGCCACAGAGAAACCCTGTCTCGAAAAACAAAAAAAAAAAAATGGCAAAAAAAGCCTTGAATATATCCTTGCTCAGAACCTTACAGAAACCATGGCAAGTCTATGGGCAGAGGATGCCTGGGCTGGGCAACGTCTTTGTGAGGCCATTCCCTTCCCCACTCACAGGTCTGTTGGATGTTCAGTCCTACAGAGCACCCACTGAGCCAGAACGTGGTCGGACAGCATAGGCTATAGGAGCAGCTCAGCTGGAATCTGCATCTGTTGTAAGGACTGGATCAGGATAAGGAGCAGGGGACCTTCTCAGCGGGACACTCTTCACTGACATACATGGGTGTGGGATCTGATAGGTTTTCATGGCCTTTAGGGGTGTTGTGGATCATAAACTTGGGAGTCTAAGCTTGTGGGGCATCTGGAAGCCTGAGAAACGAATCCCCCAGAGCCCCAGTGTGAAGCTAGGAATCCAGGGTTTGTGTTTGCTCCTGTCTCAACGTCACTGCCCTCACTCTTCCATGCAGGCGTGGGGACTGAGTCTATACTTTAATTAAAATAAAGACTGACTGGCCATCTGTTATCCAAAATGTTTGCAATCAGAAGGATTTGGATTTTATACTTTTATTGGTTTTGGAATAGATTCACACAAATATACACAATGATGTGTCTTGGGGATAGGACCCAAGAATTAGATGTGAGCTTTGTTTATACCTCATATTTACCACGTATACATGTCGTCTAAAGGTAAGTTTATACATTTTTTTATTGAAAATAGATTTTTTAAATATAATATATCCTGATTATGGTTTCTCCTCTGTCTGTCTCTCCCAGTTCCTCCCCTTTACTCCCACCTGGATCCACTCCCTTTCTGTCCCTCAGTAGGAGACAAACAAGCATCTCAGGGTCAATAATAAAATAAAATGTTCTAGGATAAAACAAACACAAATACACGAGAATAAGACAAAACAACCAAACAGAAAGAAAAGAGCCCAAGAAAAGGCGCAAGGCACAGATCTAAACACAGAGACCTACTCATTTGCACACTCAGGAATCCCATAGATATACAAAACTGGAAGCGATAATGCATACACAAAGGACCTGTAAGGTTAGAAAAAATAATAAAGGAAAAGCCCTGACATGGCCTTATGAGACATGGGAACTCTAGCGATGTCACTGAGCTCATTCTCTGTGGGCATCTACTCCTGGGCATGCAGCCTACTTTAAATAGTTTGTTTCCCCAGTGAGACTCCTGGAAGAAACTTAGTTTTCGTTTTCAAGTGGTTATCGGTTGGAGTTTGGGTCTGGGTTTGAGAAGGAGCCAAGTGCTCACTTCTCCATTCAGCTCGAGGATCCCATCTGGCGCAGACCCCTGCAGGCCCTGTGCATGCTGCCTCTGTCTCTGTGAGTTCATACGTGTGTCAGTCCTATACATTGTTTTAACATTGATCTGTCCATGAGATAAAGTTTCATGGTATAGGATTTTCCACTTGCAGTGTGGTGTCAGTGCTCAAACATTTTTTTGGACTTGGGACCAATTTGGATGATTTTCTGGTCAGAGATGCTGAACCTGCATTTGGTGAGCTGCAGACCCTGTCCTCCGTGGAAATATCTTCCAAGGAAATCTTCCGCCACAGAACAAGCCCCACCTCTCAAGGAGCCGAGTTCCAGACACAGATCCAGAGCCCTGGCATTCCACGTGACCCGTGAGGCACCCCCTTGGCCTCACCCTGGTTGTGGGCCAGCAGCTCTGAGTGGGTTTAATATCAGCCACTTTTTCTACTCTCTGGGCCACAATAGTCTCCTTTTTCACCCTTTTTTTTTCTTATTTTCTGTTTTTATTTCCTCCCAGTTTAAAGTTTTTTATAGAATGCCTATACTTTTCTAGAAGCCAAGTGTTTAATTCGTCAATAATGCATGTATGAGGAGGGAGGGGAGCGACGAGGGGAGAGAGAAAGAGAGGTTCCGTCGAGTTTCCTGCTTAAGAGGGATGCCGTTCCCAGGCTCGGCCCACAGAGCACCGCAGACATGTGGTGAACTCAGTTGACCTTTAAAACTAAAAGGGAAATTTAAAACAACCCCAACAAGCTGTTGTTATGAGTGCTACATGGTGCTCCTCGCACTGTGTTTGAGGATAAACAATCTCCATGGTGCAACCTGTGTGGACAACCCCTGCATCCCGGATTTGTCTGGTTAGAAATGCTTCTTGGCTCTGTATGGTTGTCCTTCAGTGTCCTGCCCAGATATAAATCCTAGATGCTAAAGTCCCTTACATAAAAGGGTCTCATATTTGCATACACACAAGACGGTGCTGGCCTATGGGATTTGGGAGAAGAGGGAAAAATCTTATTTTTTATAATGCACTCTGGCGTTGGTATGCCAGAATGGAGGGCTTCTCAGGCAGAACAGATCAAGGGTGTTTCTGAGAGAGAAGTAGCCTTTAAAGAATGTGGCGTGGGGTGTCCTGGATGCCCTGGGTGTGTACGGGAGCCCCAGGCACTGGGTTTGGGAAGTCTTCATTAAAAAGGTTGCCCAAGACCATGGAGGCCTGATGTAGGTGGCTCTGACCTGCAGTCTGAATAGGTTGTGCTCAATCTATTTGGCTAAGGGAGCTAGGAGAACTGTGATCAGGGACAGAGTGTTCAAGTGACATTGAGGATAGTTACCTGCCTGGCCTGTGCTAAATGACCTGGGGAAGGAGAGAACTGGAGACAGGAAAACTTGTTTTGGAGACTGTCAGCAACTCCGGAAATACCCTGGAGGGTAGATGGGATGCTTCTCTTTAGGAAGGAATCCCTAAAACAGGAATCAGACAACTTCATGCTTTCTTACACAACTGAACTCAGTCCATACGCTGTTTCCTATAAGTGACCACATCGTAAATTAACGTCCTCCCCTTAAGTATATAAAACATAATTTTTTTAACCATGGTACCCTGTAATATAGTGGGCACTTCTCTGGAGTCTAGGGTGCAATTACTATAGAAACCTTGTAAGGAGTCAGTCAGCTTGTCACAGCGCCACCACCACCCATCTACCAAGTCAGGAGCACAGGAAAGCATCTTGGGAAGTGAAGACTAATTGCCAGCGATATCTAAAAACTCCACGAATTATTTAGAGAATCATGGACCTCAAGGGCTTTTTAGAAACTATCCCATCTGATATCTCAGTAGTTATGGAGAAACTGAACTCAGAGACGTTCAAATCCAGAAAAGTCAGCAGCAGTGTGCGCATCGGAATCTGAGCACCCTGGTTTTCAGTACACGCTCTGCCTTGCCTCGGGGGAATAGGGCCACTCGGAAAACCGAACACACAAGGAATCAAGAAAGATAATTTTGAATGGCGAGGAACTGGGAACTGCTGAGGTAACCGTTTATATTTAGACAGAGGTTGTGTTAACACACTGTTCTATAAATTAAAAAAAAAAGAAGAAGAAAAAAGGCAGGGATCTCTGTTCCCTCCCTACAGCTCTGTCATTAGCTGATCCCAAAAGTCTTGGGGACAGCTGCCCAACGCTGGGACACAAAAGAACACTTAATCCTCGTGAAGGAGAGGCTGCGGAGAAGACCCGCCTTCGCCACCCTTCGCCACCTCTACAGTACAGTTTTCAGAGTCACACGCTCTGTTCTTTGCAGGTTTCGAGGGACAGGGCAGAATTAGGAGATTTTAGAAAGAAAGACGGATTCAAGGGAAGCTTGGAGGAAGCACTAGAGAATGTCAAGCCGAGGGCTGGGCACAGGTGGAGATGCCTGGATCACCTGTGAACGGGCAGTGCTGCCGGGTGCTCCAGCACACTGAGCAGATAAGCCGACCGGAAATGCTCTGTTCTGGATGGGCGGGGCCGTCCTGGAGCTCAGCAGGAAGTTTCAGGGACAGTGGTTTTCATCCCTAAGTCCTGCTCTGTTAGTCTCACCTGGGAAAAAGCTCCTATTTCAGGAACTATTTCCTGTGTAGGGACCATTCACAGGAAAACAAGAAAATGCAGCCTCGTCTTCTCTAGTTAGAACTGGGAAGAAGCTTAGCTTTCTTCAGGAGACCTTGTGCCTTGCAATGAACTCGAGTGTTTTCTGTTGTCATTGTTTCGTTCTTTTCAATTGTGTTAGCGTCTGCATGTGGGTGAGTGGATGGGAGCGTGGGCGTCCATGGAGATCAGAAGACATTGGCTTCTCTCTTGAGCTGGAGTTATAGGCAATTGTGAGCTGCCTGTCCTGGGTGCTGGGAATAGAACTCAGGTCCTCTGCGAGAGCAGTACATGCTCTTAACTCCAGTCTCCTGGGGTGCGTTTTTGTACATTTTCCTTGATAAATGAAACCAGCAATCACCGTTAACAACACTATTAGTCCTATAAAAACCCCCGTGACCCCTGGACAAAAGCCTCACAAGCTGGCACCTTCCCAGCTGATGTGTTCGGTCCAGGATGGAAAAAACGAAAGCCCAGGCAATCATAGCCACATGAGGCTTTTGATTGGATGTCGGACAGCATGCAGTTGCTAAACTTCTTGACCTCTACGGCTTCAGGGTGAGTTTGAAAGCGTGTCCAACCTGCCACGCTGGGAGGAGAGTACGCTCTGTTGTTCTTAGCATGTCTAGAGATTGCTTCAGGGTTAATGTTTGACTTATGCTCTTTACTGCCTTCTGTCTCAATTTTCTCACATGGCTAGGGGAGGAAAAAAGACAACACTTTCTCATAAACATGAGTCGTATAGACTCTTCCCTTTGGAAGGGAAGGCAAAATGAACAATTCAAGGTCTGGAACATGTGGCCCAATAGATATAGTGGTGAGCCATTAGTACAGGCCATACAAATGTTATTATCTAACAGCCACATAAAACCTAAGAGGCAAAATTAATTTTAATAACATGTTTCATTTTATCTGATATAGCTTTTTAAACAAAATTATCTAATCATATCATGTGTGTATTTACGTGTATAATGTGAGTGTGTGTGAACATGAGTGTTCATGTGCTACATACAGTAAGTGAGAGGTCAGAGGGCAACTTTCAGGTGTGGGCTTTCTCTTTCTACTGTGGCTTTTTGGATTAAGCTCAAGCTACCAGGCTGGCAAGGCAAACACTTTTACCTGCTGAGCTAGCTCACCAGCTCATAACTGATGTTTTAAAAATCGTTAGGGCTGGACTGGGGAGGTGGCACAATGGTTAGGAGTGCTTGCTCCTCTCCCAGAAGATCTCAGTTTGGTTACCAGCATCCACACTGGGAACTCTCCAAACTTCTGCAACTCCAGTTTCAGGGGGTCTGATGCCCTCTTCTGGTCTCCATGTGCTCCTGCACTCATGTGCACACACGCACACACACACAAATAAATACAACTAAAAGATTACTAGTGTGGTATGTTACATCCTTTTCTCTATAAAAGCCTCAAAATACATATTTTACACATGCCACATGCTTTACGCGAAACAATCTCAAGGGCTTGGTAGCACTGAGTGGCCAGTGTTTACTCTACTGGGAAAAATGGCTGTAAAGAAAATTTGAATTAACTTAGAAATTGCTTGCTCTTAAGCAGATTACTTAAGCACTCTGTATCTGAGTGTCCTCATCTGTAAAATAGGATAATAACTGTAGTGGGTTTGTGGTAGATATATGTGTAAATGTATTTTAAACCCTACTGTTAAATTGGGCATGGTGGCACATGCCTTTAGTCCTAGCACATGGGAGGCAGAGGCAGGCAGAATGTACTTTGATCTGCAATTTAATCCCATCAACTGTCCAGCTGCCTTACCTGCCTCAGCTGAACTCAGAGGAGTTCGAGGCCTGCCTCATCTACAGAACCAGTTCCAGGATAGCCAGGACTACACAGAGAAACCCTGTCTTGAACAAACAAACAAACAAATAAATGAGTAAATCCCTAGTGAGGCTTACGAATCTATACAAGCCATCATTTTTGGTTTTGGCAAAACTATGTAGGATGAAAGTGTTAATTTTCCTCAAAATGTGGAAATTCTATACTAAGGAAAATGGAATTAAGCTTAGGGCTTAGGTTTCTTTTTGTCTTCTTATGGGAGTCATTTGGTAGTCCAAACCAGGAAAGCATACTCAAAACCATTGGTTCTATGATTTCAAATGCCGAGTGGATGGCCCGGATTTCCAGGGCAGGAGACAGAAGGGAACATAAGCCCAAGACTGTCAGTGACATCGGGTTGCATGCTTGACATACCGGAAACTGACAATGGAGTCAGGAAACTGACACTGGGGGCTCTCGTTGGTCCCCTAACTTAATCTCAGAGATGGCAACCAGACATCTCCATGACATTTCTTTCCCACAGCTACTCACATTGGGCCTTGAATGTTGTTTATGCCTTCAGTCTATATTTACATTATTTTTGTACAGAGGATTAAGGGTTGGATGCAGTTTAAAGAAAAAAGATGGCACCATGAGAGGCGAACCCACAGGAAGACTTTGTAGGGAATCCATGGGCTTTGGGGAGAGAAAGGAAGTCCTTTAGGTGCCAGCATTAGGAGTGGGAGAAGGATAAAGGGTAAAAGGAGAAAAGGTTGAGGGAGGGGTTTGAGTGTCTAGGTCCTAGTGCTCGGAGACCTGGAGATTGTCTCTGGGTCAGAGACCCATTACGGAGGTAGCAGCTTGGAGTCTGTCATTCTGAGACTGTGTCTTATCAATGGACAACAGATCATGGCTGCAGTTTCCAGGGGTATGTGGAATGAGTGGGATGAAATTACTACAAACCTACTTGTTTGGGCTATTTTAGAAGTAATTAGATAAGTGGAAAATAGAATCTGGTTATGTGTTTTGAGCTAATGAGCCTCCGACTATAGCAAAGACAGAGAGAGAGGAAAAGAAAACCCCAAACCACACAGAGGCCAGCGCACAGAAGGGGTCTCTGACCCATTCACCAACAGTCCTCCATCCCATGCCTGAGCGGTGGACAGGCTGAACAGCACACAGGAGCCAACAGCACCACTTTCTGTCATGATGTCCCTTAACCTCTTGGGATTTTCTTGCCTTACCTTGGGTGACAGGTGTAACCATGAGGCCTTGCAGACCCCAGTACCAAAATTTTTTGACCATTCTCATGGTGTCATGGTGACAGGCAAGTGTACAGTTCCCTAGCTCCATTGGTGCACGAGGACCTGGAAGTCCACTGTTGGGAAGCACTCATTGTGCTTCACGGGCAATCGGATGAGGAGTCATGCTTGTGATGGCGACAGCCTCTAGTCTCGTACCCCAATGGGTACCCAGCAGGAGTCGTGTCTACTTATCGCTGTTCTAAAAATGAAATCAAACATTTTCCGCTGCATGTAGGCAGAGCCCAAGCCAGTGACCACTAAATTGAAGATTTTTAAGAATGCTATACCAGTCCTGGAGAGGTAGCTCAGTTGGTAGTGTCCGGCTAGCATTCTTCAAGGTGTAGATTCTGTCCCCAACACCCCCTAAGATAGAGTGTGGCCATGCACACCTGTAATCCCAGCTCTGGAAAGGCTGAGGCAGGAAGATCAGAAAGTTGCGCTCTTCTATCCTGTTCTAATCTATTCTATTTCATCTTTAGAAACATTTTTTGAAAGGATCTATTTAGTTAGCTCTTTATTATGTGATGCATGTGTGCATGCACGGGCTATGTGCACCTCATGTGAACAGTCACCCTGGGAGGCCAGAGGGTGTCAGCTTCCCTGGATCTGGAACTACAGACATCCTTGTGAGATGTCTGATGTGAGTGCTGGGTACCAAACTGGATTTCTGCCAGAGCAATAAATGCTCTCTACTTATGTGCCACCTCTCCAGCCCCTATTTTTTAATTTTAAAAATTATTATTGTTTATTATTATTATTATTATTATTATTATTATTATTATTATTATTATACAGTTATAGGAACTGAACCTTAGCTTGCACACGCTGGGCAAACATCTTACCACAGAGCTACATTCCCAGCTCTGATGTTACGTTTTATTTTAAGATAGGGTTTCACAAAGTTGCTCACCCTTTAATTTACTTGGCAGTCCAGGCTGGCTTTGAACTTGAGGTCCTTCTGCTTCAGCCTCCAGAGTAGCTGCAATCACAGGTCTGAGTCACCAAGCCTGACACTAGGAGTGATTCTGAGCTGCCCAAATGAGAGATTGCCACGGAAAGATGTGTGTGCCAGCTGCCAGCAGCGAGGCTGAGCCAGCACACCGACACACTGATCACACTTAGGAAGAGAGGCTTAGAACCCATCCCCACAGGGCATTCTCTGTGGCTGTAGAAACTGTGCTGCCTTGCTCACTCTTACTTCTGGGGCTTAAAAATCATTCATCTGTTTATCTGAATAAATTTCCATGCCTGGCGAGAAAGACCCTTGAAGAGCCCACGGTGCGCAGGGACCAGCATTTCCTCGATAGTAAGGAAGGGTCTGTCCCACCCTATACTGATTTCTCAAGTCTGGGAATTGAAGTCTGATTTCCAATGAAGATCCACAGTTCTGATTACTGCGATGAAGGTTATTTTTAATCGTGACTATCAGCTGTGTCCCAGCACCCAACTTGGAGACTGTGCTTAGGAAACATTCTCCGGTTTGCTTACCACCATTGGTCCTGAGGCGAGTCCCACCTCCTCTTTTGGTCACTAGGTAGAGAATATTTCTTGGTGAAAGGAGGGAGGCTTACCTAAAAATAAATGAGTTTAGAAATCTTTATCTTAAAACGTGTCTGAAAGGTAAAATAAATCATCCCGGAGCTTCCTTGAATTCCTTGGCCCCGAGAGCTTCTATATTTGACCGTCCTGGAACGCAGCGTTCTCTGCCTGTGACTCCACGTCCATTTGTTCCTGGCTCCAGCGTTTCAGAGGACTCTGTGGCCTTGGTTCCCAGATCCGAGTTTAATTGGACAGTTAATTGTCCGAGCAAGAACACGTAAGCCCTGTTGAGTTTTGGGGCGAAGCCTGTGGTCTCTGTACCACTCCAACAGACAAGAAAGCTTTTGTGAGGCTTTGTTGATTATATTTTAACATAAGCAGATGTTCTGAACGGCAGAGGGGGCAAGCCAGGGAGAGGAGCCTGTAACCAGATCGTGTTGGGCTGAGATAAATACACAAGATCCTTTATCTCTTTGTAATAACTTGGCAGAGGAGGACCTGGGGCCCCCCCGAGCTGTGAGCTGCTCATTTGAGCTGCAAGCAGGCCTTCGAGTTACCAAACAAAACAGGAAGGGCTGAGGGGCCGTTCTTTTGCCCTTGGCTCTCAGCAGGGTTTCTGATTAGCATGTGCTTCTTAGATGGAATTCATAAGCACCTTGAATAATTTAGCCTTCTCATTCCTGAAATTCTTGAGTGCGATATTTTCAAAAGTTTCTTTCTTTTCACTTCACATGACCCAGACTACTAGACTGCTTTCCCTAATTCATCGTTTCCAAGGCAACCAATGGAAGGAGCTATTCAAGTCATGCTACAATAACCTAAATGAAAATGTGTGACATCACTTAAAAATGGTGTCTCCATCTCTGCCCTCTGAAGACTGTCCCAGGGCCACCTTTCTAAGGCACAAACAAGCCCATGCCACACCCTCCTGAGTGTCTAGGCTAGCTCTCAACTTCAGCACCCCCAGTGCTAGGGCCCAAACATTCTCTGATGTAGGGCTGCCTGCCCTAGGCATTATGGGATATGAAATTATGGCAACTTTGACTTCCTCCGCCCCAAACCAGAAGCAAATTTCCACTCTTGCTACTACCAAATGTTTCTAGACATTGCCAAAAGTCCCTTGGTGGTAGGAGTTGGAGAACTGGTATAGGCTAAGGAGCACTGGGTGAGGGGTTCTGCTCACATAACCTGACATTGCCTCTGTAAGCTGGAGTGCTTCCATATTGGCAACCTAGGACACTCAGCTCCCATCCCACAGTGACCATGAAAACTTTCTTATATAACATGTCTGTTGTTCTCTTTGGTCATCTCCAAATGGGCACGCATCTAGGGCCACAGTCATTACCATATTAAACTTGACCTCGTGAAAACTCTTCTAGGACTCTGGGTCTCTGGTTGCAATTTGTCTGCCTTGGCACCTCTTCCAGTTTCAGTCAGTTCTTACCACCTCTCTCCATGGTCTTCCGCAGAAGCCGTCTTTCTCCAGCCCTGTCTGGTCTCTACCAGCGCGTGGTCACGTTAAGCCTTGCCTTAGACATGTGTCGTACCTGCTGTCCCTTTGAGCCACGAGAGTCCACCTGGAGACTATGTCTAAGTGTTTAAACATTGTAAAGCAAACACATGCACTGGCGTCACAGATCACGCCTCTTCATGACTGTGGGACGTTTCCATTACAGAGAGTTGTAAATCTCTGTAAATCAGACCCGTCGGAGGATTTGGGCTGATGCCAGGTGACGCTGTGAAGGTTCTAGGAGGCCTCGCTGTCCTTTGGAGTTGAGTGGATGCCGGCAGGAGGCAGCAGCAGTTCTGTGGCTGGACATCTTAACAAAGCAAGGCTCCCGCTGCAGTTGGGAAAGAGGCAGTCGGGAAAGGGGATGTGGTCAGCGTTGCGGTGTGGTTAATGTTCCTTCGGTCTGAGCTCATTCATGATTACAGAGTGGCCTTGTTTTCCTCCCGTTCTGTCCTAGTCACAGAACAGCCTTGTCTGTCCGCTACTGTGTTCCGTGAGAGTGTTTATGTTTGTCTGCAGCCCACCGCAGCCCATTTGGTATGGGGGCAGCTCCTCAGACCGCAGCACAGGGCTCTCTTTCTCCCAGAGTGGCCAGGAGGGCTGCCTTTGAAATCCACGGGCTTGGGAGATAGAGGTGGGGCGAGGCCACACCCGCTTTGCTCAGATCCCACAGCAGGCCAGCAGGCTTTGTGCTGCTTGAGCAGAGCACCCCAGGGGGTCAGGTCCCTGAACTTTGTTCCCTGGGTTCCTAGAAACTTCCTGCTTTGTGAGGAACAGCACTGTTGGGAAATGACCACAGGGGAGCATGGCAAAAGAGTGGTCCTAGCCCCCTCCCAGAGGGCCTAGTCTGAAGGGGTCTGTTACTGCCAAACCCTTCTGAGGCCCACTCAGCATACTGACTGCCTGTGTCTTGTCCCTTGATCTCTTCCTGCCCATGTAGTTCCTTGTTAACATTCTCACCAGCCACTTGGCACAGACACAGGGGTTAAGACTAACTGGCCAGCAAATGGGAATCTCTTCAGTTCCGTTTCTAATCCCTCAACCCTTCTCTCTGTTTCTGTCCGTCTGTCTCTCTGTCTGGCCACTGTCTCTGTAAGAATCTTCCTTTAAACTGGATGTGGCAGCATATGCCTGGAATTCCAGCACTTGGGAGGCCTAGGTAGGAGGATCAAGAGTCTGAGGTTAGCCTGCGCTTTATTGCAAGACACCCTGTCCCAAAAAGAGGCAAACGATGAGGAGGGAGAGGAGGAGGGAATGGGAGTAGGGGTGGGGATGGGTGGGGTGGTGAGGAGGAGCAAGCAGCAGCATCTTCCTCAGGCAATTAGATAATCATGGGTTCCAGTTAGGTGTAGAAGGAAATTTCTGTCCCTCCTGTTCCCATAGCCATTCAGTCTCAAAGAAACACACAGAGGCTTATGTTAATTATAAACTGTTTGGTCTATTAGTTCAGGCTTATTATTAACTAGCTCTTACAACTTAAATTAATCGATAATTTTTATCTATGTTTAGTCATATGGCTTGGTACCTTTTCTCAGTGAGACATTCTCATCTTGCTTCTTCTGAGTCTGGCTGATGACTCTGTGCCTTTCCTCTTCCCAGAATTTTCCTAGTCTGGTTGTCCTGCCTATACTTCCTGCCTGCCTGGATACTGGCCAATCAGCATTTTATTAAACCAATACGATTGACAAGTCTTTACAGTGTACAGGAGCATAATCCCGCAATGGTTAGGTGTTCAGGATGCAGAGTTAGAAGTTTTATCAGGAGCTGAGGAGCTGTTGGTCTAAGTGAAGGTATGTCTGTCCCACAAGAAAAGACATTCATCCTCTAGGATCTTCTGTCATGAAAACCTTGTGTCTTTATCTTTTTGTTTTTTTCCCCCCAAATTAAAATTTCTTATTTTATAAATTAGATTATTAAAAAACTTGTGAAAACATCACACATCCAAATTAATCAGACAGATACCAAAATCAGTATAGATCCGTGGCCTCCTCTGCAGTTAGGGCAGGCACTCAGAATGTAAGCTCCAATTTTACACTTACAGCATCTAATATAGCTTATGCACTTATCTACCACCTAAACCCAAATTCATGACAGAATAGAAAGAGGATAACAATCAGCTTCATCTTTTCTTTCATAACTCATGTCCATTACCTGCGCTCAGTCCTTTCTCACCCGTTGAAATTCAGCCTTTCTTATTCTTTCTTCCGGCTGGACCCACATGTATGTTTGTTTACATAGATACATATATTATTGTCTAAGACAGGACTTTCTTACTCGCTAGAACACGTATAAGAGAGAATATGAAGTTTTTCTCTCTCTCTGAGAATTGTGTGGCCTCACTTGATATTATGCATTAGAAATCCATCCTGCACATTTTAAGCTTTACTTTTCTTTAGAGCTGGGTAATATTTCGTTCTTTTAGAAGAACCACATTTTCCTTATCCATTCATCTGTTGATGGACAGCTAGGTGGATTCCAACTCTTTACTACGGTGAACAAAGCAGTGATTTTTTTTTTTTAACATAAAAACTGTAACACCAGGCTGGGCAGTGGCGGCACTAGCCTTTAACCCCAGCACTCAGGATTAAAGAGGCAGAGGCAGGCGGATCTCTGTGAGTTCAAGGCCAGTGTGGTCTACAGAGCAAGTTCCAGAAAAGGCCCAAAGCTACACAGAGAAACTCTGTCTGGAAAAACCAAACCCCCTTTTCAAAACAAAAACAAAAACAAACAAACTGTTTCACAGTGTTACAGATCTGCTTGGGACTATTTTACAGAAAAATAACTAAGGTATTTTTTTGTTGTTGTTATTGTTATTGTTGTATGTTTGTTTTTCGGCCAGAGAAAAAGTAAGATTTATATCCTTTAGGTTTTTTTTTTTTTTTCCAAAATCTTATCTGCTCCTTCGTCTCTACCACTAGTTTTTAAACTTTTATCTTACTGTCAACCACTGCTCAGAGATGCTTTCTCCCAGCCACTGCTCAGGGTCACTTCCTTAGGGATACACTTCTTGAGTCTCCTCCCACCCATTATCTTCTCCCTTGCCCTGATGAATGAAGGGGTGGAGGTTTCCTGATTTCCATCGAATCCAACCCTACCCTTCCCAGCTAGGTGGTCAGGTACCTCCGTTCAGTCCCTTAAATAGGAGTGTATAACAAGTTACTCTGTGGGGCTGCCAGGATTCAGAGAAGGGCTTAATAAATCTAAGAGAGTGTGGTGTACACACACACACACACACACACACACACACACACACACACACACACACAGCATCTGATGGATGTTCACTGATGAGGCAATTGTGCCAGGGGCTGAGGGTGCAGCAGGGGATTAGACAGGCCCCTCTTGTCTATGCCTGAAAGGGCAGGTGGGCCATCTGACACCAGTGGCATGCCTCATAGGCACCCCTAGCAGGGCTGGACTCACCAGGAGAGGCTTTCCAGAGTAGGTATCTCTGTGCCTGCCCCCGATGAACCAGAACCAATGAGATGCCACGGGTTCCGAGGAGGTGGTGTGTGAGAAAGAACAGTGTGCGCCAAGCCTCGAGGCCAAGAGATCATGAGAATGACAGTCCTACCATCTGACACACTCAAATCCTTGATGCAATGAGGAAGAAGAAAAGCCAATTACACAACTGCCCCACCTTTCATGCCAGGGATGCCCAGCGCGGACGCCTGTTGTGCAAGGACAGATGGGAGATGTGGCCTCCTCTCTACCCCATGCTTAGGACATCCATCAGCTGCCCCTGGGTCTTATTCAGCCTTCTCTCTCCCCGTGTTTTTCTGTCCCAGGGAGTATTTGCTTTAGCTTCATTTACCCCTTCAGACTTAATCTGTTGTTTTTAGATCCCCTTTCTGTTCCTTTTATGAAATCCTGGACTTTTCTCTTGACTTTTTCCTGTTGTTTTTCGTGCTTTCAACTGATGCTCGGTCAAGTTTCTCATCAGTGTTTATTGTTATTTCATCTTATCAGCAATGAAGACACTAGAGTTTGTCTGACCCCCAAAGCAGCCCTGGGACTATAGTCTTTTCTCCTGCACTGGCTGTCATCCGTGCCGCTGAGGTTTTAAACTAGGGTCTAGGTTTATTTTTTAAAATGCTATCGATTAAGGCATCCAAATTGGCACTGTGATAAGGGCTCACATGCTTTTGGATGGCATGCTTGACTGAAGCCTAAACCAATCATTGCTGTTGGCTATTTCAATGGAGTCCATACTCAAAGCCAGCCGCCAGCATTTGCCTGGCAGTTTTAGTGACTGGCTTGATGCAGAATCTCTCGGATGTCTTAGAATCCTAGCTCTTAATCCTGTTTTGACGCCCCACCCACACACTTTCCAATAATAACAGACGTTAATAGGTTCTGTAGGCCTGGGGTACGCTCACTGCTTCTCGGAGTGAAGGCAAGCATGAACTCATTTCCTCCTTGTAAAAAAAAAAAAAAATCCGCAAGGAGAAGACTGTTTGTCCTCTTCTTACTGATTAGATCTGAAGGGTTCATAACTGTGCCCAGGATCACATCCTGACCCAGCTGGAAACCAGCCGTCTCCAAAAGCCCGTGCGTGGTCTTCTTGCTCTGTGGCCAGATGCCCCCGAGCAAATGAGAACTGGCCTAACAGCATGCATCCTAGCTCAACAAAAACACGCTAAAATAAAAAATAAACTATCCACGGTTAATTTTTAAAGCATGCGATGAGTCTAACATTAAGAGACCCATGTTGAAAGGTCATAATGTAAATTGGTATAACCACCAGTATGGTTACAGTTCCTCAAAAAACTAAAAATAGATGTCTGCTGCCAAGTCAAGGGCCAGAGCTGGGCCTCACATGGTGGAAGGGGAGAACCAGCTCTCACAAATTGTCCTCCACAAATACACTGTGGTATGAGTGTGAACATGTGTGTGTGTGTGTGTGTGTGTGTGTGTGCATGCGCACTTGAACACGTATACACACACACACAAAATAAATAGAAACATAAGGAACTAAAACAAAAAATAGAACAACCATGTGGTTCCGCTGCCTGTATCCCTGGAGGAGTCAGAGTTGGCATAGTGAGAAGGTACCTGCACACCCATGTTTATTACTGTGCCATACGCAACATCCACCGAGGCGTGGAACCATCCTAGGTGCCCATCAACAACTGAGTTGAGTGCTATGAAGAAGAATTTGCCATCTTTGGTAAGAATATAGGGATTTCACAAAATACTAGTTTTTTTTTTAAAAAAAACTGTGTTATGCTGAAATTGACTTTAGGGTCATTGTAGTACCGGTTGAATTATCTTCTTTAGGAATTATGAAGTTTGTGTTTCACTCAGCAAATGTTTAGTAAGGGCATGGTGTGTTTCGGACACTCCTCCAAGCTATGGAGATATGCTGTTGATGAAATCCTCTGCCCTCTTGTAGCATATGTAGACAGGCGATAAACAAGTCCATTTTCAGTGTAGAGACCACAGTAACGGGGCACGGGATGAGGAAGGAGGGAGAAGGGGGACTAAGGATTGTAATACTGAGAGCGGTGCTGGAGGGGCGGGTCAGTGAGGACTAGAGTTTGCTTGCATCCTTGGCCCTCCCATTGAAAAGTCAGGGGGTGTGGCACTGTCTCCAATCCCAGTGCTCAGGGGGTGGAGACAGGATTCCAGGGTAAGCTGGCTAGCTAGACTGACTGAATCCATAAGTTCTGGACACAGGGAGGTGCCCTTCCTCAGCAGACAAAGGAGAGAGCAGTGATGGGAGGATCTGATGTTAACCTCTGGCCACAAACACATGTGTACACACACACACACACACACACAGAGAGAGAGAGAGAGAGAGAGAGAGAGAGAGAGAGAGAGAGAGAGAGATAGAGAGGAGAGAGAGAGGCGGGAGAGAGAGAACAATGCTACTTCATAAATCCTGTTATCCCAGATATCAGTCTGGAGAGATAGCATGGCAGTTAAGAGTGTGTACTGCTCTTGCAGAGGACCCAAGTGCTTATATTATTAGGTGGCTCACAACCACCTGTAACACAGCTTCAGGGGTCTCATGCCACCTCCTGGTCTTCATGGGCACCTGCACCTCTTTGCACATACACATGTACACAGGTGCGCCTATGCTCATAATGAAAAAGTAAAAAAGAGGTAACAGTATCCGAATCATAGTGAAAAGTAATAAAGATGTAGCAGTATCCGAAACATGCCCTCCTGGAAGAGAGTACATGAAGAGGTTAGAAACCCTTAGAAATAGTCTCACCTTGAAAATAAGGGGGCTGTGAGGGAGTAGTAAAATGTCTAATGTGAGGTTGGAGGACAAGAGAGGGGGATGGGGAAAAATGAAAAATACCTCGTGCTATGTCTTAGTCAGTGTTCTGTTGCTGCGAAGAGACGCCATGGCAACAGCAACTCCTATCAGGAAGAATTTATTTGGGGCTGGCTTGCTGTTTCAGAGGTTTAGTCTGTCATCATCATGGTGGGGAACATGATGGCAGGCAGGCAGATCTGGTGATGGAGAAGTTGAGAGTTCTACATCTGGATCCATAGGAAGCAGGAAGAGAGAAAGCCACTGGGCCTGGCTTGGGCCTTAAAACCTCAAATCCCACCCCCAGTGACACACTTCCTCCAACAAGGCCACACCTCCTAATCTCTTAGGAGTCGTGCTGCTCCCTAATGACTGAGCATTCAAACCCGTGAAGCTATGGAGCCATCCTCCTTCAAATCATCACATCCTCCCTCCTTCCACAGGTGACGAGGCATGAAAGCAGAGTGGGGACAGCCTGGGGGAGAAGGGGACCTCCAAGAAAGAAGAGGGAGCCAAGAGAGTGGGGGGGGGGTTAACACGGACAAAGTCCAGCGATACCCATGTATGATAATGTTAGATGAATCCCATTCATGTGTGTGCTGAATGAAATACAGTAACATGAAATAAACAAGATCTTAGTCCATCTGGTTTGTGTAACGAAATCCCCAAGGCTAAGTAGTTCATGAAGAAAATAGGACTTTTGAAAAATGTCCCTAAGTATTAAATTGCAGCAATTTACAATGAATTAAATTTGAAGGACATCACAGGTTTTAAACATCAACACACAAGTCCTGGGGGTCAGAGAGTGTGACACCAATGCCATCTGCCTTAGGACAGACAGCATCACAAGGTGGAGCGAGATCACAGTATGAGAGAGATCAGAGCGACTTGTTCAGAAAATAAGCAAAGGGTCATAGAAAAGAAAAGAAGAGAAAACAGAAAAGGGGCAAGGCTGCCTCCTTTCTATGAGCTTGTGAGCTAGTCCATTCCTGTCAGGACTAATCAGTCTCTTTGAGGGGTATGGGAGAGGGTCTCGCTGTGTAGACCAGGTATGCCTCAAACCTGAACAGGCCTGTAGGAATCCTCCTTTCTCAGCTCCGAACAAGTCACTCAATGTCTCTGGGCCTCCATGGCTCCTATATAAACTGGTAATTTAGCTGTACCTGTGCAAGCCCATGTGACCCTCAAGGCTGATAATGGACAGACAGATGTACAGAGCTGGGATATTCTGGGTGGTGCTATCTTCTTCCTCACGAGAGATTGCCCAGGTGGTATTTATAGCTAAGAGTCTCATGGGTAATGAGCAGCTTCTCCCTGGGAGTGGAAGAGTTATATCAGGGTGAAGGAGCCTTGAGCGGTGGGGGGTAGGTCCCACCCCACACTGCCTGAACCGCGTCCTTTCCTTTCCCACTGTGTGCAACATTACTACTAAAGTCTAGCGATTTTTTTTTTGGCATTTAAATCTTTGAAAGCTTACATTGTTTTGGTAGGGGATGGGACTCCCAGGCATTAATTCTCAAAGGCATGACTTTAAAGGTTTTGATTAAAGAAATGAACCTTGAACACAAATGTGATTTCTCATCAGGAACTGACCCCCTGCCGAGGCCCACACAGGCAGAAGCCTGGAGCCAGAAGGATCTGTCCTAGTGACTTCAGAAGGAGATCTCTTGACAAGCCACCAGGAAAGTCCTTTCTGGGTGGAAAGCAAGGCATTTTTATCTTCCCTGGGGCTGGGTTTTAGTGCACTTGGCTCTCTTTGTAGCAGAGAAAGCAGGTGGAGGGTGTAGAGGCAGGCCCGTTTCCAGAGCAGTTCTCTCTCCTGGAGACAGACGCCCAGGTGTTCTGCACTCTGTCCTTGTGTCTTTCCTGGGGTCTAGGAAGAGCCCCTTCATACCCACAAGCCACCTGTCCCTGAGGTTGGAGGTCTTCCCACTTCTGGTGCCGGTGGAGCCTGTCTAGACCATTGGCACCTGCCCTTGAGTGCCTGCAGCAGGGGATGGCTCCACTGAGCTCTGTCCCCCTCTTGTTTGGCTCTGTGCTCAAAAGTCTCTCAGGATAACTCTGAGTCTCATTCCTCCAAACCTGAAGCACAGGGACCTCAGACACCACGGGGGAAGGGACTGGAGCCACCACCCTTCGTGTGCTGGGGCGCTGCGGCCTTTCTCTTTTCTTAAATACAGAAGGGAAATGTGACTCCCAGGGGCTTAAAGTCAAGCCACAGATGAAAACCAAGCCACAGTCCAGTTGAGTATTTTTGCAGCCTCCTGGAGTGGCTATGGAGGGTCCAAACCCCAGGGACAGCTCCTGCACAGTCAGGAGGCTGTGCCGTAGCTTCTCTCTTTCTCAGGCCTAGATGGGCTTATGAATTATTAGAGCCCAGGCCGGTGATCAGATTCCCCACACAGTCTCCTGCGCTTTCATTGGAGGTTAATGTGAGAAGTCTCCCAAGAAACTCAGTGACTCTGTTTTCCTTGGGGCCCTAGTGCTGCTCAGGGGAGGAACACTGCCCCTTAAAGATATCTCTGGCGTGGTTACAGGTAATGCATGCCCACCTAGGTATGGCCAGATTACCCACAACGTAAAGCTTACGTAGTCTGGGGGTGCTTAAGAAAAAGAACAAGGAGTTATGGATACATCCGGGTCTCTGAAGATCAAGCTTCCACATCCGTATGAGTGGGCTGTGTCTCCTCTTTTATTAAAATATAATCCATCCACCACACAGCCACCTATTCAAGTGCGGCATTCAGTGGTTTTATTCTATATTCTCAGCTGTTTGACCATTGTGATAATTCAACCAATCTCCCTCTCCTCCCCTCTCCTCTTTTCCTCCCTTCTCTTTCCCCAACCCCATTCCCTCTCCTCTCCTCTCCTTTCTTTTTTTTATGATACTGAAGTTGAACCCAGGGCTTCCCAGATTCTAGGCAAGTGCTTTACCACTGACCTACAGTATCCCCAGTTTAAACAGCTGGATGTTTTCAGCACCCCAGAAAGCCTCATATGTCCTAAGAGTCACCCTCTGCTTCCCCAGCACCCACCAACTCCAGGACATTTGTTATCAGTGGAATCATAAGTCTCGTGGTCTTTGTTAATCCTGAAAATCGTGGGAAAAAGACCTATTCCACAATTTTTGAGCCAATTTGAAGCAAGCTTTAATTAAATACCGGCCAAAATGATGGATTCTGGCCAGGTCCATCTCTGGGTTCCCAGAAAATGGCCACTAGTAACGTTTTTACAGAGGCCTAAAAAGGCGAAACCAAAAGGCTAACAGCACCAGATCCCATCAGGGGCAAGCATACATCCTGACGTATTTCCTGCCTTCATACCTCCTGCCCACACCCGAACACTTCTAGAAAGCGCAAAACAACTTGTTTAGGGGAGCAAAAGCATGTAGCTTGTTAATTCCTGAGAACCACAGCCCCCAGCATGCCAGGAAGTTATCCATCCTTGGGCAGTAGGGTTGGCTTACAGGTTAACTTTGGCTCTTACGTCGTTACTTACCAAAATATTTTCAAAATTATCCATGATGGAGCACCTAGCAGTGGGTTGCTTGGTGCCACTGTACGGCTTAGTGACATTGTAGTGCACAGACACACTTTGTATTTAATTGATATGTCAGTGCATGTGCTAATTCTTTAAAATCCCCTAGAGACAAAATTGAGGGAGTCAGGACTCACTGGAGGAAGGAGACACTACTACAGGTCCTGAGAACCAAAGGCTACAGATCCTGAGGGCAATGTGCCTCCTAGTTTTAGGGCTTTTAAAAAAGCCAACATCCTGTCAAAGAAGGATGCCAGTTTTAATGCAAAGGGGGAAAAAAAAAGAAGGATGCCAGCATTGGAAGGGCATAGATTAGCATAAAAATTCATTCAGTTATTAATTCATCAAACAATTGAGTACCTCCATGAGAAGAATTCTAGACCCGAGTAAGTAGTAAGCATATCAATTACTCCCTAGTCTTGGGAGTAGGGAAGGCTTATAATAAATACAGTATATTCAAGGTGATTAGAGCTTTGGAGAAAAAGAAAATTCAGACAGGGTTGGAGATGTGACGTGTCAGAATTCCAAACAGGATTTTAAAGAGGGGCCTCAATGACAAAGTCAAGCCGAGACTGGAGGTGCTACCTCTAGAAGAGCAGAAACTCGGGGTGAATGTATAGTGCAAGGGGGTTTGTTAGATCGGCTGGTACAACGTGGGCCAGGCTGTCCAACAGTGGTGTCTGCACACTGCTGCTCAGTACGTGAGGCTGGATGCTGTAGTCCCAGTCTGGTGCAGAAAGCCCGGTGGGTTCCTGGAGAGCCGCTGATCTTTCTATAGTCCATGTTGGTTGTCCTCTTTTTCAATTGTCTGCCTTTTAAACTACCGCTATCCTACTCAGCAACTGCAACTCTGCTGCTACCAGCAGTGGCTAGGTCGCAAGAGCCACATCCTGAGGAAATTCTGCTCCCTCAGGCACTGACTCTTTCCAAACTACTAAGAGAACTTATCTAAATCTCTGTACTACTAAAGAATTCAAGATTCAAAGGTTGAGGTAGAATCCTGCTTCCCAGAGAGGCTGAATAGCAAGCAGCTCACCTAGCTGGCCTCTTTGCATCTCCCATGCTGTTTCTGCCCCTCTTTATAAACCCTTCTCCACCTGGCTCCTCCCTACTACCTCCTGTCAGCTGGCTGCTGACTCAGCCTCTGGACCCACAGGTGAATTTTATTTAACCAAACTCATCTTTGCTTCATTAAACAAATGTTCCAGAGCATAACCAGAAGTAACACACCTTAAAATAAAATATTCTACGACCCATATTGGAGACTAAAGGAGCTGGGTTCTAGTGCCAGTGAAGGAGGGCGGCAGCAGAAGCAGTCACAAGGTAGATGCACTTACTGGTAAGGAGTGAAGAGGTGAGCAGGCAAAAGCAACATCGCTTTCCCCTCAGACTTGTTTACATCTGGGAATCTGCCGGAGGGTGCCTCCCACTCTAGGGAAGCTCTTCCCTCCTCTGTTAATCCTTCCTGGAAATAGACTCACAGGACCACTCAGAGCCTTGTCTCCTAGTTGACCGACAGATTAACTATCTACCACAGAGGCTGTGTTCACGTCCATGGGGTACCGATTCAGGCAGAGACGGGAGACACAAAGTTCCTGAACTAAGACCATGAATGACACAGTCAAGAGACAGAAGGGGCGTGCAGAGTGGCAGAAAGGGCAGAAGAGTGGGAAGAAGTGCCAACCATTAGGGGACGAGCAGAAACCAGTTCCCACCCCAGCCTCCCGTTTGCCATTTGACCAGTGGAGAGGTTTCAGCAGAGCAGTATCATACGGCTGGTGTGATAGGTTAAAAAAAAACAAAACACCATGGTTAGAAAGACAGCAGAGGAAATGGGAGGCTTGAGAAGGTGTTGGCCACAGTCTAGGAGGAGCTGCCCCTGGCTCAGAGGAGCAGGGGCGCACCAGGGGGATCCAATCCAGTTATACTTCTGGGGAAAGAGCTCTGTGGGTGGGCTGGATGGGAGGGTTGACTTAGCACAGAACCTGTCTGTCATTCAGTTCAGGGGAGTTTCAGGCTTGCTGAGAAAATGAAGAATTCTTTCCAAACTCCCCCAGATGATGAGAAGTACCCCTTTTTAGTTCTGAGGTGCCTCTGGAAAGAACTGCGGTGTCTCCCATCCACTACGGGTAGTATACCATGTGACAACATGGACCCATGCCCTGGAGTCACATACATCGACTCAGTGCGGGGGTCCCTACCGCCTTGGTGGGCAGTTCTCACAGTCCTGAGATAGGTGTGAGAAAGGAACCTGTTCCTTGGGTCCGGCACAGTCTCCTCTCTGGAGTGTGATGGGATTTACCAGCTCAGTTCCAGTGAGTGGAGTTTCTAATGAAAGAAGACGGTGGATGGACACAGTCCCAGAGTGAGTCACATCCCAGGGAAGCAGCGGCCATGCAGTGAGCATCTCTACCAAGGATGCATAGAACTAAAGACTGAACAACCCTTTGACCGTCAGGCAGCAGGGACCTGAAGTCCTTGAAGTGTTCACCTGTGAGGAACGGAATCCTGAGTGAGGTGGGACAGGGACTCACCCCAGCAAGGCCAACGCCTAAAGTCCTAGCCCATGGCCCCATGCTGCCCTTGAGAGACCGCAGACCCGAGCAGAACCAGCCCCGAGCACCCAGTCAGGCTCCTGACTCACAGTACTGTGCCGTGATAAACCTCTGTCACGTCAGGCCACCAAACTTCTTGGGAATTTCTTAGATAGTCAAGGGTACCCAGCGCAGCTCTGCCCGAGGATCCTGAAGGCCAGCTTCTCCCACAGAGGGCGTTCTCTGCCCAGAGGGCCTTGGTTGACCACAGGAGCAGCAGACTTGAGGGACCACAGAATTAACGATCCCAAGAGCAACCCTCAGCCAATGAGGCGTGGCAGTTGTGGATAAACATTCATGCCTTCCAACTCATAAATAAAGGCCAAACCTAAGATGTGTCTGTCCTCCCCAATTCTTCTGAGAGTCCAGGGACCCACCGCTGCCCCCATAGAAACAACCAGATGTTTTATTGTTGATTTCCCCCTTTTCTGTGTACTGTTTTGTATTTGCTGCCTTTTTGCTGCTGAGTTCTCTGTTTCACTGCTATCAAGAGGCTAAAGGCCTGTGTTAATATAGCCAAAAAAATCCATCCAGATAACTGCCCAAACAATTCCTATTCCAGAAAGTCCACAGGAAGCTATGTGTTGTTTTGGGCAAAAATCTCATAAATGAGTGGTTCTCAACCTGTGGGTCATGACCCCTTTGGCAAACCTCTGTCTCCAAAAAATATTTACATTACGATTCATAACAGCAGCAAAATCACAGCTATGAAGTAGCAAAGACGATAATTTTATGGTTGGGGGTCGTCACAGCATGAAGAACCATTGTGTTAAGGGGTCGCAGCCTTAGGAAGGTTGAGAACATTGGTCATACATGGTCTTAGTGGAGTGGAAGGAGAGGGAGTTAGGTGGATTCTTCTTAAGCTGCCTTTTAGACATTGGCCACAGCTCACAAAAGGATACCATCTCTGCTGGTTTAGTATCAATGAATATGTAAATATACACTCTTCAGACTGAAATTTCTTTCTTTCTTTCTTTCTTTCTTTCTTTCTTTCTTTCTTTCTTTCTTTCTTTCTTTTTGAGTTGTGTGGGTTTTTTTTTACATTCATTGTTTGTGTTTGTGTCTGTGTTACGGGGGCTCATGCCATGCGTTCATGTGGAAGCCAGGGGGAAACTAGTAGGAACAATCCGCCGTGTGGGTCCCCAGGGATTGAACTCAGGTCGTCAGGCTTGGTGGCAATCGCCTTCACCTGGTGAGCCACCTTACAGCCCAGAATTAATTGTCAGACCCTGGCCTGTAGGAAGTCGAGACTAAAGGAGACAAGAGTCTTGGGAAAGTCAAGCCATTTAGACACAGGTGAGATTATTATGTGAGAGGGGTCACGGAGAACGAATCCACCACGATGGAGCTGGGCTGTGAGTTACAACCGGAAACAGTGAGCCTGCTCTAATCCTGAGTAGCTGGGTTTGAAAGCAATTTGTATTGTCCCCCTGCCCTGCCCTGCCCTGCCGTCCCCTCCCCTCCCCTCTCCTTCATAGACTTCCCACACACTTCCTGGATTCATCCAAACAAACTTCTCACATGCTCAGCTCTCCAGGGTCTGCAGCTGGAGGACACCAAACCCCAGCAAAACTTCAATTTCTAAAATCTCAAGAACATCAACCAACAAACACCCTCCTCCTGTATCCCTGGCTCTCCTCCAAACTAGGGTGAAGGACGGCAGGGCAACCTGCAACAGCTTTCGCAGCACAAAACCTCCTGACATTCTGTAAACCTCTACACCCTCTCCATGCATAACCACAGACCACACACTTTCTGGGGTGTGGAACCCAGACCCTCCCAGGAGATTAGATGGTGATGCAGAGTGTCAGGGCTGGGATGCCCAAAGGGTGGCAGCCAGTGGTCTCTGGTCCTCATGACTGGATCCTCTGCAGTCTCCTTCAAGCACAGGGCTGGCTGGAGACTTAACTGTGTCTGTGCCTGGCAGCCTACCAACTTCACAGATTTTTACATTTCAGTCAGTACCAGACCTCCTTGGGGTTAGATGACAATGGCTGCATTAGTCACTTTTTCATTACTGCTGCAAAAACACCAGGCAAAATTGGCTTCTAAGGATGAGTTTATTTGGGCTCATGGCTTAAGGGTACAACAGTCCATCATGTTGGGAAGAAGAAGACGAAGCTGGGCTCACATTGTAGCCACAGTCAGCAAGTAGAGCGGGCAGAAAGCGAAAGGCTCATCCTCTCCTTTCATTAAGACCTGGATGCCAGGCCATGGAATGGTACCGCCCACACTCAAGTACCAGCCTTAGCCAATTCAACCTAGAAACTCCCTCACGGTTATACTTAGTCTTTTGTCTCGACTCTGCCAAGTTGACGGATAAGTTTATGCTGAAATATAAGTATGGATTTTTTTGGAGTGAGCTGACAGTTCCTTTTCGGACGTAGCCAGTCTGATGACCCTCCCTACTAGTAAGGCTTAATTAGAGGTGCTTCATCGCCACCCCCACCCCCCACATGTGCAGTATCTGCAGACAGCTTTGATTGTCAGCTGTTGGCGCATCAAGTGGATAGCATCCAGGGACGCTGTTAAATAACCTTTTATACACAGGACAGCCCGCAGTCCCTCTAAACTACCCCCGCTCAGATGTCAAAAATTCCGAGTGAAGCAATCTCTTTGCAGAGGAAACTGGGAGGCTCTGTTCAGTGTGTTATGGGAACACAGCGTCAAGTTAGAGCTTAAGGAGCAGTGTGGTACAGGAGGAGCAGACAGCCGTCCCCAGCTAGAGTGGTAGAGGTGCGCTGTGGGAAATGGTTCTACTTCACTGCCAAATAAATGTGAGCTGGACGTCAGGGTCAGCACTCCGCCGAGGTGTGACTCAGTTTGTACCACAGGCGCAGAGAACTGGAAAGCAAGGGGTTGATGGGGTATCCGGAACAAAGCTTGGCGCCCCGGAAGTGCTCAGTCATGAGAAGCAGCGGGGACAGTGGTTGTGGGGGGGACGGCGAACAATAAGAGCCTAGAGATCACTGATGGGGACCGTGGGGAAAAAAGTGCTCCATTGCAGGCATTATTACTCCTGAAATCATTGCAGACTCTTCCTTAGCACCCACGTTTCACCATCTCCCTTCCCACTGGCTTTGGGTTGTGCCCTGTTGCTTTAGTATTAATTTCTTGAGTGCAAATAATCCATGGGTAAGGCCTTCACACGAGCAAAAGTGTTCTTCCCAGGACGGGAGCTCTGCCAGGGAAGCTGTGGTGCCCGTTCCTACCTGGCTCCCCGACACTCCCTCAGACACGCTGTGGCTTACCTCAGACAGCCTGTACAGGCAGAGCCGCACAAGACAAATATACTGGGCCTTTCTTGGCCAGGGACTATCAAGGCTTGAGGCCCCAGAGGAGGGTGAGGCCTTATAGGCTGGTCAGTCTCCTGGATAGGAGGGGAAGAGAAAAGGAGCCTAGAAATGAGAGAGGGGGAAGAGAGGAGGAGGGACAAAAGGGAGGGAGGGAGGAGAGGGGAGATGAGGAGAGAAGGGGAGAGAGAAGGAGGAAGAGGAGGAAAGATTTTCTGATGGCCTTGGACGTGAGTACCAGAAACTCACAAGCAGCTACTACAAGGCAACTGTGCCACCTGTCCACTGTGTGGGTCCACTTGGTAAGGAGAAAGTGATGCCCAGCACCCTGCCCCTCACATCCCTGGCAACCTGGGAGGCTGTGGGGCAACCTATCTTCTGTGTATCCCGGAAAGAAAGCCAGTGAAGTCAGCATAATTTACCCATCAGGCCCATTCGGACCCATACACTGGACTAGTTTCCTGTTGTCGTTTTAACAAGTCACCACGGACATGGCAGGATAACACAGCACACTCTTACCCTCTTCCCGTCCTGGATCCCGGAAGCTGTTTTCAACTGGCCAAAGTCAAGCTGCCGCAAAGCTGGCTCCTTCCCAAGTTCTAGAGAAGAGTGCATTTCTTCTCCGGCTTCAAGGGGCTGCCTGGGATCCTGGTCTGTGGCCCCTTCCCGTCTTTAGACCGCACCACATTCTATCTCTGTCTGACTATTTCTTGGCTCTTTTCGTAAGGAGTTCTGTTACTATATTGAGCCCGTCTAGATACTGCAGCGTGAGCTCCCGATCTCCAGACAGTAGTAGCTACAATGTCCTTTGGTCATAGAAGGTAACCGTGCAAATGCTTCAGGGACAGGCTATTGTTATCTTTGGGGTACCTCCTAGCCTGTACACAACGTGTGTAGCCAATTAAAGAGTCTTCTTGCCAACCTCCCAACATACTGTGATGCTGAGTGAAGTCTGGTCCTACTGCTCCCTGCCCTTCTAAAGATCCCTTGCCAGTGAGCTCCTGCTCTGTTGGCGAGTGTCCTGGTGAGAGCCTGGAAGGCAGGAGCCCAGCACAGACAGTGTGGCTCGGTTCTCTGCTGTCCCTTGCAGCCCTGGCTCTAGTCACTCAGACCTCTCCACGGACTCCACACTCACTGGACAATATCGATGAGGGGGTCTAACTCCCCGGGGACTCCCTGAACACAGTCCGGCTCTGTGGGTGGTAGCAGTTTCCGGATGGTTTCAGTCTCAAAGTGGCTTCACCATCTCCACATTAGCTTTTCAACCATCTTCTGTTCAATGTGCTATTATATCATCACTGGTATTTCGTCTGTTTCAGACCTACAGATCCTGACTGAATTCTCTTGGCGATCCTGGCTTCCCTGGGTTTTTATGACATCACCCCGAACTGTTCAGCTTTACCCCTGGGATTTCCTTATCCCAGCTAGTCTGCACTGTACGTGTTTTCCCACATGTACTTTCTTGCTTTGGAAAGGTGCTGTCCTGGCTAGTTTTTATGTCATCTTGACACAAGCTAAAGTCACCCGAGAGGAGGGAACCGCAATGAGAAAATGCTTTCAAAAGATCAGACTGTAGGCAAGGCTGCAGGGCATTTTCTTAGTTATTGTTGTGGGAGGACCCAGTCCACTGTGAGTGGTGCCATCTCTGGGCTACTGGTCCTGGGTGCTAGAAGGAAGCAGGCTGAGCAAGCCATGAGAAGCAAGGCAATAAGCAGAGCCCCTCCACGGCCTCTGCATCAGCTCCCATACCCAGGTTCCCATCCAGTCTGAGTTCCTGTCATGATTCCCTCAGTGGACTTGAGTTATGTAAGCCGAATAAACCCTTTCCTCCCCAAGCTACTTTTGGTCACAGTGTTTCATCACAGCAGTAGCTGCCCTAACTAAGACAGGTATGTCCAAGCCACCCCTTCTTTACAACGTCCCTCTACATCCTTGTCATCATCTGTCCAAGTACTCTGAGTCCTTGGAGGATCATTTCAAACCTCTTTCCTCCCACAATGCCCTCTTGATCACTGGGCTTGCACAGTGTTTTGTTTCTTCTTTCTGCTGTAGCAAATACCTGATGTAGGATCTACAATTCACAGAACTGCTGCGCACGAGGATACTTGTGTAGGTTACAAACACCCGCGATTTTCATATCTGTACAGTGTCTTAGCGGCATCTTAATCAGATAAATGCTGCACTTCCCCTCCCTGTCCTGGCTCCTAACAGGACTCAGTTAGAGCAGGGACTGCAATCAGTTTTCTTTTTATCCTCCCTTCTTAATCTTAAATTTAAGGCTAGAAAAAAAAAAACCTTATATTTTAAGGTAAAATATCTGCCCGTTCGCTCTAGTCTACCTCATTTAAATTGAATCTCAGGCTCCCAATCAAATCATCTGGCTCTGTACCCCCACAGTATATGGGCAACGTCAAAAGCATGATGCAATGGAAAATATCTCTGTGATTATTGTCACCGGTGAAGGTGTTGGCACAGGCACTTGTTCCTCGACAGTTAATCCAGCAGACCTGCAACCTGAGTCTTGGGCACGCCACTTTATGTGACGAGCTGCAGAGGTGACCGAGCAAATACAGGTCGGATCCCTTCTTCTTCCGTTTATGTAAGTGGGACAAAGGACCCACAGCAAGGAAATCTGACTCTCTCACAGACGTAAGAGAGTCTGGATTGATGAGCCACATACACCAGACCGTGATAGCCCTGATGGACCACACAATGACAGGGGTGAGGCCCTAACCTATCCGGTTGCAGGAGTGGGTCCAGCATCCCAGCCAAGCGTGGAGCCCATTCTCTGCATGCTCATTCGCCCAGGTTCAATTAGAGGGACATACCCGACGCCCGTTTCTTAGTCCATCGGGAGCGAGCTGATTCAAGCCTGTCCCTAGCTGCAAGTATTGTCTGTACTGATTCTGGAAGGCATCAGCGCTATGGAAACTTCCAGAAACCGATGTTGTTCCAAGCACTTTTATCCACACACACAGAGCTGCAGATCTGGCCTGGAAGGGAGGCACCATTTCTTAGAGGAGCTTTCCAAAATTTCCTCAAGACCAGAGTTTGGAAAGGTGACTGCTTTGTGGTCTCACCCCAAATACCCTCCCAAGAAATGTCACATCGACAGATTCTGAGCACTGCCCTTCATAGGTGGGCTCCCTCTGGTAGTTTTTTTTGTGCAGTTAGTTCTCCAAACACAGGAACTTGTGGTCATGAGGTTGCTGGAGTTGTCTGCATGGGCTGTAGCAACTGGGATGAGTCTCCCTTCAGGGCCTCATGTTAGATCTTCATATGGCCACACGGTGGCAGTGTTTAGGAATGCTACCGGTACCTCCCAGGGGCTGGTTAGAGTCTAGTGGTGCACACAAGGGGTGGGAGATGATGACTCTGGGAGCCCCTCCCCACCTAGGCACTCACATATACTAGCCAAACTCTGCCACCGAGCTGTACCTATCCTTGTGTGTGTGTGTATGTGTGTGTGTGTGTGTGTGTGTGTGTGTGTGTGTTTGTTTGTTTTGGAGACGAGGCCTCACTTTAAAACCAGAAGAGTAAACGAAGAGCCATTTAGCATGAGATTTTTTTTTTTTAATTCAAATAAAACATTTCAAACCAAGCACTGTGGCTCATAGAAGTCAAAGCGGAAGTTGCCCGAGTCCCCCGATGCTTTGCCATGGTGGCTCTTACATCACGCACATCCCCTGGTGTCTCTCATGTTGAGCTCTCACCACGGGCCTTTTCTGACACCGTGTCTTTGTCCTGTGTCTAACTCAGCACCTGCCATGATGATGCACTGGACCGTATTCCTCCTTGCCAAGACTGGATGTTTTCGGTACTTGCCTCCTCAGCCCTGGGATGGGTCATAAAGCACCAGGTACCCTCATGTTCGACAGCTGGCTTACTGACAGACTGTCAGAGTTGAGGAGCAAATGTGCCTTAGGCCACTCTGTCAGAGAACAAGCCCCAAAGGTGGGATCTGGCCTGAAATTTGAAGAAGAATCAAAGGAAACAGGCCCTGGGAGGAGTGACATGCTCGGCCTCCTCCTCACCGACCCCACCCAGCCCTGTTCTGGGGAAGAAGGTGGAGCAAAGCAGAACAGAGACCTGCAGGCAGTGGTCCAACCAATGAAGGGTAGAAAGAAAAGCAGGGAATCTGGGAAATATAGAAGAGAGGCAGAGATCTTG
>NC_022019.1:21706953-21757355 GCF_000317375.1 Microtus ochrogaster
GCACCAAGCTACGTTAGGGAGTTATAATATGGCAGGGGTAGGGATTTTCGGCTTAGTTCTTTCTGTTTCAGAATGTAGTGACTGGGTCAGTTTGTTGAGTGAAACATTCTCTAGGAAAGTTCTGGAAAGGTGATCAGCAGACACAGGGTCTGGAGAGACAGGAAGAGATACCTCGATCTGCCTGAACTTGGAAGGTTCTCTCGTATTCCTGAAATCAGACACTCTCCCACGGTGGCCCGAGGGGTGGTGACCCTAGTTCCTTACACTCCATTCTCTTTGCCCCTTCCAGCTTCACTGTCCTCTCCAGCCAGTATGGCCTCTGGGGGCTCAGAGGAGGCTGAGTGTCTTTGTGACTTCAGGACACAGCAGGCAAAGAAACTAGCTACCTGTCAGAACAAACAGGACCTCTGGCGGGGTTGCTGACAGTTGTGGGTGAATTGAGCCAGCAGTGGCCCCGGGGAAGGTGTGGGCATGGATTGTGTTTTTCACACACGGTGTAGTGCAAGCTCAGCAAATTGCTGGAGATCTTAGATGCATGTTTTATTCCAGTTAATCAGATTATATTCCCTGATTAAGTAGGATTTGTTAGTAACATTGATTTATGAGCCACGGGGAGCTTTATTAATAAGTCATTATGTTAAGGGACTTTAAATACTTGGCATTCAAAAGCAATTCCGCATGCTTTTGTATTGCAAAGTTTTAGACTCTCTAAGGAAATAGTTAATGCCTGGGGTGTTGCATTCCTGCAAGGCCCAAAGACACTGGAGAAAAAGCCTAGCACGCCTGGAGAGTCAGCTATTGCTCAGACTTGAAGGTGTGTTCTGTGACCCTCCCTGCCCCGTCCTTTCCCTGATTGGAAGAGCTGTAAGAGCCCTGGCTGACTCTTGGAGAGGAGATAAACGAAAGAGGTGCCTCTGGGTAATAAACGGACACACACGTGCTATTCATACGTTATACACAGGGGGCAGAGGCTGCTCCTACCACGTTTGCCTGGCGTGCTCCTTCACGCAGAAAAGTGAGTTAACGGTAATGCAGGAGCAGAGCTCGAAGTCTAGAGGCCTCCGTATTGTCTTTCCCAATTTAACTATCTCAGTAGCTGTGCACAGTTGAGGGGAGCAACTATCCTTAGGGATAGCAATTAGACGCATAAGTCAAATGCGGTTGGAATCCTGAGTTCTACCATGGGTGCTATTTGGATAAGCTAACTGTTGTGTGCCTCAGTTTCCCCATCTAGTCTACTTGTGTCTTAGGAGTGAATGAATGATGTCATTTGAGGTTCTTAGAATGGACCTTGATGTGTTTAGCCAAAGCAGCTAGGGTTCCTAGGGAAGATGTGGTTAGTGTAATAACGCCGCCACGTGTCTCCCTGCCTGCCTGGTACCAGCCACCACTGGGGGACCTGTAGCCGTCCCTGCCTGGGCCTGGCTGCTCTCAGGACCCCCTGCCCACTGCCTGTGGCATGGTCTCATGGCCTGCTGCCCGCTGCAGCCACTCGGGATCCGCAACATTTTTATTAATCCATTTCGGTTAAGCCTGTTGCAGAGAGCGGCAGCCTTCGGTGATAGCTTGATTTTCTGCAGCATGCAGCACATGCACACGTGACACAATGCAGGCTGTGAGGCACACAGTGCAAGCCAGTGTGACATACTCAAGTGCATCCAAAGACATGAAGGTGACTTTAATTTGAGCATAGGAAGGGTAGCAGAGGAGCCTGGGGAGCTCCAAGGGCTGGGAGGTGCAGATCTGTTGGTAGATCATGTGATTGTCCAACGTTTGCTGGGAGTTGGAGAGGTGGCTCAGAGGATAAAGATGCTTGCTGAGCAAGCCTGGGGACCCGAGTTCTAGTCCCAGAATGCCCTTAAAAGTAGAAGGCAAGAGCTGACTCTATAAAGCTGTCCTCTGACCTCCATGTGAGTGTAGAGTGTACCCCCACACTACACAATAATAAACAAGCAAATAAGGGAATACTTAAAAAATACTTGGTGTGATGTGTCGATCAGTCTAATCCAAGTCTGAATATACCTAGAAGCTGCTATAATTATCAAGATTTGAATAGAAAAAGCAAAGAGACTGGATAGACACTGGTGTTTGTTTTTTAATAGAGGGAGCCCTATTGCGCCTGAAATGAATGGTGAACTCCTGCCTCAAGACCCGAGATGGTCTTCTTCATTTTTATTAGGAATTCTAGACGTGGACCAGAACTTACCTCCCAGCCCCTCCTAGCACTAGATGAGCTACTCTCGTTTTTGTTTCTTTTGTTTCCTCTTCCCTTTTCTCCTTCCTTCTGGTTCCATGCGTTTTTGTCTTTTCTTATCACATTTACCTCTGCTTTTGTCAGTGTTGACTTGGCTGATACACAGCGGTCCATTCTAGGATTACACGGGAGAGGGCCGATGAGCATGCCAGTGGGGGATTTTCTTGATTGAGTTCATTGTGATGGGGAAGACCCATCATGAAGGTGAAAGTGGGTGATGCCATTTCCTGGGTTGGGTCCTGGACTGAAGAACAGAGGTGAGAGGAAGGGGGATAAGCAGCACCCACGCATCCTTTGTTCTTTGTTCCTTAATTATTTTCAAAGATGAAGAACTAATCTTTGTTGTGAAGTTGATTCTTCTTTAATACACTAATGTGTGCTGTGGGACAACGGTCTGTACCCTGTCACTTGTATTTTAAATAAACGCTGATTGGCCAGTAGCCAGGCAGGAAGTATAGGTGGAGCAACCAGGCAGGAAGTAGAGGTGGGCAATGAGAACAGGAGAATTCTGGGAGAGGAAAGATGCAGTCTGCAGCCGTCACCCAGATGCAGAGGAAGCAAGATGTGACTGCCTCGCCAAAAAAGGTACCAAGCCGTGTTGCTAACGCAGACAAGAATTATTGGCTAATATAAGTTATAAGAGTTAATAAGAAGCCTGAGCTAATAGGCCAATCAGTTTATAATTAATGTAGGCCTCTGTGTGAGTTCTTTGGAATTGAATAGCTACAGGACTGGGCAGGACAGAACCCTGTCAACAAATGTGTACTGCTTGATATGAATTTATTTATTTTATATCCTGGTTGTGGTTTTCCCTTTCTCCCTTCCTCTTAGTTCTCTCCCCACTCCTCTCTGTTCCCCCATCCACTCCTCCTCCATTTCTATTCAGAAAAAAGTATGCCTCCCACGGATATCAATAAAACATGGCTTATCAAGTGCCAGTAAGACTAAGTAACTCCCCTTGTATTGAGGCTGGGCAAGGTGACCCAGTAAGAGGAGTAGGGTACCAAAAGCCAGTAAAAGGCTCAGAGACAGCCCCAGCTCCCACGGTGAGGAGTCCCATAAGAGGACCAAACTACGCAATTGTCACATGTCTCATGCAGGTTCCCTGCTCGTCAGCTCAGTCTCTGTGAGCCCAGTTACTTGATTCTGTGCTTTCTCATGGTGTCCTTGACCCCTCTGGCTTCTACAGTCCTTTCTCCTGGCCTCTTCTACAAGAGTCCCTGAGCTCCACCTGATGCTCAGGTGGACATCTGTTTCCATCAGTTGGTAGATGAAGCCTCTCTCTGATGACTACACCAGCCTGGTCACAGGAGATGGTCAGTTCAGACTATGTATCCACAATTGCGCTCTGTTTCTTGACCACAGGAACAGTGTGACCAGCTGTCTCGGGCTCCTGTGGCTGTGACCTTCCCTCAGTAAAGGACGATAACTTGGGTCTGTGAGCACAAATAAACCCTTTCTCCTTGAAGTTGATTTTGCCCAAGTATTTTGTCACAGTAACAGGAAAATAAACCAAGACAGACATTTAGGAACATTGACCTGATTGAACAGTGTGTGGTTTTCCCTGACTCTGAATGACAGCATTTCCTACTGGAGGAAGGAAGGGGGCTCCCACTTAGGAAGTTAAAGAAACTTACAAGGCTCAGGAAGATCATGAAAGTTAACAAATCTTCCAAGGCCTTTCTCCAGGCTCTGAACAGTCGCCAAGGCCTTTCTTTCTCCAGGCTGTGAACAGCTGCTGGGACAGAAGGTTCTCCATGGAGTTGTTTACAATGCAGTCAAGGAGTTCTAAAGATGCAACTGTTTTGAAGTCCCCATCCTCCTGTAGATAGGCCCCACCCCTGCTCTTGTAAGTGACTCATTGGTTCACAGCTAGAGTGTGGAATTGTTTCTTTGGTCTGTTCTTGATATCCTGTCTGAGGCGAACAGACATCCATTCCCATCTCCCCAGAAAAGTCCACCACAAATAGTGACATGCAGCCTTGGTTAATTGAGCTTACATTAGACATACCTTCCACATCCACTTCAGAATATTAATATCAGAGAATGCTAATTCTGGGAAGATGAGTTAGCATAACAAGAAGAGATTTGGCCTGCAAATATAAAACAGCAAGGAAAAACTGAAGAAAGTATTAAAACCAATGAACCAAGAAAGCTTCCTTTCTGATGTATCCTGGCATGGACCACAGATGAATTACAGATAAATAAACCAAACAAAATAACAACATTTTTTAATGTTACAAACAATACACAAAGAAATCCTTTTGTATCCTTTGTTATTAATCTATTGTATTTCAGAGATGAAACCAAGGCCCTTCTAATCTGCTGAATTACTCAGAACTAATCATGAGATAGTATCTGGATTGAGTTACATTATCTATAAATAACACTAAAAACTACACTGTGGTCAAACTGCCAGGAATATGACTCTTGAACGGAAGGGAACAGGCAAGCACAGCCACAAAGAAAGCCAACAGTCCTATGAGGAAAACAAGAAAAATGAAGTGCTCAGGTCCCCCCACCCCCACAGTAGAGGGAGCGATGTGGCTGGGAGTGTAGGGAAATGCAGGTGGCTGATCGAGTTTAAATATAATACCAAATGCATATTTCATGATGCTGCACTATAAATACGGCCCTGGGGCATGAGTTCAGTACCATAAAGAGTTCAAATTCTGATGTCATTAAAAATGTTTTGATTATTTATGATCAGTGTGCATGTATGCATGCGTGTGTGTGTGTGTGTGTGTGTGTGTGTGTGTGAACAGGTGCCATAGTATGTATGTGGAGGGCAAAGGACAACTTTCCGGAAGCACTTCCTTCCTCCTTGTTGAGGCAGGATCTTTCCTGTTGTTGCTCTGCTGTGTACCCCTGGCTAGCTGGTCTTTCAGCTTCCAGGTAATTTGTCTCCCACTTCCGCCTCCATGGCAGAGTGCCTCGCCTGTTCGGCCATCACACTCGGGTTGGCAGAGCTGTGCAGTGAGGGCTTTCGCCCTCGGAGCTGTCTCTTTGCTCTGGGCTTGTCACTTATCATCGCTATGGTTTTGGAAAGGTCATTTGCCTCTCTGTGCCCTCTCTTTGTTTGGAAACTGAAGCTGCTGACACCCTGAGGCTCAGATGAGCTAATGTAAGAGAATTAGCTGTACCCCTACCTAGATAGCAGTCATTTGAAAATGATAGCCAGCCTTGTTAGCTGGGGGCAAATGCAATGGCGTTTCCTCCCAGTGTGCTCTCTTACTGGAGTGCATGGGGCTGGTGGTGGTTCCTTCTTCCTTGGCATTCAGTTGAGCTAAACCTGGGCACTTCCTTGTGCTCAAACCTCTGGCAGTGTGCTGCCCTTGGCAATGTTGCCACTTGCTCAGAAAGCCTGCTTCCGGGAGTCCACACACCCACATTTCTCTTTGAGTCCTTGTTTTGAGACACCAATGAAATGACAGTATTTTTATATTGCCTAAGTCCAACAGGAACGGGAAAGGTGACAACAGACTGTGGGAAACGTAAACTGTTAGGGAAAGGGGCTGAATTGTTGACACGAGAGGGTAGAATCCAGGACCACCAGAGAGAGCAGAATGGCGGTCCAACCCTACAGATGACAGCCCTATTGATGGCAGTCCAACAGACAACACTCAGGCACAGGCAAAGCCTTTGGAAGTGAGTCTGAGACGGGCAGAGTTCTCAAAAGTGGGACCTGTGGCACTTGACTCTCTCACTGGCCTCTGTGGCTCTGTGTTACACAAGGACGGTTCCTCACTCACCCCTCAACAGAGTTATTTCCACGGAGCAGAACAGGCGATCTGGGGCTTAGAGTCTCCGGGCGCAGTTGATAGTGGGGGAACTCTCAAAACAGGGATTTTGCTCTGGGCTTTCTGCTTTCAAGGAGCTTTCAGAACATAGACCCCTATAATCCTGGCACTTGGGAAGTTGAGGCAGGAAGATCTTCAGTTCTAGGCTAGCATGGACTACATAGTGAGACCTTGTCAAAGGTGGCGGCAGGGATTTCCTGGGCCTCAGAGGGTCCTGGGGAAGAGAGAGATCCAGGTGTGAAGCTGTGTCGCCTGCAGCAGTTGCCGCCGCCACTGAATTCATGGTGGTGTCGTGTACCTTAGTGTTCCCATTTTTGCTTATTGTTCTAGATATCAAAGCTCTGTGGATTTTATTGGATTACTGAAGAGTCCTATTTTTCTTGTCTTACCTTTTTCATACATTTCACTGCTGTGGAACAATCCTTTTGTACACGGGGAAGGTGTGCTACTCTCATTGACTTAATAAAGAGCTAAGTGGCCAATAACTAGGCAGGAAGAGGCTGGGTGGGATGGGACAGGGAGAGCTCGCCGGAATGAGGAAGGGAGGAGCAGCAGGAGACGTGGGGAGAAAACGGAGACCAAGCCACATGGTAGTACATAGGTAAACAACGTGGGTTAATTTAAGTTGTAAGAGCTAGTTAACAACAAGCCGAAGCTACGGGCCAAGCATTTAATTGATAAATCTCTGTGTGGTTATTTGGGAGTTGACTGGCAGACAGAATATTGTGCCTACATTTCACCATCTGTGCTTTTGTTCTCCCCCTTTTCTCCTTCATCATTCTTTACTTCCTCTTTATCCTTCATCTCTCCTCCGTTGCTCCTTTCTTCTCTTTTCCCCTCCTCTTTAAAAAAAAAAATCTTATTTTGTTTTAATGGAGTACATCCATCTGACTGTTTTCTCCATAGCGAGTTTTCTCCATGCAGTCCTGGCTTTGTGCTTATTGAGGAACCGTTCTCAGCTGAGCCACTAGCCCAGCCTGGCTGCTATGCGCTTTTTGAAAGGGTGGATCATATGTATTTTAGCAACTTCTGAACTTCCTAGTTGGTATCAGCGGACAGTTTCCTCCAATTTGTTCATCTCTGGTCTGTCCTTCACACTGATGTTAGAGACCAGCTTCAGCTGTCGATGTTTCTGGATCCTCAGATGGCATCCTTTTTCCTTTGTGCTTTGCTCGGTACATGTGTGTCGTTCTTACTGCGTGACGGTACCTAATAAAGCCAATCAAATGATGACCTTGAAGGCTGCATAAGACTGAAGTCCAGCGTGTGTAATTATGGGGCAGTAAGTGCTTAGGGGTTTATCCCAAGAAAACCAGAGACAAAATAAAAAAACCTTTATTTAGGAAAGAAAGCCATTGTGATATTCTTTATACCTGTTTAGAAGGAACTGCTGTACAGTCAAATGCCAGAACTCATGTGGCCATTAGGCAGCATTTTAAAGATTCCTTTTTATAATTTTTATTTTATATGTCTGTGTCTCTCTGTGAACATATGCTACATACATATGTGTGCAGATGCCTGTGGAAGCCAGAAGAGGGCGCTGGGTTCCTTTGGAGCTGGAGTTAAAGACAGTGACCTGCCCAATGTGGAGAGATACTGGGAATTGAACTTGGGTCCTTGAGAAAAACAGCAAGTGTTTTTAATCAACGAGCCATCTCTCCAGACCACCAGGAAATATTTTAAAGAGAGTATCTGCTAGTATAACTAAGCTCCTACGTGAAATAAAAGGATTAGTCAACCTAAGACCCTACATATTTACATAGAATTTTTTGCAAAAGTCTTTTCACTGAGCATATCTTAGCAAGACATAATGGGCTTCAGCGTGACATCTTCATATTTGTATACATATTTTGATCACATTCACCCTATTATCCTGTCTCACCCCCTCCCCTCCCACCCTTCCTTTTCCCAACTGGAACCTTTTACTTTAATGTTTGTCTCATTTTTTCATGATCCATAGTTTGTAAATATTTCTGTAGAGGGTATATACACATTAGAGAGCTTAAATTTGACATTTCTGGGAAGCAAAATCGTAAATGACCCTAGTTTGTGGTGTTTTTGTTTTCCAAGCATCTTACGTGAAGCACAAACACAATTTGTAATTCGGAGAAAATTGCTGTTTTGAAAACAAAATCAAATGCAAAACACACCCGGACTTATTTTTCTTGTCACCGCTGGAGAAGATTCATCTTTTTTGGAACTGAGGTTCACAGAGCACGGAGCATGGAGAATTCTGCTGATGGCGCTGTCTTTCCCAGGGCATTCTGGGTATTTTGGGCGGTTGTGGGATTTGCTCTGGTTGTGTGAACAGACTGGTTTGTTTTTTGTTTTGTTCTTATCGTTTTCTGATCGCTTCATATCACTGCAGTTTAAAGAGGTCTCCGATTTAATAGATTTTCTTCTCAACTTCAAAGGTCCCTATGACAGTACACAAGCTGGCCAGGCAGTTTTCTGCAAGAGATTTGATTCCCTATACATTTCCCTACCTGCAAGCTTTTCGTTTCCCCATAAATCCTTCATTCCATGCTTGGGAAAGCAATGGCGAGGAACCCTGAGAGAGAGAGATAGTAGAGTGCTCACACCAGATCCGGAGGGGAGGGCGCAGCAGGGGTTCCTGTGACCCCAGCTGTATGGAACCCCCGTGAAGCCCCAGACCACAGCCAGCACCTGCAGAGCTTCCAGGCAAGGTGCCCAGGAGAGGGTGGCCTGGGAACTTTTCTCAGCTCTTACTTTGGTTCTCTAGCATGGCCTCTCCCACGCCACCACCCCCTTGATTGGCCCCAGAACGGCCAGGATGTGGGGAAGGCAGGAGCCTATATTATGTCATCTGAACTTGGCTGTTATTTATGGATTTATTTAGTGTGTGGACCGCGGCTCGTGGGTGGAGGTCAGAAGACAATTTTCCCGGGTCGGTTTTTGTCTTCCACCCTGTCTTCCTCATTCCTTCTGTAGCTATAGTGTGTACTCCAGGCCTGCTGGCCCAAGGGTTTCCGGGCTATTCTGTCTCCGCCTCCCATCAGCCTCCCAGCTACCCCAGTAGGTGTGCTGGTGCATTATTTTTAAAAAGGTTTTTTTTTTTTTAATTTCAGTTTTTGCTACTAACAGGTATTGAATAGAGGCTCTCACACATGCAGATCAAGTGCTCAGCCACCGAGTTACATTCCCCAGCGGTAACAATCTCCTTGGGTTGCAGTTCAAGGAATGCTGGGACTATACATGTAAGCCGCCATATCTGTTCTGTTTGTTTGTTTTTAAGAGGGCTTCTGGGATCAAATTCTGGCCATCAGGCCTCCACCTACTGAGACATCTCTCTGGCTCCGGTCTTACATTTTAGACAGATAACTCTCACCGAGCTCCCCCGCCACCCCCACCCCCCAAGGAGCCTTTTCCCTCGAAAGGCAAGACCGTATTTATTCAAGCCTTGCCAAGACTCCATGGAGACACACACTCGTTTCAGATCAGTTGAGGGAAGACAGTGTTATATGAAACAATACTTTATCTAGAAATTTAGAAACCGCTCCCAGAGCCGCATTCATTCACACGGTTGTTAAAGGACCCGTGTTTGTGGGGCCATCACAGACCCTCATCAACAGAGGCCAGCATCGAACTGAGAAGAACACGGGAAGGTTGTGCCCACAATTGCATCAACCGAACCGCAAGGCGAACCAAGTAAGCATTTACTGTCTGTAGCTACCACAGGATGAGTGCTTTAGGAGGGTGTGGTCAGCGAGCCAGAGACCTGAAGACATGAGCCACACCCGTGGTGTGACCAACAGTAAATGACGATTCTGGGGACACTTCTGAATGCCCATGAAGCAGTGCTCCTCCTGGTCAGTCACGAGCAGCTCGTCCAGGCCTGTGAGTGCTTCATTAACACCTGCCAGCGGCATCACATTGATTGACACCCCGGCAAGCACGGTGCCTTTCTGGGCACCAAGCATGTATGAGGTGCATAGACTTACATGTAGGCAAAACCCTGTTGCATGTAAAAATGTAAAAGTAAAAAGTGGAAAGGGAAGGGGTAGGGAGAAGGAAGGGAGACAGGGAGGGGGGCAGACAGAGAGAGAGAGTGCGTACATGCGAACGAACGCCTCTATTCTTTAACCTTAAGGAGGAAGAAAACTGTGACAGGGTACAACATGGATGAAATAAGCCAGTCACAAAAACATACACTACATGTTTCTGCATGCATAATCTGCCCAGACTGGGCAGATTAATACAGACAGAGAGACAGACAGACAGCAGAAGGTTTCCAGGGGCTGGGGGAAAGGGAGTTATCCTTTACTGAGTACAGAGGTTCAGTCTGGGGAGGCAGAGCTCTGGGGATGGTGAGTGGGAACTTCCTAAACACATGGGAAGGGGTTATAATGAAGCCAGGCATGGCAGCTCACTCCTGGGGACCCAGCACTCAGCAGAAGAATTGCTACAAGTTTTAGGCCACCCTGGGCTACCTGGTGAATTCTGGTCTCGGTTAGACCCTATTTTAAAGAAACCAAAAGAAAAAGGAAGAAAAGGAAGTGCGTGAGACGATAGGCTGACTCTCTGAATTTAAAGCCCAAAGTTCCAAGTGCCCCCACGCTTAAGGCAGCCCTGAATGAATTCACAGCCCTGAGTGCGCCAGGCCTGGCAGCCCGGGAGCTTGGACACATCGCAGCGGTGACCTGGTGCTGCTCCAACCCAAACAGATTTGTCACAGCCGTACAGGCTTCCAGGGAAGCCAGAGCGGCATTGTGTCTGACAAACCAGGCCTCTGTCAGGACAAAGGGGGCTCTTAGAACTCGTTCTGCCTTGGCTGCCTCACACCCAGAAACAGCCAGGGGACCTCTTTTGTCGGCCGGGGGCAAACAAAAGCGATTCATTTCGGCTGTGCACTGAGTACATTCTTTGCGGCCAGCCAATGCAGGGAGGCCTTGCAGCCGGCGATCCTTATAGCCAGGCTTACCCAGAGCCTGCTGAGGGCCAGGGACTATTCTAGGCAGCGGTCACTCGTCACCCCCAAGCTAATCCTCCCAACAAAGCTATGGTGAAGGGATTATCCCCCCTGGAGTCATGTGGAAACTGAGGCGGGTGGAGGGGAAGGTCATTCAACTAGTGACCAGCAGCAGAGTCAGAAATGCTGCGGCTGCTCGGATGGCTGAGCCCTGAATTGACTGCTCTTCTTAACATATCCTGGCTACACACATGTCAAAGGTCCCACAGTTCTCCTGGAACCTCCGTCCCCAGCCGTACTGTCTGGGAAGGTCTGGGGTGTTTCTGATACGCTCCAGACACCCTTGCCAAAGTGAGTCAAACCAGAAAATATGCAAGAGGATTGGGATTCATAGAGATTTTTTTCTTTTCTTAAATTTCTTTTCTTTCCTTCCCTCCCTGCTTCCCTCCCTGCTTCCCTCCCTCCTTCTTTCTTTCTCTTTCTCCCTCCATTCCTCCCTTTTTTTCCTTCCTTCCTTCCTTTTAATGAGACAGAGTCTCACTATGTAGTTTCTACTAGCCTGATGATCCACCATCAAGCTCATAGAGCTCCATCTGCCTCTACCTCCCCGGTATTGGGATTAAGGCATGCACTACCACACCCTGGGAGAAGAGGCTAGAGAGATGGCTCAGTGCCTAAGCAGTGCTTACTGCCCTTCCAGGGGACCCGGGTTCAGTTCCCTGCATCCTTGTAGGCCAGGTCACGACCACCTAGAGCTGCATCTCCAGCAGCTCTGACTTTTGGTCTCTGTGGATACTTCAGTCACGCGCGCACACACACACACATTAACATTTTTAAACCATAGAAAACATCCCTTTTTAAATAAAAGGATGTTTATTATATTCTTAAAAAATGAAGTAGGCAGAATTTGAAAAACGAAGGTCATAAGTTCTATGAGATGGGACCGTTTGTCCGGTATGTCTGAAGTGTTATGTCTGTGAGGGTCAGAAGCTCCTACCGAGCATGCTCCTTCCTGCGTATTAGCTTCAAGTCATGAGAACCAATTCCACAAGTACAGTTGTACGATCCCCTTCACTTTCCAGGCGAAGCCCTCATGATGTGTTCCTGGCCTTGCCTGAAGAAGGGCCAAGATAAGAGGCCTGCCTTCCCTTACTGTTTCACTGTAGGCCCAGAGAGCCTTTCATTACAGCTCGCCAACATGTGCCAATGCCACTCATGCCCGACAGAAGCGACTTGGAAGGAGATAAGGCTGAGCCCCTCACAGTGTCCAAAGGTTTAGTCCACAGTCACTCAGGCTGGTTGCTTTGGGCCTGCGGCAGTACGGAGGGTCATGGTGGGGATGTACGCCGTAGGAGGCTGGTTACAGACAAGGGAAATAAAAGGTGTTTCCTACGTTCTCCCCATGGGGACACCAGTGACCTAACTTCCTCTTACTAGGTTCCATGTGTAAGGATACCGCTGTCTCCTAATTGTGCCATTGACTGGCAGCCAAAGCTTTACCATCTGAGCCTTGGGGAGACATTGAAGGTTCAACCATAACAGAAGTCAGATGAGAGATTGGTACAGAGAGTTCTAAACCCCACCTCCACAAACTCACTGGGGGTACTGCAGATTGTCAGCCCCCGACCGCCACACAGCCACCTCCTACCCCACCAACCCTATGTATCCCGCTGTCTACTGGCGCTTTTGACAGAATCCACGCACTAGGTTAGAAAACTGAGTTTTTGAATCACCCTAGTTTCAGGTTCTAGGTTTTGGGAGGAAGGTGACAGATAACAGTGGTCATTGTCTGTTAAGGTCACTTCATGAAAACTGTCTCAGTTAGGGTCACTACTGCTGTGATGAGACACCATGACCAACAGCAAGCTGAGGAGGAAAGGGTTTATTTGGCTTCAGCTTCCATACCCACTACTGAAGGAAGTTGGGGCAGGAACCTGGAGGTGGGAACTGATGCAGAGGCATGAAGGGGTGCTGCTTACCTGCTTGCTCATCATGGCTTGCTCAGCCTGCTTTCTTATGGAATCTAAGATCATCATCCCAGAGATGGCACTGCCTACAGTGGACTGAGCCCTCCTGTATCAATCGCAAATTAAGAAGATGACCTACAGGCTTGCCTACAGCCCTATATTACAGAGACATCTTCTCGGTTGAGGCTCCCTCCTCTCAGATGGCTTTAGCTTATGTAAGGTTGCCATAAAACTAGCCAGCATAGGGGCAGTTGGGAAGAAAGATAATAAGTTAAAAACTGAAGATTTAAAAGTCTAAGAAGAAGGGAGAGAAGGAAGGAGGGATAGAGAGAGAGAGAGAGAGAGAGAGACAGAGACAGAGACAGAGACAGAGACAGAGACAGAGAGAGAGAATTGTCTCAAGCAGAATCAGTTTATTCCCCTTCAGTCAACTCCCGTATTTCCAGCAGGCCTTTATTGTGCGTTCACTCTGTGTTCCTGCGCTAGAGATACAGTGGCGGGATGTGGCGGGTTCTAGCAGCTTCGTGCTTGTTGCTGGAGCCAGTATTTGCAGCCGCGGCTGGAGTCCTGGAGGAGAAGCAGGAGACTAGCAGGAAGAGGAAGTAGCCTAGAGCAGTGAAGGGAACTGGCAGAGGTTAGCTGTCAGAACAGCGCTCTAGGGGGCGGCTCTGGCCGCGGATAGAAAGAGGAATGCCGCCTCCGCCAAATCTTGGTCCGCTGGGGAAGAATCTGCGGTAATAAATACCTACAGTGAATCGTTGAATCCCACTGGAAGCTGAATGACCAGAGTCCAGAGACAGAGGGTGGAACGGCCTGGGGGCAGAAGACAAAAGAACTTTCAGCCTGAGTGAGGAGAACTAAATCAAGAGACACAGGGAGCAGAGGAATGCGGGAGCAAAGCCAGTTTCCTGCCTGGGTTTCAGGATGTCTTAGGTCTCCAGAGCGTGAAGTCTCTATGTGGTCAGCGTGTGAAGTTCTTACTGGAGGAGGGAGGACCCATGACGGAACCTGTAGGAATTCAAAACCATCTGGTTTTTCTGAGGCACTCTGGTTCTGGTGACCTCAGGGGTCCAGCATCTTCCTTGGCCCTTTCATCTTGGCTGGGATGGTATTATATCTGGATTTCTTCGAGCTAAAGTTCTCCACAGCCACTGTGGCTCCAGCAGGGGAAGCCAGATAATAGAGGGGCAGGATTTTTAAGAATAAGAAAGCATCTACTCTCAAGATCTCCTGGGGATTTGCTCTAAACAATAGGAAGCTAATTTCAAAAACATACTTATTTATTCATTAAAGCGGATCTCCCGAGATCTGCCCCAAGCCTCTGGTTCACTTTATATTTCATGTACACTTGAAAGCAATAAAATGCAGCTTAAATTAGCCAGGCTGCAACTCTTTTTCTTTCTTTCTTTTTCTTTTTTAAATTGCTTCCTGGCATTCTGCACAGTCAGTTTAATTAGCTGAGGTTTTCTTTAATACCTCCGTAAGATGTGGGGAGTGTGTGAGCCTAGGTACCCCAGGGTGGGGTTCTTCTTCCTGCTAGAGCTGAGGAGGAACTGAGAAAGGTCAGAGGTCAGGGGCACTTGAAAGGTTGATTTCTGCTGCTGAGTGAGGGAGCGGAATGAAAGAGTGGAAGGAACATTGGCTTGGGAGCCTTTTCCCTCCAATCCTGGTCTCATCCGTGAGGTGGAGACAGAATTGAATACTTCTTGGACTGAGGATTAAACCCAGCCAGCAAAACCAAAAAGCAACTAAAACAACAGAGTCCGGTCAAGAATAGTTACTTTTTCTTTCTCTAAGTGAGAGGCCCAGGGTCCTAGGAAGACATTAGGCAATCTGGAAAGGGCCCCGGTTTCAACAGATGACTGGTTGGTTTCCTGGTGTATTTGTAACAAACAACAAGAGATTGGGTGGCCTAGAAACAAAAGCATGTGTCACAGCTCTGGAGACAAGGAGCCTGACATGAGGGTGGTGGCAAAGCCTTGAGGGAGGATCTGCCCCGTGCTTCAGCTTCTGGGAGTCTCAGGGGTTCCTGAAGTAGGAGAGGATATAATGTCATGTGTCCTCATAACATCTTTCCTGCACCGTGCTCAGTTTCTTGTGTATGTGTACATGTGTGTGCGCGCATGTGTGTGCACGTGAATGTGTGTGCACATGTGCGTGTGTGTGCATGTGATGTGTGTGTGCATGTGTGTGTGTGTGCACGCATGTGTGTGCACGTGAACGTGTGTGCACATGTGCGTGTATGTGTGTGTGTGCATGTGATGTGTGTGTGTGTGTGTGCGCGCACGCGTGCGCACGCGCTTGGGTGCCTGAAGAGACCCAAAGAGGACATTGGATCCTCTGGAACCTTACCGGCAGTAGTGAGCCACCAACATGAAGCTAGAAACTGAATTCAGGTCCTCTTCAAGAGCAGCAAGCGCTGTTAACCACTGGGCCACCTCTCCAGTCCTCAAAATTTCATCTTTTATAAGGACATGGGTTATGTTGTGCTAGAGCCCACTCTAACTTTTATTAATCTTAGATCATGAAGTGTATGCGTGTACTTGTGTGTGTAAACACAGGCACACACATGCTATGGTGTGCACGCTGCGGTCAGAGGACAACCTTTGGCAGTTGGCTCGTGCCTTCCACCTTTGATGTTTCCATCATGCGTTCTAGGCTGGCCGACCCACCCACATACTTCCAGACAGGGGATTCTCTGGTCTTCACTTCCCATCTCTCTACAGGGGTGCTAGGATTACAAATGCTTGTGACCAATATCGTTGTCGGCATCTTCTCCTCTTCCTTTTCACACATGGCTCTCGGGAATCAAACTTGAGTCTTCAGGGTTGTGGAGTTAGTTAGTTAGTTTTTTGTTTTTTGTTTTTTTTTAATCCACTGAGCTGTCTTCCTGGTCCCAAACTATGAAATTTCAGTTTGCTAGATTTCTGTGAGTTTCTGAGATTTTCTGTCATTTCTCAAGAAATGAACAAAATTGTCAGTGTTTGGGTCAAAGTTAAATAAATTTTATGAGAAGTAATTGGTTTGGACTGAGCTTCTGTATGAGGCCCCAACAGACCGAAACAGAGGTTCTTGAACTGAAGTTCAGTCGTCAAACTAAAACTAAGCTATTGTGCTAAGTTTCCCAGAGAAACCAGGAGAGAGATAGACACATCCCCAAACTGGCTGGCGTTGCTGGCCTGAGGAGGAGGAGGAGGTTCTCAGTGGTTGCGCTTCCCGAGGAAGGGCCACCTTCTATAGGATACTGTTTCCTTTCAGCTGCTCCTGCTGTTCTTAGAGGAGAGGGTGACAGACTCAGGAATCACAAGAAAAAAAAGAAATCACTTTTTTTTGTGATTTTTTTTTCCAATTAGGTCATTTAACTGAACTTGTTGAAGCATTATCGTGTAACAGAAGACATACACATTTCAAGGAAAGGAATCGCAGTTTTCATTCGCGTTTTTGTTGTTGTTTTGCTTTAAGAGGGATTGTGTTTCTACACAGTAGAAGAATCTTTTCCAGAGAGAAATACCGATAAGGGCTGGAGATGTAGCTCAGTGCTTGCCTGCCATACACACGCAGGACCCTGGGTTTAGCCCTAGGAACCCCCTCCCCACCAGCATCCCCCTCCTCCCCAGCACCAGCAAGTGTGGGAAACAAATTTAGGACTTCAGACAGAGCCAGGGGCCGGTTTCTGAGTTTTCCCTTTTCTTTCCAGCTGAGTTTTCTCAGTATGCAAATAGAAGTCTCGGAAGCTGAAGGCCTGCTTATTTTGCAAAGGTTATTCTTTTGTGCCTGTGAATCACATCGGGTACTTAACCAATGTTGCTAAGTCTTTCCCAGGGGGCTAATTGATTAAGGGACTCTTTCCAACATTTCAGCTTGGGACACTAACGAAGCCGGTCTAAAAGCAAGAGGACTGACGGCCCTTTCTCAGACATTACTTCCTTCCTGGCTGTAATTCCCCGCACCAAGTTTACCAATTGGCTTGTTTGCCTTGGGCTGACTTTGTTCTAGGCCTGACCAATCAATCCCATGAGTAGCAGATCTTATTTCACAGATGTGTGTGAGCGGGAAGTGGAGCCCTAACTTGCATAGAAGGTACAGAAAGGAGAGACATTTTCCCTCCTTTCCTCTGGCATCAGGATGAAGACAGTGCCCAGGACTGTCAGACCTGTGCACCAGGGACATTCCCCTCCCCGCTTGAATGTGTGTGGCAGAGATAGATAAAGGGTGAGCGTCCCTTAGGAGTGGTGGCAGGGGTTTGGCAAAGGCTGCTGTATGGCTTTCACAGTGGGAGCCGTGTGTGTTGGGAGTAGTGTTGAGAAGTTGGTCCTGAATCTCTGTTTTTTTTTTTGTTTTGTTTTTTGTTTTTTTTTGTTTTGTTTTTTTGTTTTTTTTCGAGACAGGGTTTCTCTGTGGTTTTGGAGCCTGTCCTGGAACTAGCTCTTGTAGACCAGGCTGGTCTCGAACCACAGAGATCCGCCTGCCTCTCCCTCCCGAGTGCTGGGATTAAAGGCGTGCACCACCACCGCCCAGCTTTCTCTGTTATTTTTATGTCTTTCTGTCATTAGTATCAGTGGCTTGGCCTCCTGCCAACAGATGCCTATCTGCACAATTTAACTCAATTGAGTTTCTGTCGCTGGTAACTGGGAATCCTGAATGATATAGGAAAAGAAAAAAGTTGGTCTTTCAAAGCTCTTGATTCCCCCTTACAATAGAACATGGGTACAAATGGAGCCCCTGACCCTTGGGCTGTCTCCTGAGATGGTTAATCCCACGGGTTCACTTGCGCTGAGTTCGGAGTGCCTTGCTGTTTTGTTGAGTGTTCCTCATGGTGTTTCTGCGAAGAGCTGAGAACAGCACCTGTGGTTGGACCACAGCAGGTTTGGTTGCCTCTTGCTTCTGTCAGTTTCTGCTGCCCTAATCAAACACTGCAGTGTAGTAATAAGAGCAGCGGGGCTGCGTCCTCAGCACCCCGGCACCTGCTAGCTTATGCCCCGAAATAACAACACACAAATTGTATTCATTTAAACACTCCCTGGCCCTGATATCCCGATCAACCCATCTCTAATAATCTGTGTAGCATCAGTCTTACCAGGGAAGATTCTAGCCTACGTCCATCCTGGGTCGGAGCTGAATCGCGTCTCCAGGAGAGGAAAGCATTTCGTCTCTGCTCCGGAGAGCAGAGCTACCGAGTCTCTGTCTGAGGTGTCTTACCTCACTTCCTCTTCCTCCCAGCATTCTGTTCTGTTTACTCCACCCACCTATGTTCTAAGCTATGAGCCCAAGCAGTTTGTTTATTACTTAACCAATGAAATCAACAGATTGCTATATGACACTCCCACATCACTGCAGGCTGGGTGTCTCATAAGTAGAAGTTGATTACTTACAATTACAGAAGTTGAAGTCTGAGATCAGGAACCACCAAGATCAGGAACCAGCGTGACTGACTTCCAGGCTGTGGGCTTCAAGGTTCCCCCCCATCCTCCCACAGCATAAAGAAGAGGCAGTACTCTCTGAATACTTTCCCAGGATACTGATCATGCGTGTGAGGACTCTGTCTACATGACCCAACTACCCCTCAAAGCCCGACCTCTAGATACGCTGATCCCAGGTGCTACAATTCCAAGACATCTATTTGAAGGATATACACATTCACATGAGGGGGCCATAGCTAACAAGCTGAAGGCCAAAAAGCGGACCTTCCTGTACAATTAAACTCAGCCTGTGAGTATGAATCTCACAGCTCACTTATTCATTCTTGAGAGCTTGGGACTTGACAGGCTTCAGAGTCATCCAAATCCTTGCCCATAAGGAATCTCTGTGTATCTCTGTCTCTCATAGTATCTCTCTTGCTGGTTCTGTCTCTCCAGTGGTCCCTAACACGACCCTCATTGGACCATCTTGTTAAGCTTGTCTGCCACTTAGCATGGGGAATCTATCTAGGGCCTATCTAGGGGGATCTCCTGGAGGACAGTATGAGAATCCAGATTGGGGTCTTTCTACTGGGAGCTAGGACAGGAGGGAGGGAAGAGGGGAGAGCCTGGCTTTCCGGCCAAGTTTGTTTTCTCTTTTACCAGAGATAACACTGGGAGAAGACGTTAAGCAGTGAGGATCCTTCTAACACTTTGCTTCCTCTGGCGTGTCTACACTTGGCTTTAATTCTGTTTTACTCTTCTTTGTGACCATTTCAGTCCGAGGGAATGAGACATGGGGCCTTGGGAAAATGGTTTCCATCTATTACCTCAAGAGAAGGGCCTGTCTGTGGCCCCCTGGGCACTGTGGTCTTCCTGTCAACCGCCTGGGTGGCTCTCAGTCCTCAGCTCAATGCCCGATAGCCAGAAGTTCTCACTGAATGAAACTGTATAAACAGAGTCATAAAGATTTGGAGGGAATTCATGGTGGTTGGAGTAGCAAATAAAAACACATTTGAAGAAAAATTCAGCCTCTAAACTGACATTTCCAATTCCAAAATTCCTGGAACTTAACAATGTCATTCTAGGGGCAAAGTAGTAAAGTCATTGTTTACTGTCTGAGTTATTAAAACTTACAGAAACTGTGTCCTCAAGCAAAACATGCCTCTGTTAGGATCTGTGTTCATAAAATAGTTTAGAAAGAGTCTACACTGTCACAAAGGGTGTTTCTGAAACCAGGAATGGGAAATTTGGTTTTTGGTGCCAGCCTACTCTTCAATAATTTATTTTGTGCTTATCTCTTTTGGTGTCTCATTGTCTTGTTTATGTTTGACTTGGTTTTCTTCTAGAATGAAATAGTATCCACTATTGATTTTCCCTACCACAGAGGTTAAGATGACATGAAGAAATCCGGCTTCTTCCATGGCTAGTAACTAGTAAGCCAGGATCTGCGAAGCCTTGGGTCTCATCATGGGTGCCTGGTGTTGGGTTTAAAGGCTCAGGCTTGGAATTGCTTCTCTTGCCCAGCCCAGATATCCTCCCTCCACCTTGCATCGTTGACCCTTGTGAGGAGGGGTAACCAGCAAGTTTTACTGTTGTCCTGAAGCCAGGTACTAAGATCTCAAGCCCTCGTTGACACCAAACACAGCTCTCACCTCAAGGGAATAAGAGATAGCTTATTCTGGAGCTAAATACGACTGACCAGAGACCAGGAACTCAGATTCAGGCTGCCTCCAATACTGCGTTCCAATGCAGTAGCAGTTTTGCGAAGTTTTATATTGGAGAGCAAAATACAATCAAGGCATTTCCAAATACACCGGCAGGAACATATGGTAGGTGGATGACAGCAAAGCCGGGAGATGGCTGCTGTGGGTTTTGGGCATTATCTGATCCCACTCCTAGCTCTGGTGTTGATGGAAGCCTGTCAATGCATACCAGAGGATGCGCGTGATAGTCACGGGAGGCTTAGGTCAGACTGATGATTGGGCCATGAGCCACTATTAAAGGTAATTTGGCCCTGGATGTGTAACATTCCAACTCTCCAGGCTTACAAAGTTCTAGTTAGTCAGTCAACCTTGGAGACTCTTTCACACACATTCGGCCCACCTCCCACCCCCATGCCAGGACCTTCCATTCACACCCGGCTTCTGTAGAGCTTGCGGAAGGAGTTTGGTGTGTGAATAGGTATTTGCGTCAGCGTGTCTGTGGGTGTACAACAGCTGGAGGATCCCAGCGGTCATTTCACTTACGTTTTCCCCATAAGAAGACAACAAATGTTTGAAGAGATAAATATACTACCCATGTTTTGAACATTACACAGCGTCTATGTCTTAGTTAGGGTTCCTATTGCTATGAAGCGACACGGTGACAGTGGCAACTCTCCTAAAGGAAAACATTTAACTGGGGCTGGCTTTCAGGTTCAGAGGGTTAGGCTATTATCATCATGGTGGGAAGCAGCATGGTGGCCTTCAGGTAGACATGATACTGGAGAGGTAGCTACATCTGGATCAGCAGGCAGCAAGAAGAGAGAATGAGACTCAGCCTGGCTTGAGCTTCTGAAGCTTCAAAGCTCACCGCTAGAGACAGGTGTCTTTCAACAAGGTCACACCTACTCCAACAAGGCCACACCTCCTGATAGTGCCACTCTCTATGTGCTTATGGGGAGCCATTTTCTTTCAAAACACCACTGTATACATGTACTGCAATGTTATATATATATAATTTTTAGCATTTGTACAACAGCTATAAGCTATAAAAGAAATTTGGGGATGATATTGCTCATGACACATTGTAACGAGAAGCGGTCCAGCTAGCTTATACCCTGAAATAATAACACACAAATTGTATTCATTTAAACACTCCCTGGCCCATTATATCTATCCTTTTACTGGCTAACTCTCACATCTTAATTAACCCATTTTTAATAATCTGTGTAGCATCACAAGACTGTGGCTTACCTACAGGATTCTAACCTATGTTCGTCTTGGGCCGGAGAATCATGGTGTCTGCTTGACTCTGCTTCTTTCTCCCAGCATTCTGTTCTGTCTACTCTGCCTATCTAAGCTGCTGTCCTATCAAAAGCCAAGGCAGTCTCTTTATTTGACCAATGAAAGTAACACATAGACAGAAGACCCACCTACATCAACACATGAGAAACAAGAATTCCTTAACCAGTACTTCTATTTGCTACCAACATGTCTAGACATTATCTAACCTAGCCTGTATCCAACAGCTCCAAAATTAGCTATAACCTGTTCTCTGGAAGGGTTTGAACTAGCTTTGGGACCCTGGGTGGAAAAGACCAACTCCCAGGGGGCTACCTATTTCCTTGAATTCTAGGCGAAGAGCTTCATTGTGTCTGTTTGCATCTCTGGAAGACTCTAAAATGTAGACTATTGTAGCATTTCTTCCTCAGATCAGAAGGAGTCTTGGAATTAGAATCCTGGGGCCAGACCTATATATTACCGTCTTAGCTCATCACATTGTCTTGGGCAAGGTATTATTAGATTTTCCTGAGACTTGCTTTTCTTTCAAAGATGACTTTGTAAGTATGAGTGTTTTGACTGCATGCATGCACTTGGTGCCCTTAGAGGCCAGAAGGAAGCAGCAGATCTCCTAGAACTGGAGTCACAGTTACCAGCTAACCTGTGGGTGCGGAGAACCAAACCCAGGTCCTCTAAGAGCAGCGAGTGCCTGAATTGCTGAGCTATTTCTCCAGCCTCATGATCTGCTATCTTTTTTTGGGGGGGGAGGGCAGTGTTTCGAGACAGGGTTTCTCTGTAGCTTTGGTGCCCGTCCCGGAACTAGCTCTTGTAAACCAGGCTGGCCTCGAACTCCCAGAGATCCACTTGCCTCTGCCTCCCGAGTGCTTGGATTAAAGGTGTGCGCCACCACTGCCCGGCCGATCTGATATCTTAAAATATTTCTTTTTATTATTTTTATTTAAGTGTTTAAGTGTTTAAGTGTTTGTGTGTGGGTCTGTGCATATGAGCTCAGGTGCCTGTAGAGTCTAGAAGAGGGTGCCAGGTTCCCTGACGTTACTGGTGGTTGTAAGCTGGCTGATGTGGGCGCTGGGGACTGAACCCAGGTCCTCTGCAAGAGCAGCAAGTGCTCTCTTAACTGCCAAGCCATATCACCAGCCTGGGGACTTGATATCTTCATATGCAATAAGAACACATCTTCTTTAGGGATAGAGGATTTACTGAGCAGTGTTCAAAGGCCGGCTGCCCTGTTCGGCACATACTAGTGTGTGCTGTCTGTTGGACATTTTTTCCTTTGAGGAACTTTGAAATACCACTGAAGACGAGGGCAGGATGTCAGGAAGACTTTGGTCTATGAGTAGAATTAAACATGGCCATAGTTTGTTTCGAGGGAATATACCAGAATACCCAAGGCTGGGGAATCTATGCAGGCTAGAAATTTGTTTCTTTCATTTCTGGAGAAGGCCCACAAGGCTGAGATTAAGGTGTAGGTGTTTTTATCATCTGGTGGTGGTCTGATCTCTGTTTCCAAGATGTCCCCCTGAATGCTTTGTCCTGCAGAGGAGAGACAGCAATTCACACATGATTGTGGGTGGAAGAGGGAAAAAAGGTGAACTCCTTCAATCCAGCTGTTTTGTACACAGAATCCTGTTTCTGATTTTCCAGAGCTGTACCTCCCAGGGTTACTACAGTGGGGACACAGATCCAGCATGAATTATGGAGGGAAAAGAAACAACACTTCATTTGCCGCATGTGAATCTACATCCTGAGAATACGGGACCTTAGTTACAAACTAAGAACAGTGACAAAGGCCAAGACAGACTAAGAAAAATTGAAATGTGGACCACAGTCCGTGTTCGCCATGTTTCCAGAAGTCCTCTCTTGGTTTGCTATTTCTTTTAAAAGCTAACTTTCCATGCTGAGAGCTAGTAGTTGGGACCTACCTGCTTTTTAGCTTCTCTGTTCTAAGCCTCTCTGACCTGACTTAGTTACACATTACTTTCTTAACTCTGCTTCCAAGTGGAGGAGCAAGGGATTTCTCTTGTTTTCCTGGGAAGTGAATGCCATGTGCTTGGGGTTTTGTATGTAAGTCTGGTACATCTGACATGCTGCTGTTGACAGATGTGAATCAAATGTCAAATCCTCAATGCTCTGTTCATCACTTTATTAAAAAAAAGCTGGGCAGAGCATATTTGGTGAATTAAACCTATGCAAATTATTTTCATAGACTAAAATATTATCTATCATTTTTTTATGAATGCCACTCTTTCCTTGATGTTTGACTTGGAAGACAACTCTTAAACATACCAATCCTAAAATAAATTAATTACTTTCTCAGGGTAGGTTTAAAAAAAATAGAAGAACTAAAGAGGAAATAAAATGACCCATGGAAGCGAGCCTTCCTAAATCTGGCTCATGCTCCTCAAGCTATGAGGAGCAGGGATGCTTGAGTTTGGTGGCATTTGAGGGGGTCACATCAAACAACATAGTTCTCTTTTCTGGAACTGGTTTATTCCAAATACACAGTTTCAAATTCTTCCACATAAAAAGCAGGGGAAAATGAAACAGCCTTATATACATGTGTAAAAATGTCATAATGGACCCTCTCATGCATAATTAATATACACTAATAAGTAAAACAAAAAAAGCAGGGAAGGAAAAAAAAAGTAAAGAAGCTGCAACAACCTCCATGCTACCCCACAGAGCAGAGCGAAGGCCTCAGGATCCAGAAGGTCACATTGAAGGTCACACAGGCCCATCAGAAGGAAAGATGGAACTGCCCAGACCCTTGCTTGACACAGCATCCCTGATAGGTGCATGTGCTCATCAGGCCAGCATCATGCCTTCTTTGCCAATCACCGAGCCCACCTGGCAGAAGGCGGAAGAGAAAACCATGATAGTGATCACAAAGTTTGATTTGGAGGAAGCTGAGAAAGGCAAGCTGGTGCCAGTGATGTGGTCTGTGGGGTGTTAGATGAGCCCCCCTCCTGAAGCTTACTAGGTGTTATTATAAAGATGACGTCAACACAACTGGTCTGTCCCAAGTACACTGTACTTTTGCCAGTGGGGAGGTGATGTAACCAAGGCGGAGATGGACATAACAGGGTAAAGTTTAACATGCCCTCCAGGAGCTGAGATTTCCCATTGCTGGTCAAAGCAAGTGTCTAGACCTTTCACGGGGAAACTTGCTCTAGGCTGTCTTTCAGAAGCTGCTGGAATTTAGTAACTACACCCAGACTGTAACTTTCAAAGTCAATGCATTTGTCCGGAGCTGATCAAACGATAAGGTTGTTAAGACGTCATTGGAACAAACCTGTAAAAGTGAGCTGGAGCCAGTGCAAGGAAGACACAAGTCTCTGGAACTTTCTGGTCAAGTGCTACCTGTTACAAAGTCACGTGGAGTCACCTGACTTGTTTTTCCACAGTGGACCCCATTCTCTGCATACACGGGGCACGCCACCACCCATTTCTTCTCCCTAATGCTCTTTCATTTTTTTCTTAGAGTTGACATTTTGAAGCTGCCTCACTAAATCTCGGCCCATGAAGAATAGTTTATATGCATTCTCTTATTTAACCATTATAGCTACCTAGACATGGGTACTGTGATTAGCTCCATTTTAAAGACAAAGATGGTGGGGGTGAGGGTATGGGGGTGGGGCCGGGAGGGGGGAGGCTGGAAAGATGGCTCAGTAGTAAAGAGTGAGTACTCCTTCGGCAGAGGACCTGAATTCGTTCTTAGTACCTGTGCGAGCTGGCTCACAACCCTCCTAAAACAGCAGCTCCAGGAGGATCTGGTGCCCTCTCTGGATTTCACAGGTACTGCAGGCACATGTGTACAGCCTACCCCCCAGCACATACACATAATTTAGAATAATTATTTAAAGACAAGGGAATCATATTCACACACCTTCATTCACACATACCCACATTCACACACACACATTTATACACACACATATTCACACACACATTCACACACACTCATACACACCCACATTCACACACACACTCACACACACATTCACACACACTCACAACACCCACATTGACACCCACATACACACCAAACACACACAAAATCCACTCCCACCCACATTTACACACACACACACATTCACACACACACACAATACACCCATACACAGAGTAAATAAGTAAATAGAACTGTAGTAAAAATTTTAATTAAAAAGATTAAATAAGTGGAGACCATTTTCCCATGTCATTAAATATTTTTGTGCAACATGAAGTTGTTAGTGTACTATCCCATTTCATGGGTATAGTAGTTGGTTGACATGGTTTTCCATTGTTCAACTATTAAGTGGTTTTGTCTCCTCCACTCACTTGGCATTATAGATGTGTAAACTTCTATCCACACCATAAACCTGTCTTTAGATCAGATTCCTGGAAATGAAACCATGGAGCAAAGGCAGGCTTAGACTTGACATCTTGGTTCCATGTTTCTGAAATGTCTCCAACCGTTGACTACAGATGCTTTCTGTCCCATCTGATAAATAGTCCCGGGCCCTACCTGCACTACCAAGAAATCAAGGAGAATATATATGCTAGGTTCTAGAACTTTCCTGCTGCAGGCCAGTCCCAGAGCCCTTCCTGCAGACCTCTGAAAATGTTTCACGGCTGCTTGATTTGTTTCTCTGCCTACCCCAGGTCGTAAATGCTATAGGGTATACTTTGGCTTTAATCTAGAACCTTCATCACGGAAAAGGCAAATCTAGCGGCCAACTACCTGATGAGACTCTTCTATAATGTAATAAGAGGTCAGGAAAGAATGCTTTTAAAGCTGGAAGACTGTGTTTGCAAGAAACTTCAACGAACTATGAGGAAATGTGATGAGTATAAAGATATAAATGAAATGGGCAAGGCCCTTACAGAGACAAGTCTCTACCCTTGTCTGCATGCCACTTCTGCTGGTGTTTTCCAGGAGAAACTTAGCGCTCGATTCATGAAGAACTGGAAGGCCTATCTATTCATTTTAGTCTTGTAGATTGGAGATTGAACTTTAGATCCAATGCTGGTTAGCTGTGTAAAGGGGTCAAACAACTTACCAACCGCATGACTGAGCAAGTGTGATGGAGTATGATAGACGCCGTGAGTAGGGTAGCAGAACTTATCTCAGAGACGGGTGTCAAGCAAATGAATAGCCGTGGTCTGCCCAGCACAAAGCAGGGCTCTTTGCAGGGATTACAGAAATGCTGACTGCATAGGGTGAACTGGTGTACAATTCGTCTCCACAGCGCTCATCCAAACAGCCAGGAAAATCCCACTATATTGTTCTGTGTTTGCATGCTCTGTAACTCGGGGCGTCGTTCATCAGGCCTTAGAGCGCATGCCTAGCAAATCTCGTCAACCGACTAAGTAAATCTCAAACTCCAACATCCACAATGGGAAGTACAGAATTTTTGTCATTTGTTCTAGAACTCAAAACTAAACGTATTCAGTGTCTAGATAATTAAAGATGAGATAGTGTTAAGTGGACGCAGGTTCAAATCCCAGTACCCACACGGTGTCTCATAGCTGTCTGTAACCCAGAGACAGTGACTTCTGGCTTCCTCAGACACCTCACACACACACACACACACACACACATGGTACACAGATCTACTTGCAGGCAAAGCACCCATGCACACTAACTAACAAAATTTGTTTAATCGGAAGGAGAGAAATGTTCGCTGAGCCGTTCATTTGTGATTAAGTATCCTAGAGTGGGGAGCACACCGTGTATGGACTCCGACAGACTAGGGTTTCAACCTGGGCTTTGCTCTTTCCCCTTTCCCACTGGGTCATCTCAGGAAAGTCTGAGGATCATTGTAAGTTCCAGTGTCCTCATCTAACTGACAAGTCTAATATGTAATATCACATATTATTAAATATATACGTATAACTAAGAGGTTTAAGAATAACTAGTATCTTATAAAGATCTAAGAACGCAGTGCTCTGAGGCACTCAGAGGGCAGGATGGGGAGTAAAGAGCAGAGCACCCTGTATGTGCCATGCTAAAAATAATGGACAGTTCACAGCCAAGTTGGGAGGAGGGTATCACTCTGTGCTCTCTTCCCTTCCCTGCATAGCCTTCCTCCAGATCAGCATCCCAATCTGCAGGGCACGGCAGTGTTCGCCTGTAACTCCAGCACTGAGAAGGCAGAAGGGTAGGCAGATCTCTATGGTCCACACAAGTGAGTTACAGGTCAACCAGGGCTACACAGTGAGACAACCACCATCCCAACGGCAAGTCCACCTCGGAGCTGTGCATCTGTTACAACTGGTGCCTACGTCAGCATTTGGATGGTGTCATTGCTGAAGTGTTACTATGGGAAGGAGTGGACCCAGGTGTTCCATGAAATCTCCCCCACCCCCACAAAAAATTACATAACATGACCTCTGCAGTCCAGAAGATTGTAGGTTTCCTAGAAAGATAAAGCAGGCAAACCCGATAATCCAAGGAAACCTGATAATCCCAGATAGTTCATGGGTAAGTGATGATTAATCAGAGGGACAGGGAGATGGGAAGTTCTGGGCACAGACCAGAGCAGTAGATCTTTACCGCTCTCTCCTGGTTCCCTTCTGGATCAGTCTCTGAAGGCTGCCCAATCTTTTCCTCTCTGCTGTCTGTCTGCCTTTCTTCCTATCTATCTATCTATCTATCTATCTATCTATCTATCTATCTATCTATCTACTGTTTTTTAATGAATAACCCCGAGTCTAACTGTGTGGCCAGTCACCAAGGCAATCATTGCAAGGTCCCTTACAAACAACTTTCTCACTGCTGCAACAACTACAAACTTAAAAGAGATAATAGTGTTATTTCGATCATCATTTCCAAGAGTTCCATTCCTAGGCCATTGATTCTAGGCCTGCAGTGGGGCAGAGAAGGTCACCGCAGCAGGGACAAGTGGAGGAGGATAGGTTGTCCATCGCATGGCAGACAGGGAGCAGAGGAAAACAGGAAGGAGTTAGGTACAAGGCACCATCAAACACTTGTCCCCAGAGGCCTACTTTCTCCACCTAGGCCCTACTTTCTGGTTTCTAAAACCTTTCAGAAGAATACAACCCCCTTGGAGCCAAGTGTTCAACCCATGCCTGTGGGGGACATTGCATATTCAAGGTGACAGCAACAGTCAGTCGTTGCAACGTTCCTTAAAATGCAAATAAGCTGGATATTTAATATACTGGTTTCTTCCCTGGCTGACCTAACTTCAGTGCAATTTAAACATGTAATACAATAATATTATCGTAAAAAGTAATACAAAGTAAAACAAACGTGGCCTTAGTTGAACCTTGCCCTCGCATACCAGGAAGATCCAGAATAACTACCTGGAGGTGGGTGTTTTCTGATTCTTCAGTACATTATGATGCCAGGAGTTAAGGAGGGAATCGCCCCCATCCCGTTCCTGGATGGGATTTGAGACTAAGTGTGGCTGTCTAGCTCTCTGATGTCTCAGCTGCCTCTATAAACTTTATCACTGTAGGATCTGTGCGTTTTTTATCAGGTTTCCAAGAACACTTTGTAGCTAAGGACAACATAAATACATAGTCTTTGATTTTTGTTGTTGTTGTTGTTTTTTTTTTTTTTTGTACTTTCCGGGAGCAAACTTCTACATGAAGATTCATAACTAGCCTCATCCAGTCAGCACACAGCTTGTGAAGTCAAATCACATGGTCAATGCCTGGCACTAACTATAAACCAGTAGATGTTGAACTAACCTCAAACCATCTCTGTTGGTTCTGGAGTGATGAAATAGTTAAGCACCACATGAATGAAGGGTGTACCAGACCCTTACCCCTTACCCTACATCCTCCTTCCTCTTCCTCCTCTTCCTCCTCTTCCTCCTCCTCCCTCCTCCTCCTCCTCCTCCTCTTCTTCTTCTTCTTCCTCTTCGTACATCATCTATAAATATTTCAAAATTGAAAGTTTAAATAAAAAGAAATCCCATTTGGGCCTGGTGTCACATGTCTGTAATCCCAGCTTCTTGAAAAACTGATACCGGAGGATCATAAATTTAGAATCATCCTGGGCTACAGAGTTAGTTTAAGATTAATCTGTGCAACCTTGTGAGACCCTGTTTCAAAGTCAAAAGGTAAAGAAAAGTAGGGAAAACAAACCCTATAGGAAAGAAAATTAATCTCTTCACACACACACACACACACACACACACACACACACACACACACACAGAAATATCTCAAAGATATATTTGCTGATAGACCACTGTCAACTCCTATCCCTCCCCTCCATTTCCACTCAGGTTATTTCTCATTTACATTGGTCCCTTTTCCAGCTTTCCAAACTATGTATAGTATAAATAACACTTATTTAAAAGTATAAAATGTAAATACATATTCATAAACATGCAAATATATCACACACATGTTAGAGACACATCATAAAGACACATATTAAACTGGTACTAATGGGAGGGACCTAATGCAGAGGGGAGTATTAACTCGATTAACTTCTGATGTATCTGTTTGCTGGCACTTAAAAAAATAACATACTGTTTTTTATAATTAACAAAATCCTTGAAAAGGAATTCTTTGGAGTTACGTCCCAAAAATCGTGGGTATGATAAGATCACAAAAGAAATAAACAATGGCGCAAAGGTAATTTTGAGGACTAACTTTTCAAGTTTGTGGATAAATAAAACACCAGGTTTCCCTCATGAAATGCAAGAGAGCACGGTGCAGTTCAGGCAAAGAGCTGCAGGTAGCTGGGTGCTGTTTAAGTCTGAGTTGTTGTTTACTTCCCGGGAGCTGTGCCAGTGGCTCAGGTAGCTGCCACCACAGATCCCCTAATTACTAACTTGTATGGTACAATCTAGAGCTAGAGATAAATAAAAACAGAACCCTAAGTACAGTGCGCAACCTTTAGCACTTGGCCTTCTTGGTTAAACAGGTCTAACCTAACTTTGGCTCTCCATAAGCCCTGAGCAGCTTAGCTTGTCTAAGTGTTTTATTTGAGGCACAGGCCTTTGTCCATAAACACTGTGTTCCTAGCACTTCAGAGTTACAGAACAATTAAAAATAGATTTTTCAACCCTCCATAACAGATTCACGGTAAAGTCATAATTTCTCACGCGTCAAAGGCTGTATTTGTTACCTTTCATTGCTGCGGTAGAGTGCCACCACCAAAAGAGATGTATGGAAGAGTTTATTTTGGTTTATGGTTCCAGAAGGGGAGTGCGTGGCAGCAGGTGGCCCGAGCAGGAAGCTGAGAGCTCACAATGGCAAACTGTGAATCAGACAGGAAACTGGAAGTGGAGGGAGGGTATCTGTCTCAAAGCCTGACACCAGAGTTCTACTTCCTCTAGCCTTCCCAGAATGCTCCACCTCCTAAGGGTTCCGTGACTTCCCTGTGGTGGTTCGAATGAGAATAGCCTCTAAATGCTCGCGTTCAAATGCTTGGTCCCCAGTTGGTGGAAGTGATTTTGAAGGATTAGGAGGCGTGGCCTTCTGGGAGGAGGTGTGTTACTAGGGGTGAACTTGGAGGTGTCAGAAACCCACACTATTCCCAGTTAGTTTTGCTTCTGCCTTGTGGTTGTTGACTCAACATGTAAAGTCTTGGCTACTGCTCCAGCACTGTGCCTAACTCCATATTCCCACCATGACGGCTATGGGCTTGCCCTCTAGACTGTTAAGCCTTATAAACTCATTCTTCTCTAAGTTGCCTTGGTCCATGTATCTCCTCACAGCAATAGAAAGTAACTGAGATGCTTCCCAAACAATACCACTATTCAAATACCAGTGCCTGTAAGGAATAGTTCTCACTTAAAACAACACAAAAGTGAAGAATTTGTTGATCCTCTGAGCATCCCGCATTCCTCAATACTTTGGGAGTATAGATGCTTTTGATCCTTTCTAATTCCCAATTAAAATTTAAATTACATGCGTTCATTTAGGGACTCTCTGTGTGTGTGTGTGTGTGTGTGTGTGTGTGTGTGTGTCTGTTTACAGGTATGCACACATACTTAGGCCATGACACAAATTTGGAGATCAGAGGACAGCTTTATTTTTTTTTAATCGTTTTTATTGAACTACACATTTTTCTCTGCTCATCTCCCTTCCTCTCCCCTCCCCTTCAGCCCTCTCCCATGGTCCCTGTGCCTCCAATTTACTCAGAAGATCTTGTCTTTTTCTACTTCCCCTGTAGTTTAGATCCATGTATGTCTCTCTTAGGGGCCTCGTTGTCTAGGTTCTCTGGGATTCTGAATTGTAGGCTGGTTTTTCTTTGCTTCATGTCTAAAAGCCACTTATAAGTGAGTACATATAGTAATTGTCTTTCTGGGTCTGCGTTACCTCACTCAATATGACGTTTTCTAGATCTATCCATTTGTCTGCAAATTTAATAATGTAATTATTTTTTTCTGCTGTGTAGTACTCCATTGTGTAAATGTACCACATTTTTTTTTATCCATTCTTCAGTTGAGGGGCATTTAGGTTGTTTCCAGTTTCTGGCTATGACAAACAATGCTGCTATGATCAAAGTTTAGCACATGTCCTTGTGCCACGATTGAGCATCCTTTTGCTATAAACCCAAAAGTGGTGTTGCTAGGTCTTGAGATAGGTTGTTTCCTAATTTTCTGAGAAATCACCATGCTGAAATCCAAAGCGGATGCACCAGTTTGTACTCCCACCAGCAATGCAGGAGTATTCCTTTTACCCTACATCGTCTCCAGCATAAGTTGTCATCAGTGTTTTTGAACTTGGCCATTCTTACAGGTGTAAGATGGAATCTCAGAGTTTTGATTTGCATTTCTCTGATGGCTAAGGATGTTGAGCATTTCCTTAAGTGTCTTTCAGCCATTTTAGATTCCTCTGTCATGAGTTCTCTGTTTAGGTCTGTATTCCATTTTTTATTGGATTATTTGTTCTTTTGATGACCAATTTCTTGAGTTCTTTGTGTATTTTGGAGATCAGCCCTCTGTCCGATATGGGGTTGGTGAAGATCTTTTCTCATTCAGTAGGCTGTCATTTTATCTTGTTGACCATGTCCTTTGCTTTACAGATGCTTCTCAGTTTCAGGAGTTCCCATTTATTATTTGTTTCTCTCAGTGTCTGTGCTACTGGGGTTATATTTAGGAAGTGGTCTCCTGTGCCAATGAATTTAAATGTACTTCCCACTTTCTTTTCTATGTGGTTGGTTTTATGTTGAGGTCTTTGATCCGTATGGACTTGAGTTTTGTGCATGGTGACAGATATGGATCTATTTTCATTCTTCTACATGTTGATATCCAGTTATGCCAGCACCATTTGTTGAATATGCTTTCTTTTTTCTATTTTATACTTTTTGTTTCTTTGTCAAAACTCAGATGTTCATAGGTGTGTGGATTAAAATCTGGGTCTTTGATTTGATTCCATTGGTCTTCCTGTCTGTTTTTATGCCAGTACCAGGCTGTTTTCAGTACTGTATCTCTGTAGGAGAGTTTGAAGTCAAGGATGGTGATGCCTCCAAAAGTTCCTTTATTGTACAGGATTGTTTTGACTATCCTGGGTTTTTGTTTTTCCATATGAAGTTGAGTATTATTCTTTCGAGGTGTATGAAGAATTTTGCTGGGATTTTGCTGGGCATTGCATTGAATCTGTAGATTGCTTTTTGTAAGACTGTCATATTTACTATGTTAATTCCACCTACACAAGAGTATGGGAGATCTTTCCATTTTCTGGTGTCTTCTTCAATTTCTTTTTTTCAAAGATTTCAAAGTTCTTGTCATACCAGAGGACAACTTTCAAGAGTTGGTTCTCTCCGTCCATCATGCGTGACCTGGGGATTGAACTCAAACCATCAGACAGGAGCCTTTACCTGCCAAACCATCTGAGCTCCCTTTCCAATTCTTGTACAAAAAGTCCTGTCCTGGCTCTAGTCAACTTGGCTTTGGTGGAAAGGGACTCTCACTCCTCATTGTCTTCTCTGTGCCAGTGGTCTCTGGCACTGGTTCTTCAAAATTATTGTCCCTGATGGTGACAGTCCCTAGTCTCTTCTGAAACATCTCCGATGTTTGCACGCTTGGCTGAATCTACTAACTGTGGATCGTTTAGCCATCCATAGAAACTTGTGGATATTTCAGGAAAGGCTATAAATGGAAACAGACCTTTGGTCATCTTGAATGTCGAAAGCACATTTAAATAAAGTTCTAGAACATGGCACTTCACATGACTTTCTATTTACTTTCCCATCATGCAGCGTGCGTGCATCTGTACCTGTGCAAAAAACTAACCATGTATCTATGTGCCAGGTAGGACATAGTCCGATGCAGCCAGACAGAAAATAAACAAAATAAGGATCTCAGAGAAACTCCTTGATTTGGAAAATCTTAGCCTTGGCAGACTCATGTCTCACGGTTTTTCCACTGGCAGTGGTTAGACATGGCATTAATAGCAGCCAGCACTGAGTAAAATTTCACCCTGGGGGCTACATACACAGCACTTATCAAACCACAGCTGGCCTTGTTCTCGGGTGGAAAAGAAAGTTCAGTGCTTGTATCTTGATGACCAAACCCCTGGCATTCCTGACATGGCCCACATGGGCCCGCAGCACTTTACCTCATTATAGCAGGAACATTTGTTTTTGTTTTTGTTTGTTTGTTTGTTTGTTTGTTTTCCAAAGCTATGAGAATGAGACACAAACCCAAAAGTTAAACAAGAGGTCTCAAAAGTCTCTGCACAAGCTCCTAAGTAAAGATAGAGTCATAGCTACTTCTGTAATTTCTGTCAATTAATCCACCCCCACACCACAAACCAGAGATTCCAAAGTAAGTTAAAAGAGCAGCCTCGGGGACTCAGAATGACATCACCCCCATGGCCTCACTGCTGTGGTCAAATAACAGTGTTTGTATTCACAGTGACATTTACCTGGGGGAGAGGGACCAAGGAATTGATGACATAGCTTTCCCATCAGCCCCTGCAATCACAGTTCCTATCATAGGAAGTGGAGGAGGCAAGGCCCAGGTGTAGGTTCCCATGACCTCATGCTTCTCCTCGTCAAAGCCTCGCACTGGCTTTCGTGAGCACGGGATAATTCGGCACCATGCTCCTCCCTTGGAGTCCCCTGCTCTGCCCAGGCTGTCTCTCGGGTCTTTCTTAGCCTCCTGCCAAACCCCTCTCCTGCCCTCCTTGTCTGGCTCATGTTATTCCATGTCTACACTCTTTTCTTCTCTCTCCAGCTCCCTCAAACCAGTCACCCCTGACACAGTCACTTTTATCCTTCAATACCTGTAGACTATGATCAGACATTCCATCCTATTGTCCGAAGGATACATTCCTTCCTAAAAGCCCTGACTGCCCTCTCATATGGTTGGGTTGTTTGTTGACAGATGCTGTAAGTCCCATGAATGGGTTTCTGCTGCTTATTGGTTTCTATGTGCTGTACTCAGTCAACATGGGTTTTTGACTTGAACTTCATAAGGACCCGTATCTCAGACTCAAGGTCCGTTAGCTTCTGTTCCTACACTCCTACCCAGCACCTCCACCCACTTCACTGTCCCAGACATCCTCACCTTTCCTTTGCCCTCTGTCCCTCTGCCTCCCCTAATCAATAGTCTCGTCCTGTCCTCTTTGCCTCTCTAAGAGCTTTTGGCTCACACCCTTTTGCTTTCCTGCCACAGAGTTGTGGCTTTGGTTCTGGCTACATCATCTCTCACCTAGAGAGCCTCAGCACCCAGCAATGATCAGTCCGTCTCCCTCCTCATCCTCCCCCTCACCCCATGGCAATCCTTCATCCACCCTGGCTGCCATAGCTTTAAGATGCAGACCAGCTTACGCCACTTTCCTGCTTCTGGGTCTCAAAGCCCATTCGAGCTCTCTAACGTTACATGTAAGCTCCTCTATGACCTCACGCCTCTCCTTCACCATTGATGTGATCTCCCCTTGTTGTCCTCCATTTCAAACCCAAACTCCATCTATTCTGGGTATGTGGATTTCTGCAAATGCTTGGCTCAAGTTCATATTTTTAATGTCTTTAGATCTTTCAAACAATTGTGAAAGAACAACCTATAACATATTATGCTTAAATGCATGGAGGATCATCCATGCATTGATTTGGGTCATTATGTGAATTTCCTGCTTGGAATCTTCATCTTCTTGCGACCGTCCCTGTGAATGCACGTGTGTCATTGATCAGAGAAGCTGGTCGCTTCCACGAGCCTTTTCTTTTTTTCTTGACGGCTCAGCCATGTCAGTGTTTCAACGTTGAATCACATAATCTGAATTAGTAAGAAGCCCAAGAGTGTGCCTCTTCTGTGAGTTTTGCAACGAACGGCATGCCCGGGGCTTGTGGTCAGCAGTTAGGCGGAGGTCAGGTTGGTCATGTGCTCTTGTGATCTAGTTGAATCCATAAAGGCATGGATGGAGATAACACTGATTTCGCTGGGTTAAACTCCAACAAAAGGTGCTTCTGGCCGCTCGCAGTGCCATTGAGAAATATGAGTTTGTCCTTGCCCATTGGAGCACAGTGCTGGCTGGATTCCTGAGTCTGCTAATCATTGCACTGTGAGAGGTGCTGGTCTTCAGCCTAGTATTTATCAGCCCGGGAGTTGAGGAAACTGGGCTTTGTCTCTGCAAGATTAGATCTCTACAGCCTCACTGGGTAAGGAGTGTGGAAGAGGGCGGGGATCCCGTACTCCCTCCCGCAAAGCCCTGACCTGGATAGAACAAAGCTCCAGGACTTTCACCCCCGACCCGGCAGTGCAGGACAACTAACTGGGGCTCTACCTCTTTGCCTCTCTCACGAGCCTTTCAACAGGCTGCCCTTTTGGACCAACAGGAACTCTGATTTCTTTCGAGATAAGACAATCCCTGCCTCAGGTTTCTGCTTTTCTCCTTTGCCACTGCCTTCAGGTTTTATTAACTTCACAGCAAGGCAGACATGGCCGCTATGCATGTGGGACTGCCCATCTCGTTCCGTTCCGTGAGACACCATGGGAACTTTCGGAGCCACAACCCCAGCTTCGGCAGCCCTAACAAGCCAGTCCCAGCCCACCACTCAAAGACCAATTGAGGAGACACGCCATGGTGAAGGCAGAAAAAAAAGAGATAAATTCAATGTGACCACATTAGGAAGATGAGCATAGAGGTCACTGCCCGCTCCCGGCAAGTACATCTCCAGGGTCCCAACGTAAGTTTAGGTTTAAATACAGGACAAGAGGTATGCATAAGGAAGCAGGCCTGGTCAAGCTGTGGGCCTATCCATCACTGACCCATCATCCTAAAAGGATGATGTGTCAATCTGCCCTGCAAGGTGGTCCGACAATCTGTGAGATCCCCTTCAGCGGCTAAGCCTTCGGCCACCTTGCCCTCCCTTCCTGTCTCTGTCTTGCTGCATGCCGCCCAGGCTGAACTCTGGCCCCGCTTTCAGACTGTAGCAACAAAACAACCTTCTGCTCTTCCAGCCCCTCACTGCCCTGCCTGTCACAAACAGCAACTAGCAACTGCATGGGGCGTCATCAAAATTCACTGGGTTTGGGGAGATGACTCAGCCAATGCAATGTTTGCCTTGAAACATCACATCCATATAAAAGGCCAGGTGTGGCCAGATGTGGCGGCGTGCACCTGTAACCACAGCAGCCCTGGAGAGGTGGAGGTAGGAAGAGCCCTAGGACTTGCTGCCTTAGTTGAACTGGTGAGCTCCAGTGAGCGACCCTGACTCGGAAAGCAAAGGGCTAGCAACTTTGTTTGCCAGCATTGACTGATATACACATGCGCACACACGAACACGTGCCTACACATACACCACCTGTACACGCCAATATAATAAAAAATAAATTAGAAAAATACCGTTCACCTACCCTCTGCTGTCCCTTTCGTGGATTCCCATGAAGTTCCCTTCTCGGGCGTATCTGCAAGGTGAATGGCTACATCGCAGAGCCTGGTTATAAACTGCTTTTTGTTTTTGTTTTTGTAAAGCCCATGAACCCAAGAAAGGGTTGAAAACTCAGCCAGCAGGGTGGGAGACATGTCTGTTCACTATACATGGGATCAATTGCCTTCTTATCAAAAAAGAGAAGTAGCCAGTGACTAGACAGGGAAAGAAAAGCAACCAAATGTCAGGCATCCTGGGCCTCAAGTTAGCTCACTCGTAAGCGCATTGCTGTCTGTGGGCTCTTGACCTCCTCTGGGCATTGTACAGGCTGATGAACTCATGCTCTTACAGAGTGCAAGCCTTTCATTGACGTATAATTAATAACCATCTGATAAGTGAGCAACAACAATAATGATGATGTAATCCCTCCCCTACCTCTGCTTATGCCCTTAGCAGCAATACTATGCGTTGGTGTCCCAGGACGCTCACCTAGATGAATGTCCTTGGGTGCAGATTCACCCACACAGCCAAGTGCTGTGTCGGGTACCTGGGTCGCCCTCTCCAGGATAGCCTGAGGGCCCTGGACAGGAAGCAGTGTTCTGTGAGTGTTGACCTGTGCAGTAATGGGAAAGCTCAAGCTACTCATGACTCAGGGACCAGGACACCCACGAGCTTCTGTCGACATGGCGACTTCCCAGGTGGGCAGTTGAGCCTCTAAGCCTTGGTGAGGTTCACAGTGGTATGTTTCTCTTGGTTTTCATCCCCTGCTGGCTTTCCCCAGGCCCCCTAAGCAGTAGGATGAGCGGATCAGCCGAGCCACTTCCTCCAGGCCATCATCAGAGGTATATGTGCACCCTGGCCATCCTGGGCACCCACTGAACCACCTGAAGGAGAACTCGGTTTTGGAGACAAGAATCAGTTTGGCTTTCTGACAAATTCTAGTTTACACTGAGCTAAAAGAAGGGGCGAGGATGTAAATAAACAAAGACCCAGGAGGAAGCTTGTCATCACTTGGCCCCCACACACTTCTCGGCCAAATGCTGAGGGAGGCAGAAAGGAATCCCAGCTCAAAAAGACAATAAGATCTCTCATTTGCAGACTGTTTCTACTTACAAAGCACTTTCACACGGCGTGACCTCACTGGGCCTGGCCACCTCCATGGTTGGTTTGGGATGAGTTTATCATCCCTTACTTATGGGAGAGGGAACCCTTCGAAGCCTTAAGGTACTAAGTGACAATAGTCAGAGAAGAAAGGGTGAAGTCAGAGCCAAGCTAGTTTCCAGGGTGACAGAAGCTCTTGCCTCACGTGGCTGGGTCCACAGCGTGACTGGGTCCACAGCGTGGCTGGGTCCACAGCTTTTCTAGACTGGGAAGGTGAACTTTCAACTTCTTCATGGATAGCAGTTGGCCATGACGGTACACGAACCCGGGTAGTGAAGGTTCCTTGGGCCACAACAGTGAAAGTCAGTCCTGATTAGTTACTGCATGAATCCTACTTAAAACACAACACAGCCTCTCTCAGAACCTGAAGGAATGTTCCTCTGCAACTTTTGGGAGGAAGTAAAAGCAGAGACCCTTCCCAACCTTCCTGAAGCTGGGGAAGGGCAGCTTCGAGGAGCTCAGCAGCTTCTAAAGGCATGTGTCTTCCAGTCAAGGAGGCAGGCTGGTGGGGCCAAGAGCTACACTCCCAGGCCAGGCCTAAGGCTGCTCCTCCTGCTTTTACCTTTCCTGTCAATTCTGTTTCAGATGGGAGCATCTTCCTTTTTAATACTTTGCTGGTGTTTTTTTTTCCCCTCTTTTCTTAGCTTCACACAAGTATAGATCATATATTGAAAGAATCCCTTTCTATCCCCCTCAGATGAAAATTTCTGTCAAAAATGCAAATGCAACAAACTTTTATAACTATATTCTGAAATATTTATGGATGGGATCATGAAATCACTGGGATTTTTCTTTGAAATGCTATAGTTTGGATCCTAAAATTTTCCCTTGTGTTAAAAGCTTAACCTCTACTCAGGTTATACTGGGGTGCGATGTAACCTTTAAGAGATGGGGCCTGGTCTGAGCTGTGCCCTGTCAGCTGGTGGAAGACTGAAGCATAGTGGGAGGTCCACCCCTTTCCTTTTCTCTTTCCAGTTTAGTTTGGTTTTCTACTATGAGGCGAGCAGCTGTGCTTTTCCATGTACTTCCCACCTTGATGTACTGACCATCCCAGGCCCAGGGCTGATCCATCGTGCACGGGAACTCCAAAGACTTTGAACCCACAAAACCTTTTCTCCTTAGAAGTTGGTTCTCTTGGGTATTTGTTATAGTAAGAGAAAGCTAACCCAAAATAGTCCAGGGAGAAACGAGAGATCGGAGAGATGGAAAGGGTACATGGTAGGATTAGTTGGAGACTCACAAAGGTTCATTTTTCATATTCTTTTCTATTTTTCTGTATTGCAATCAATGTCTATTTAAAGAGGGAGGGAAAAGGGGAATAAAATTATGCATCTTCCTTTGGCCCTGTTTAAATGGATACCTTTTTCTGTGTCGATGTTTTTGGTAATTCCTTTCTCATCTAGTCCTCTCCCTTATTTGGTAATTCTTTGCATTTAACTTATTTGTGTATCTGTGTGTGTGTGTGGGGGGGTGCATGCATGTTGCCCTGTGCACATTTGAAGGTCAGAGGAAAACTTTCAGCCGTTTGTTTTCTCTCCCTGTCACGTGGGCTGCAGGCATGGCTGCAGGTGTCTATTTCAGAGCCATCTTGCTGGTCCTTCATCTGATATTTCTTGAAGGCCATCATTACTTCAACAATTTTTAAAGCCCTTTTATGGAGATCCACCTGTGAGTTAGATAGCAGGCCTTCCTTCCAGGAAAGCTTATCTTCTTGTGACTGGTCTGTGTGTTTTCTACTCTACATTTTTCATAGTTTCCTAAAACATTCCAGAGATGCTCATTTCTTGGTTGATCTGTTGGTCCTCTTCAGATGACTCTCCTGCGTTCTCGGAGAAAAACTTAAAATGAGATTAAGGAAATTTCTGAGCTGTTTATATCCAAGATGCGTTGGTACAAAAAGAAACAAGAGATGTTCCTCCGGCTGGTATTCCTTCAGACACTGGGGCTGGGGCATTGCTCTGGGGTAAGACTCTAGGAACAAGTTTTTTGGTTTGTTTGTTTTTATTTTTGTTTGTTTTACCTCATCAGAGAAAAGTAAAGATCAAGACAGCTCACACTGTGAACCTCAGGCAGGGTCTTACCAGAGACTGTGACCAGAGTCCTGGTGGCCTTTTCTGCAGTTCCATTAACCCTTGGACCAATGTCACTTACCAGCCCCTGTAAAAGGTGGCCGTCGACACACATCATTCTAAGGTAGGATCTCGCTTGTCTCCAGAGTCAGAGCTCAGGATCGCAGCAGGCAGGGCAGTGTTGGGACCTTCTCTGCATGCTGCGCTCCAAAGCGACCTCCAGGATGTGGCACAGCCACCCCTGCACCCGCCCTCCCTTGCTAAATCCTTCCATCCACAGCACAGGGCCTGAACTTTCCTTTCTGGATTGATGTTGAACACTTAATGTAATTGGCTCACAGAAAATAAATAGCCCAGGGGATGCAGTCGGCCACAGTGCGACCTCATATTTCAAAGCCAGTCAGGCCTCTCCCTAAGCACGCCTTTCCAGGGTGTGAAATCAATCATGTCACAGCTGAGGCTCCTACGGCACAGGAGACAGACACCTCCTCTTACTCCAGAAATGAGACCCGTGACTCGAGTCCTTCTCTGAATCTCCCTGATCACCATGGCACCCCTGTACCCCACAGCTTCCCGTGAGCCCTTCTCCAGGGCACTTCCTCTTGATTGGCAGCTTGCTCTGTGAACCTCAGTGACTTTTCCATAAAGAAACCATGACAAAGCTATTGACGGTCCCTTCTCATCCCTGGTGTCAACCTGCCTTTGGCCTTGGCGTCTATCCCAGAGAGTACTCCAGTCACGTTCCCACAGAGACTCATGTCCTGAGCTTCGGGCGACCTCACCTTTCCACCCTAGAAATGGGTTGTGTGTGCAGACTTGATCCCGTGTTCTCCACGCCCTTCTCTCTTAGGAACTCCAGAGTAGCAACAGGAAAATATGTCTATTGATTGGCTCCGCTCACCCATTGTATTGGAGGTTGGGACCAAGACTGAGGCAACAACATCCTATAAAATGAAACGGAAATCTGGGTCTGAGGAGAAACCTCAGTAGTTGTTATGCAGGTACGATGAGTTCAGTTCAATCCTCAGAACCTAAGTCAAGAGAGAGGGAGAGAAGGGTGATGGCTTCCATTTAGAAAAGCTTTGGAAGCAGAGAAAGACAGATCCCGGCTACCTGGCCAGTCTAGTCCAGCGGTTCTCAACTGTGGCTTGCGAACTCTTCTGGGGTTGAACAACCCTTTCACAGGGGCCACCTTAGATCCTTGAAAATCACAGATATTTATATTACAATCCATAACAGTAGCAAAATTACAGTCATGAAGGAGCAACAAAAATAATTTTATGGTTGGGGGTCACAGCAACATGAGGAACTAAAGGGTCCGAGCCTTAGGAAGGTTGGGAACCGCTGGGCCAGTGAATTCCAGGTAAAAGTGAGAGAGCCTGTTAAAAAAAAAAATCAATCAAACAAACAAACAAAACACAATGTAGAACACACACAAGGTAATAGCATTTTGAGGAACACATCAAAACATGAACCTTTGATTTCCACATACACACACGCCCATTTGTACACACACACACACACACACACACACACACACACACACACGCCCATTTGTACACACACACACAAAGAGAGAGAGAGAATCACCACCTATCAGTAGATAAGCCAGCATCTGAACTAATGACCTTCCGTCTCTTGGGGTGGCAGCTGTCTCATGCTGCTTCTCTGCTGCTCTGATCTTAATGTCCCCCCAACATTCATGTTGACAAGATGGTCCCCTATTCAAAGTGTTGAGAAGTGGACTGCAGAGTGGTTATTGGGTGTTAGGGACGGACGGCAGCTTTCATGAGTTAAGACTGCTAGCCCTGTGGGAGAGTGTGGCCCCTGCTCGCCTTCTCTTCCTGCCATACTCTCTCCCGCATGCCTCCCACCATGCAAAAGGAAGGTTCTCTCAGATGCCAGCAGTTGATAGTGGCTGTCCCAGCCTTCAGAGTCTGGAGCCCAATCAATGATTGCTTATAATTGCCCAGTCTATAGCATTGTCCTCATAAACAGATGAAGACACCCTGTTGACTGAGGTTTATGCCCTACCAGGTCCCACATCTGTTTAGTCACAAATAAATACACAGAGGCCTACATTAATTATAAACTGATTGGCCCATTAGCTCTAGCTTCTTATTTGCTAACTCTTACATCTTAATTTAACCCATTTTCATTAATCTGAATCACCATGAGATCGTGGCCTACCAACAAAGTTTCAGCATGTCTGTCTCTGGCAGTGGCTCCATGGCTTCTCCCTAATGCCTCTTTCTTTCTCCCAGCATTCAGTTTAGTCCCCCCCGCCCCGCCCACCTCTATTCCCTGTGCAGGTCCAAGACAACTTCTTTATTAATCAATGGTATTCATAGCATACAGAGGGGAAATCCCACATCAATACCCAGTGATGAAGATGACTGAGGTTTCCATTCAAACAGGGGATGGAGGTGGGGGTGGGGAGGGCTGCCCTGTCCACCCACAGCTCTTTCTGTTCCACATTCTGCTCACTTCCTGGCCCTGTCAATTATCTCTCTGCACTCAGGATGGGTCCCAACTTCTCAAACATGGAATCTGCTCCCTGCCTCTGTTCTGTTAACTCTCTCTTCATGTCATGTCTGTGAAACACGTGTTTTCACACCCCAGTAGATAATGGTATGGTTATTAACCCTCCCTAGCAACTTGGCTTGGTAGAGAAAATTCAGCATACATAGTTCTCCTTTTTCTCCTATTGTGATCAGCTTCAGTTTTGCCTGAAGGTCTTTCCTTTGTACGAGATTGCATGTGCAACACACACACACACACACACACACACACACACACACACACACACGATATGCTGACTCCCCTCCCCCCCATGTTATTTTTTGGTTGTTATCTTAAAATCTAAGCATTGAGCTGGTAAGTGGGTAAATACACCTGCCACCAAGACTGACAGTCTGAGTTGGAGACTCAGGTGGAAGGAGAGACCCAACTCCCAAAAGTAGTCCTCTAATCTGTACACAAACAAACAAACACACACACACACTAAATAAATTAACATGATTTTCCAATCTGAACATTATAGCATCCTTTTTGCATATGCCATAAGTAAGGAGTCTATGATAATTTACAAATTAGGTTACAAATTGGGCAGGAAGCCTGCCCATGTCAGAGATTTATTTACCCCTGGGTTAGTCTTCCCTTCCCTCCCTGTGATTTTTCTAGGCTGGTAAGCTTGGTTCCTTAGTCTGGCCAGGGGCAGTATGTTTCTTCGAAGACTGTTTGTTGTATATGTAGTTTAGCCTTGGTCTTTGGCTACAGTTCACATGATGAGAACTACAATTCATGTTGATCAAAACCATGAGGAGGTACATCACAGAGGTGCTGAAAGGCAGGGACCCCAATAACTCCTTTGCCCTACCACAGGCATTGCTGAATAGACACTTCTAACTGCTGTTTCATACTTACAACAGATAAGGCATGGGTGCAGATAGGACAAAACAGGCCCAGTTCAGTAGTGTATTCATGGAATGTACAATGGTGTAAGGAAGCAGAATTTTAAAAATGAATAGGTTAGACCATAATTGCCAAGAGGTAAACACTATGAAGGAAAGACAAGGATATGAAGACGGGGTAATCCATCTTCCGTCGTGATAACAAAATATCAGAGGTTGGGTAATAATAAAGAGAAAAGTTTCAGTTCCCAGTTCTGGAAGTCAGAATCTAAATGTCATGTTGTTAGTTTTGGCAAGGGCTCCAATAGTGTGACCTCAGGATGGATGGCATCACAATGCTGGGAGCCAGTGTGGCAGGGAGAAGTCACATGTTGGAACTAGACAGCAGGGATCATGGTAGAATTCTTTTATAATGGTTCTTCCTTGAGAATTAGCAAGGGCTCCATAAGAAGTGTCATATTCCCATTCCAAAGGCCACATCCCAGGGACCTCTTGACTTCTCAGTGGTCCTTCACCTCTTAAAGGTCCTGCCACCTCTTAGCACCCTGCACGGGGCATCAAGCTTCCAACATATGGACTTGATGGCACATTGAAACCATAGCAGATGGAGGATAACATATTCCAAGCTAGCTACCAGGGACAGTGATATTTATGCAGAGATGCCAAAAGCACGGAGGAGTGGGCAAGACTGGGGGAAGAGAAGGGAACATCTCTTACAAGTAGGCAAAGCAAATGTCATGGCTTGGTTTGTGTTTTACAATGATTATGGAGATGGGCAAGCTAGTGCACACCTTTAATCCTAGAACTCAGGAGGCAAAAGAAGATGGATCTTTGAGTTTGAGGCCAGCCTGGTCTACTGAGCTAGTTCCAAGACAGAGAAAGACTATTTTGAAAAATGATGTTGTCCCCAGTAGGATTTTAACCTTCCCAGTTGTTCTTGGGAGTTGTCAAGAACAAATTTGGCAAGCATGAGTCTAATTAATACCAACAACACCAATGTTTATTAAATGCTCCTTTACCCAGTTGGAGGAATTAAATGGTCAGGTATTGCCTTCATGGCTCAGATTCCTGCCTGGCCTTGACTTTCACTCCCTAACTCCCAGCTTTCTGTGTTTTCCTCTCTCTACAGCTCTTACCAACACCCGGCGTTTACATGACTATTTCCTTGTTTATCATCTGACTTGTTGACTGGAATGTAAGCTGTATGAACGCAGTGTCTTAAGTTCATTTTCTTTATGAGAACACAGGGGGAAGGTTTGTGTTGATCTCCAACTTGATGAAATCTGGAATCTCCTAGGAGACAGGCACAACCGTGAGGGGTTGTCTTGATCAGGTTTACCGGGGTGGGAAGAGTCAGGTTAGAGCAAGCTGGTGCCATGACCTGAGCTTGGGTACCAGGCTGTGTAGTAATGAGGAGTGGGCCTGCTTTTCATCCCTCCCGGCTTCCAGCCACCCAACCAGCTTATATCCCAAAATAACAACAAATTGTATTCATTTAAACACTGCCTGGCCCATTAGTTCTAATTCTTATTGGCTAACTCTTACATATTTGTTTAACCTATCTCCATTAATGTGTATTGCCACTTGACTGTGGCTTATAGGCTTGAGTCTAACCAGCATCCGTCTAGGAGAGGAGAGCCATGGTGTCTGCCACACTGCCTTCTTCCTCCCAGTATTCTGTTCTGTCTACTTCGCCCACCTAATTTTCTGTCCTATCAAAAGGCCAAGGCAGTCTCTTTATTTAACCAATAAAAGTAACACATAGACAGAAGACCCTCCTACACCAGGGCTGTATAAAGGGTGGGAGCAGTGGAGCAGCAGCACTTGGCACTGTGGGCTTCCTAACTGTGGGTACAAAGTGACCAGTCAGGCTTCCTCTGCCATTGCTATACCTTCCTGACACCATGGACTATATCCCCTCGAACAGTAGACTAGAGCAAACCCTTCCTTCATTAAATTGCCTTTGTCAGGGCATTTTATCACAGCAACAGAACAAGTAACTGCAACACACTACATGTCACATACATGATGCTCAAAAAATATATATTTGTTAGGTGAGCTCCTGGATACTATGCATTTAGTTTTCATGCTATTCTTATGGTCTAGGTACTATTTCCTCAGTGTGTGTGTATGTGTGTGTGTGTGTGTGGTACCCATGTTTGTGCACATGTGTGCATGTGTGTATGAAAGCCATAGGACCATGCTAAATGTCTTCCTCAGTTACTTCTCCACCTTATGCTTTGGGGAACGGTCTGTTTCTGAACCTGGAATCACTGATTTGACTAGAATGGCTGATTGGCCAGCTCTCAGTGTTCCCATGACTCTGACTTCCCAGTATTGAGGTTGCAGGTCTACACTGTACCCAGCTTTTTACATGGGTGCTGGGATCCCAACTCAGGTACTCAAGCTTGCATAGAAAGCTTTACTAATTGTGCCGCTTCCCTAGTCCCTATTGCCTCTATTTTGAAGACCAGCAAACTGACAAGGAGAGAGTAGATACATCACTCAGAGTCTGAGTTTCCTGCATTGCTCAGGGCTATTGCAGAATGGAAACAGCTGTGGCTACATAATTTGTACACCAATTTGGTTTAGAGATTTTTGGATGCTTGAACAGGACTCTGTTCAAAGAACTGAGAAACGTATTCCAGATGAGTACTGAAGCTCTCAATACTAATTTTATGAAACTAGGACCGGTGAGCAAGTGGTGCCAGGAGTATTTGTGTGACGGGAAACGGTGCCAGCCCCAGGAGTTTGTGGGCCAGATATGACAAGGAAGTCCTGAGTCATAAAGCACTTTCAGTTCCTACAATGCAACCTCTGACTGGTATTGCTGGGATATCCCTTGCGACGGACATCCTGACCAGTCAGTTCCTAGGAATATGAAGTATGGACTCAAGTCACGGCTCACTTGTTTGCGGTAATCAGCTGAAACAGAAACTTAAAAGTTGAAGTGTTTAAAACAAAGAACTTGGGGGCCAGGTTGGTCCTCTTCACGCTTTACTCTTTTGGTAAAGTGTTTGTCATGAGAAGGAAAAGAACTAAGCTCTGATCCCCAGCTTCCGAAGCTGGACATGACTCTATGTACATTTATCCCAGGTACATTTATCATTTTTCAGGAACATTAAGTATATTTTTACTGGTTTCTGGTGCTGTTTCAGTTTGATTCATTGAGATGGGAAAGAAAACTAGATGCCATTGTTAGGAGACATGTCATCAGCAACAGTTTGTTTCAGAATATTTGTTTAACTATGCAAAGATGTGTTGCATTTGTTTAACTATGTAAAGACATGTTGCATTTGTTTATTTTGAAGAATATTTGTTTAACTATGTAAAGTTGTGTTGCATTTGTTTAATGATGTAAAGATGTGTTGCTGTTTTACCTTGCCTGCCTAAGGCACCTGATTGGTCTGATAAAAAGCTGAATGGCCAGTAGCAGGGGAGAAGGCATAGGTGGGACTTCTGTGCAGGAGAGTAAGTAGGAGAAGGAACTTAGGCTTGGGGGAAGGAAGAAGAAAGAAAAAGTGATGCCAGGGAGACATCAGGGGCCAGACAGACAGACACAGGGGAGGCAGGAAAGTAACACATACAGAATGGAAGAAAGGTAAAAAAAAGACCTGAGACAAAATATAGATGAAACAAACAGGTTAAATTAAGTTAAAAGAGCTAGTGGGGCAAGACTAAGCTAAGGCCAAGTATATATAATTAATAATAAGTCTTCGTATTTGGAAGTACATACAACTGATTTTTTTTGCCACACCCAGTTTTAAAGGTACATCTCAGATCCAGCCCAGGAAGACAAGCATCAGGCAAACATCAACAATTCTTATTCCATCTATGAACGTCCTTCTCAGCTCCTTTAGTTTATGCCTGTCCATTGCTGTTCATTCTCGTTTCCAACCCAGGATTGATCCTGCTACATTCATCTGCGGAGAGGTAGAAGGAAGCATTTCCCTTTTGTAGGATATATCGCTGCAACATCAGCACTTATGACAACACAAGGATATATCGCTGCACCGACAACCGTTATAACAGCATAAGAATATATTGCTGCAATGATATCAGTTACGACAACATACATGATATATCGATGTGTTGACAACAGTTTTGCTCGTACATCAGAGAGGTCTGTGTGCTTGTTGCTGGTGTGGTGGTTTGGAGAGATCTCTTTAAGAGATGAGGTCAGTGGAGGGATTAGGTCACTCGAACACATTTCTACTGAAGGGATTAGTGCATTTTCCCCTGAGTGGATCAGTGCCCTTGAGGGTGGTTGTTGTGAGGTGGGCTGAGTCTTTCCCCACTCATTTGTGTGTCCTGTGCCCTTCCTGTGTGTACATGATTGTCTCCTCTGCTTCTCTCGCCTTCTTCTATGCTTCTACAGTTGTGATGCAGGCATGGAGGGTCCTCATTGGACACTGTTGCAAGGCTGTTTGGGATTTCCTGATACCAGAGTAGTGAGACACACACACCTTTCTGTCTGTGTGTGAGTGTTGTGTATGTGTGTGCTCATGTGCATGTAAGGGTGTGTGTATGTGAGCGTGTAGAGGCTGGAGGCTGATAGTATCTTTCTTGATTGCTTTACTATTTTACTTCATTGAGACAAGAGTGTTTCACTAAGCCCAGAGCTCCCCAATTTGGCTACACTTAGCTGACTAGCAAGTTACGGGACTCCTCCTGCTTCTGTCTCCCTGGTACTGAGGTTAGAGGCAAACATCCACTTAAGACATTTTAATGTGGGTTTAGGAGATCTGAATTCAGACTTTTCAGCAAGCATTTCACTGACTGTACCATATTCTCAACTCTAGTAAACTTTTTTCAGTGACATCCAGCCTCTGGTATGTCTTACAGCAGCGCAAACTACATGAAGACACCCAAAGACAAAGGAGGCAAAAATAATAGCACCCGCTTCCCAGGTTGCTGGAGAGATTAGATAAAATAATGTACCTGAAGTATAGCACTTGAAATGTTATCTGTGGATTTCGGGTAGATCAGGGGTTATGTTCATTCCCTTGGGTATGTCCAAAGTAACTTCCTCCTGCCAAGATAGAGCTGAGGAATTCTGATACCGGGTATATGACTTGCAAAGTTTAAATACTTAGGCTCTGGCTTTTCACAGAAAGACGTTTGTTGATCTCTGAAAGATACAGAAAACCCTCCTGGTGTTACAGTCAGTTGATTTTGTCCCAGGGGTGGGGGGTAGCTTACCATTGACTTTATCTCCCTTTTTGTTGGTCCTTGGCAACTGATATTTGGTTGTACATAAGAATTTATGTTCATTGCAAATAGATGGACAAAAAGAGAGAGTAGAGGGGAGAGAAAGTGGTTGGAAGAGCACAAAGTATAAGGTTAAGAGCATCAAGAGTCCTACATTCTGCCCTAGTGACAGCATTGCAGCAAATGTCCGTCCTGGGCTTGCCACGGTCAGAGGCAGTTCTGCAGAGCTCATCTGTTCTTGGGAATCTGTGGGTCTCAGGGCCGTAGTGCTGGAGCATCCTCCTCCGTATCCCCACACCTTAGTAACTAGGAGAGCTCTGTGATCTGTTCATAGGTTCACAGCATCTGATGTTGGTGGATAAAACTGCACAGGAAATGTGGGGGAGGCAGATCAAACTGTGGTTCCGATTAACCATGCCATAACCTCACAAGGTAACTATGTAAACACTTCCAAGATGAGTGAGTTTATGTTACCAGGTGATGGAAGCACTGTGAGGCGTCTCTGGCAAAGGGAAACATTCTGGGTAGTAGGAGGCAAACCACAGAGTGCGAAATTTCCCCTGACTGCCTACTGCGCCCCTTCCACCAGGAGCCTGGTAGAGTCCGCTTACTTTCCACCCAAGTGTCTTCTGTTCAAGTTCTAAAGCACTAATGTTCTTATAGGACATACAAAACGGGTGGGTGGGGTGGGATTGGGACTACGCACTTGGATATGATTTCTGGAATTCCAGTTGTGCTTTGGGAATGACAGTAACGCTTCATTCAGAAAATACTGCAATGATCTAGATGGAGCTCTAGGGATGTATCACCCCCTTCTCTCCCGAGCCAAGGTTAGCTGTGAAACAGCATCCTAACTGTTGTCCGCACATTGTGCTGGTTGCAGTTCTCATTGCTGTGTTGAAATAACTGGCAAAAGCAGCTTTAGGGAAGAGAGGGTTATTTTGCCTCGTGGATTAAGGGAAGGCAGTCCATTGTGCTGGGGAGCATGTGGCCGCGGGCCCAGCTCATGGCTGTGTCAGCAGGAATAGCTCATGGCTGGTTACGTCCTCCCTGGCAGGCAGAAGGTGGGGCGAGGGGAATGCCATGACTCTACTCCCCACCTTTTACTCCATCCCGGATCTCTGCCCCTGAGATGACAACATCCACATTTGGGGTAGACTTTCCCCTTCAGTTAGCCCTTTCTAGATTCATCCCCCACAGGCATGCCCAGAGGTGTGCCTAACCATCACCTAGGTGATTTATAAACACAACCAAGTAGTCCATGAAGAGAAACCACCACAGTGCATCTCCAAGTGGCAGACTGTTCTGTAAGGGAGGTGATTATGGGCTTCAGATTCTTCCCAATGTTCAATGCCACGAGGAAATCTAAAATGGGCTTCAGTTGTTACTGCTTTTACCAATTACCCTCTGTGTTT
>NC_022019.1:21757455-21766054 GCF_000317375.1 Microtus ochrogaster
AATGAGTGTGGGCCTCTGGTTCATCTGCTTCAAGTCACCTGCTGCTGTTCACCTGCTTTAACTAGAAGAGAGGTGTAGCCCTGGAGCCCAGCTCTCTTCTTTGTGCCTCTGTCTCTTTGTGTCTCCTGTCTCTCTGTTGCTCTCTGTGTTTTCTTGTCTGTCTGTCACCCTTACCCTCTGTGTTTGTGTGTGTGTGTGTGTGTGTGTGTGTGTGTGTGTGTGTGTGCACGCATGATCCTAGAGGTTAGGACAGATGTCGGATGCCCTGGGGTTACACCGGGACCTCCAGTGTAGGTACTGGGAAATGAGTGTGGGCCTCTGGTTCATCTGCTTCAAGTCACCTGCTGCTGTTCACCTGCTTTAACTAGAAGAGAGGTGTAGCCCTGGAGCCCAGCTCTTTGTCTTAGGCAGTCAGAAAATCTGTGTTCGCTTCTCCACGCTTGTGATTCCAACATGCCTGTTCCCTAAACTAGCCAGGGGGATTATCTTACTAGTAAAAAGTGGTTCTTCTTGATTGTATAGAACACAAGCATTCATTTATTAAAAATAGCAGCATTCCTTGATGACATGGTACTCTAAGCATTGTGATAAGGCTTGGGTCCAGCAAGAACGGACAGTCATTGTCCAGCAGTGACCACAGACCCATTGGACTTGAACAAGGCCATCCTAATGGCAGATCCCTGCATTTTAGTACAGCTAGGCCTGGCAGCCACAAAGGTTTCTGCCCCCCTTCTCCTCACCTGCTAGCCCCCCCCCTTACAGTCTGTGTCTTCTCTCAGGCTCCGTTTTTTTCAGTTTCCGTTCATTTTCGAGATTCAGTCCTGCGAAGCTACAGCTGGCTGTCACGGTTCTGAAGATTTTCTGCTTGAGCCTTGCTTGCACTGTAACTGAGTCCAGTTCCTCCCAAGAGCACATTTCTAGTTAAGCCTGGGTTTGATCTTAGGACTCCTCTAAGCTTAGCAATCAAGGTCGGCTATTCTACTTAAAGCTACGTAGCATGGTTCAAGCCGCGGCTGGAATTTTAGAGGTCAGGTAATAAAGGTTAGATGATATAGGTAAGACTCAACGGTTACTCTAAGGTCTTAGCAAGAGCCCAGCACAAGGCAGCAGTCATCGTGAAGAAATGCTCTCTACTGAAAAAGAAACCAGAGATGTCACTGCTAAGCTGTGGGGCCTGTAGACGTGAGGAGGGTGGCATTTGTGTCTTTAAAGTCCCAACCACTTAAAACAGCCACATGGCAACTCTTAAAACTGACATCTGCCTGTAGAGAATACTATATAAAGTTCTCAAAGTGGCCTGTTTGCCTTAAAAAGAATTGAATTTTAATATTGTAGAATAGCCTTATAGGATGCTCTATTCTAGGAAGTTCTACCCCTTGGAGTCCCTCATTTGACAAAGGGTCAAAGAACAAAAACGAACACACTCATTAAGAGTAGTTATGTGTATCAGTTACCCGCGCCTCCCTAAGTGCTTTTGGCCATGGTGTTTTTCACAGTGATAGAACAAACGAGGACATTATGCTTCCAATGACTCACTTTCTAATTTAAACAATGTTCTTATCTTTAATGTTTCTCAAGTATGGAAATATTCATTAAACCCGAGCACCTGCTTGTCAAAACTTCAGTACGGCTGCAGGATTTTAAGTGTACCCATTACCTGATCATAACCACGATAAGAGGAGTAGAGGCGTGGCCACCCTTGCCAAAGGTGTGCCCACTGCTGCTTCCGGAAGTGACCTGGGAGGGGTCAGCAGATAGAACCATCTATGACATGGTCTGTGTCCTTCACAAAGGCTTGAGCTGGGCTGGGCTTCCTCTGTAAACTCTCATCTCTATCCATCAGCTGGGGAAGTAGTTCAGCCGCCGGCCTGGGAGGGTGTGAAGATGAGGTTGCAGGCATCTCAGCAGACCACAGGGAGCAGAGTGTTCTACACGTGCAGAGTTGTGTTTTGTCCTGACATCCCATTGCTGATTAAAAAGAAAAAAGACCACCTACTAACTGTGTTGGTTGCTAGCATTAATTTACCAGATGACTCTCCAAAATACCTTTTCTTCAAGGCTGTGTTTTGATAAGTGTTTGATTTCTTTTCTTGTTAATAATTTTGGGATAACGTAAGTACTCTATGTCACTTAAGAATGCACAGAGATACAAAGTAAATAGTAGCAGGTGCTCACAAAATGCCCTGTTATTCCCATTAGATTTGAAACCTAGGTTTAAGGCCACAAATGCATATCTATGTGGCTGTCACAGCCAGTAATGTTGTCCTTGGATGATTTCTCCCAAGATATTGTTTATCTATAGGACGTTTCGATCATTTAAGAAGTAATCAGAACGTTCTGCAACATCCTGGTATATTTATCAAATCAGTTATGCCGGAATAGGACAAATAATAGGTTTGGAGAAGACTATGCCAAAATCTACCAACTCTCTGGATTACTTTTTTGAATGTTTGCTTTAGTTTTGCCTGCATGTTTATCTGTTCACCATGTTTATACATGCTTCCTGCCTGAGGAAGTTAGAAGAGGGTGTCAGATCCCCTGAAACTGGAGTTTCAGACTGTTGTGAGCTGCCATGTGGATGTCAGGAATCAAATCCAGGTCCTCAGAAGAGCAGCCGGTGCTCCTAACTGAGCCATCTTTCCAGCCCCTGGATTAGTTTTTATTAAGAAGGAGAATCGCTTATGTTTCCATACCTGTGAAGGAGATAATAATATCCTTCCTAACTAAACAGCGTAATTTACTAAGCAATATCCAATGACATAATCTTTTTTTTAAATTTATTTAGTTATTAAAGATTTCTGTCTCTTCCCCGCCACCCCCTCCCATTTCCCTCTCCCTCCCCCAATCAAGTCCCCCTCCCTCGTCAGCCCAAAGAGCAATCAGGGTTCCCTGCCCTGTGGGAAGTCCAAGGACCACCCACCTCCATCCAGCTCTAGTAAGGTGAGCATCTAAACTGCCTAGGCTCCCACAAAGTCAGTTTAAGAAAAGCACTCAGAGAAACTGGTCGTGAGCAAGTACATGACCTTATAAGAGTGGGCAGAGGGAAAGGCTGAACAGCTAAGAGCACCAAGTTCTGTTCCCAGTACCTACTTCCGGTGGCTCACTAATGCCTATAACTCCAGTTTAGGGGATCTAGCGCCCTCTTCTGACCGCAACAGGCACCTGCACTCATGTGCACATACCCCACACATACACAAATACACATAATTAAAAATAAAACAAAACACCTTATAAGATTTTTCTCTTACGTTCATCCCACACGACTTTGTGTCCTTATCTCGTGTAACCACGAGTGAACATTAACAGCTATTGCCCACGGCAAATTTGTCCCTGCCCCCAAACCAAGTCAGACAGGCATACCTCACCCAGCAGGATAACAAGTCACCACTTTCTGTTCCCTCCTGCCCACCATCCATGGCTCCTTTTCTGGATAACAGTACAATGACTTTCCATAGAGAATCATTTCTTAATCCATATTAATGGCTGGGCACGTTCAGTGTGACATGAGAGAGAGGCCATTCAGAGCATCCCATTCCCCCAGGGATAAGGAATGGCCCATGAAATAAAATCAAATGAAACCTTGATTTTAGAAATTTCTGAAAAGGTCTCTTCATTAGCAGAGTAAGTAAAAGACTGTGGACATCAAGCCAGAGGTATTGGAGGTTTTGTTATTACTGTGTGGGTTGAACAGCTGGCATGAACTGCAAACTAGCTTCTAGAACCACACAAGGGAAAGAGGAAATGAGGGATGGATCCTGAATTGCCTCATGAATTCCTGGGTCCATCCCTTCCTAAAGTTTGCCTCCCACCCTTTCCTGTGATGCACATGGCTTTATTACTTCAGACCTTGGAGTTGTGTTTCTGGCGCGTACAATGGAACAAGCCTAGGCTGACATACTTCTTGTAGAAGGAAGAGCAAAGACTTAGCCAGGGATGCTGTGCTGGCCTTTTCCCCATCCCTTGCATGCAGCTCTTCAACTGGACAGACTTTTGTCCTGGACCTTCAGAGCCCAGATCCTAGCAATGCTGTGGCTAATGTAAGCCTAGCCAACAGGTGGGTGTGCCTTCTTGCCAACCGATGTTAGTGTCCCCCAGTTCTGCCACTGGGGCATTCTATCAAGTTTCATCTTCTCTCTGACATTCATATCTTTAAAAAATGAAAAACATTTGTTTTGTTTTTACATGTATGAGTGTTTTGATTGCATGTATGTGCGTTCACTATGTGCATGCCTGATGCCCAAGGATGCCAGAAGAAGACTTCCCGGACCTGGAGTGACAGATGATAGTGAGCTGCCTGCCATAAGAGCCAGGAACAAGACTCTCCTTTTGCTAGGACAGTATGTACTCTTCAAATGCTGAGCCGTCTCTCCAGCCTCCCATAAAAGGCTTCTTATTGCCTCCAGAGTCCTCACATCAACCTTAACGCCCTCCACCACCACTTGAGACGTCAGCTTGGGACCTCAGTCCTGCTTGCACTGGATTTGAATTTGCCCCCCCCATTCTGGATTAACCCCAAGTTTGAAGGAACCCCAATTCCTGAAGTCTGCCTTCCACCCTGAATAGGACCGGCCTTTCTCTGGTAGTTTTACTTAGCTCCTGCTTACAAACTCCTTGCTTAGCCTGTACCATTCTTTGGAAATGATGAGAAAGATGACATTTACAAGACCTACCTTAGTCTTTTTCCATTTCTTTAGTGGAAGTGACGATGTCAGGCAGTGTATAAAGAAACCAGGTTTCTTTAGCTTAGTTATGGAAGTGTACCACCCAGTTCAGCCTCTATTAGGGGCCCTCTTGGCCCTCTCAAAGGTCAGATTGCATAACCACAGCAGTGTGTCTAAGAAGAGACCAATAGGAAGTCGAAGATGTGGTGGGGGGAGAGTGCAGGCAGTCTCAATCTGTTCCAACAACCCACTCTCAAGGAAACTAACTCAGGTCTTACAAAACTACATCAGTCTCTTCCATGAGAAATTCTTTCAGCAATTAAGCCCCATCACCCCTGGCCAGGGTCCAAGGTTCCAACCAGGAACCACTCAACCCAGAGCCAGAGCACAGCAAACCGTGTTCCTAGGTGCACATGTGTCGGAGCCTAACACACTAAGTCAAGCTCTCGACCTGCTGCGTGCCCCGTGCATTATCCCTCACCCAGAGCTCTGACGTCAGATCACATTTCAGAGTTCTCCGGGAAGACTCGATGCTGCCAATCAAATGTGATCCCTGCAGTGGATCAAACCAGTTCCACTCATGGCCAGGCCCTTGAAGACCATGTGATTTCAACAATTCCTGTCCTGTCCAAGCCAGTCACTCGGAACGTTCTTACCCTGGCTCTTTGGAAGAAGAAGAGCGAGAGGAGGATGACCAAATGAGACTGGCCATCACTGGACTTATACTGGAAATTACCTTGAAAGAGGATGTTGGGGGCTGACCATAAGGACCGTGAACATGAAGGGTGAATCTTGGCAAGTGGTTCCTTGGTTGAGGCATTTCTCTTATGTTCATGTTGAGGCTCATGCTCCCTGTCATCTGCAGAAATGCAGAGAGGAGAAGCATGGAGGTACGGAGATGCAGAGATGTGGATGCAGAGATCGTGGAGGTGTGAAGGTGCAGAGCTGCAGAGATGTGGATGCAGAGATGTGGATGCAGAGATGGTGCAGAGGTGCAGAGATGTGGAGGTGCAGAGGTGCAGAGAGAGATGTGGAGGTGCAGAGATGATGTGGAGGTGCAGAGGTGCAGAGGTGAGGAAATGCAGAGGTGAAGAGATGATGCAAAGATACAGGAATAATTTGAACATGTGGAGGTATGAGGATGCATGCTCTTCTTTGCTGGGACATGAGGAGCTGAGAAGCTCTCAGATGTCAGTTGGTTTGTGTTGGGGACTGTGAACTATCAGACCCTGAATTTCTTGTAAACAACCCGTTTTCCTCTGCTTTGAGCATCCTGCAGCTGAGCATGAGACCCTGATGACAGGGAAGTGGGTTCTGATGGGTCTGTAGCTGAAAGATCCCAAGAGCTAGGGCGTGGCCAGAGCCCTGTATAAGCTGCCCCTGAGCACAATAAAGTTGGCATTCTTGGCACTCTTATAACAAGAATGACCTGTGTCCCCATGTCTCTGTCTCTCTGTGTGATTTTAAATCTCCAAACCTAGTTCTCCTGTGTGGAGAGCACAGGAACAGTACAGGTGGAGCCCCAAGTGAGATTAGGAACCAGGGATCCACTGAAGAGATCGCCCTCAGGAATGGTGAGGGTGGATTGAAGATAGGTTTGTGTCTATATGTTTAAAAATAAGTAAAAATAATAATATTAAGCCACGAAAAGATGGAATGTTCACAGAGAATCTGGATTATGTATATTATTGTGTTTAAGATTTTGACTGGAGGGAGACATTTGATTCTGGGAACTGCTAAGAAATGTATCTTGACTTTAAAATATGGGTCTAAGGATATGTTGCTTTGGAAAAGAGGTTCTACTTTTGTTTCCACAGAGGATGAGGATGAGGACCTGTGGATTTCTTCTAGACTGGTGTGGTTTGATGAACCAAGACCTTCTGAAATGTCACTGTGAATACCCCCCAAAATTACTTTGCTCAGTCATCAGTAGGTAGTACATAGTCTGGAGAGAAATACACCCAAATTCCCAACTGGAGGTTGTGGGGCTTGGGAGGACACTGTAGGCAGTGCCTGGTGCATCGGCAACCATGGCACCGGAGCTGAGGTGAGCCAGAGTTGCCCAGACCGCCAGGCTGCCCATCCATGGGCAGCGTATGAAGAGACAGCAGCTGGAGCAGAGTTTTGGGAGAGTGTCAGCCAACTGCTGTGAGTGCTCGTGGAGAGGCCCAGAAGGCAGTGGCAGAGAGGCAGCAGTGGTTCCGGGCTCTGTGTGCCCAGGAGTTTGACCTGAAGGACTGGCACAGCAGCCACAGAAGGTCCCCAAGCTCGCCTGCTGCCCCAGCTCCCAGCGTTAGAAGGTACATTACCCCCATCCCAGTCAGTGCCCAGCCTGGTGGAGCTGTCCCGGCTGAGAGAGACTTTGGGACAGTGGCTATGTTCTCTAGGGCATTTTCCAACTTATTGCTATCATATTTGTGTCATGCTCATGCCAGTCCAAACCCTTGGTGTAATTATAGGGGGATATGTTGGGGACTTCGGACCACCAGACCCTGAATTTCCTGTAAATAACTTGTTTTCCTCTGTAATGAGCAGCCTGCAGCTCTGAACACGAGACCCTGATAGCAGGGAAGTGGGTTCTGATGGATCTGCAGCTGAAAGATCCCGAGAGCTGGAGCGTGGCCAGAGCCCTGTAAAGCTGCCTCTGAGCACAATAAAGTGGGCATTCTTGGCACTCTTGTATCAAGGATGACCCATGTCCCTGTGTCTCTGTCTCTCTGTGTGTATGTTTTTAAATCTCCAGCCTGGTTCCCAGCTCACATATGGTAGAGTGCAGAACAGGCAGTGTGCTTTACAGATTTGTCCCCAAGGAACCTTGGGAAAACTGCCCAGCCCAGACCACTGATCCAGCCAAGATGCTCTTTTCTCCTAGTAGCCTGGGATCATCTCCTGTTCTGAACACAACCAGCTTGTGGAGCTCTTGCTCCACTAAGAGATTTTGGGAGAGAAAATGGAACCAAGAGAGGCGTCCAGAGCACCCCCCAAAGTAAATGTAATCAAGATAGGGAGATTCTGGAACCTGCAATCTCATGAGGGTCTCAACTCAAAAGGGAGCACTATTTCCTTAAAATATGACTGTGTGGCTGAACATGGAGGTACCTGAACACAACTTCTGAGGCTACTGAAGAGCCAGGGGTCCATGGTGGAAGCCCCGCTCCTCCCACCCCAGGCGGTCCATTCCCTCCAGAGGGGAGGTTGGGAGCAGGCAGGGAATCTGAATGACTTGAGTATAACATAAGAACAGTCAGTGCTGTCTACGCCCTGAGCTAGCCCACAAAAGTCTATCCAACACATAATATAGTACGTCAAGTCTTATGTCTACCAGGCATTTGTTCTGCGTTTTAAAAAAAAAAATACTGCAAATGAACTTGGGCACACACCTATGGATACCTGGAGACAGACTGTCCTAGGCTTGGGCAAACTCTGAGGAGGTCTGAGCATATGGTAAGTGCTAGATGACCACCTGGTCCTTGACTGGTTATTCTAGCAAAGTGTCCTCGTGTTCTTTTCTTTTGTTTTCCTTTTTTTACAACCTATCTTCAATTAACTTCAGCTTGGGACACTCAGGAACCTCAAAGCAGATATCTTTAAAGGCACATAGGCCATTTGCCAGGGTCTCAAGTACTCCTGTCTTTGGGATATATTTTCTGTAGTATCTACTTGCCTGTCTGTCTGTCTGTCTATCTATCTATCTATCTATCTATCTATCTATCTATCTATCTATCTATCTATCATCTATATACATATGAATGTATTGTGATATCTCTATATGTGTATCATCTATAACTCATATTATCTATTATTAATTTTGAGACGTGGTCTTAAGACTATGTTTGGATTCACTATACAAACCAGGGATAGCCTTGAACATTTGCTCCTTCTGAGTTTAGCTGTTAGGATTGCAGAATTACCATGCCAATTGGTTTGTTTGTTTGTTT
>NC_022019.1:21766729-21773188 GCF_000317375.1 Microtus ochrogaster
ATCCTGAATTTCTTGTAAACAACTTGTTTTCCCTTGATCTGAGTGCCTACAGCTGCTCTGAGCACGAGACCCTCAGGAGTTCCGGATGGCAGGGGAATGGTTTCTGGTGGGTTTGGCTGGGGCATGGCTATCTCTATATAAGCTTCCCCTGAACACAATAAAGGGGGCATTCTGGCATCAAGGATGACCTGTCTCTGTCTCTCTCTGTGTGAGTCTTTGTGTGTTTCAATCTCCAGCCCCTTGCCTGGTTCACAAACTGTATGGTGGTGCATAGAGCGCTGACGGGCGCCATGCGCTGCATGTTGCTACCTGTTTGTCTTTGAGAGTAAACTGCTCATAACTTTTACTATCAATACAGCACTGTGAAGATTTTTTTCCTGAATGGTAAACTCTTCATTTCAGAAAGGTTGGCAATAAGATCAGCACACACACGCATGCACACACACATGTCAGCAGTTCAGACTGGGATACTAATGAAACTCCAAATAGAATTTTCTCATTATAGGAAGATAGCATTTATATTTCAATGTTTTGTTTTCATAGAATCAGAAGAACTCAGAGATCAGCCAGAGGAGCTGAGAGATGACATGTCCTGTATTTCTCCTTCCTGGGGAGACAGTGGGGCAGGACATCACGTGTATCATTGACTTGGACCGTGTAGCGATCAGCTCAGAGCCACACAGATAGCCATTCATGTTCAGTCCTTGAATTCCAGCATATTCTGTTTCTGAGGAGACAAACGCCAGCTATTGATAGGCACACTGAGCTCAGATGTGCAGTGTCTCTTGGTGGAATGGCTTTTCCCAGTCATTTGATTGCCGGACAGAGCTTGTCATAATTTCAATGCAACGGGACAAAGCAAAACCAGGTACCAGGCATTTCCTATGAGTTTTGGGGTTTTAGTCACCAAGATGGCCTTGCTTCCTGTTCATCCTTTGGCCAGCCCTGGACTCCCTTGCCTTCCCCAAGGTCCTTTCCCTTCTTCTGGCACATTGTCCAGCTCAGTTAGACTCAGCTATGCCCTGTCTTCTGCCTCCTGCAAGGAGCTGTGCTTCCTAAGGGGCCCCCAACCCGGTCTTTTAACTCCACTCAGCTTTGAGACCAGCAAGTGCTTCAAACACTGTAAAAGGTCAACAAACAGTGCCTGGAATTTTGAAGTTGCACTGAAATAGACCTTGCCATCATCAATTTATAATTAAAACTAAGAATTGATTTTGTATTTGCACGGCACTGGAGAGCAGACCCAGGCCTCTGCATATCTAGGCAAGCAATCTACAATCGAACTACATTGCCAGCCCCAGGGATAAGATTTAGGTCGGGAGTGAGAAGTCAGTCAGGACATTTCCATGGGGGAAGAGAGAAAAGAAATAAGCAAACAGAGAAACTTCAGACAGGGATGTCCACTATGCAGGAGCTGTAACTGGATAGTATGGAGGAGTGCTGTTTTAATTAGCAAGGCCCAAGACAACCCCTGGAGGCAGTGACATCAGAGATGGAATCTGAAAGAGGCCCTTGAGTAACTTGCAATGACTCCCAGAGGCCAGCCCAGGGGAAGGGATCTGAGGAGGGTGTGGGTTTGTCAGATCATTGAATTATCCAGAGATCTCTTCCTCTGCTAGAATGGGAGCAACGTTCAAGTTCCCTTGTGCACTCACCTGGGAACCACCTTCCCTTTCCTTGCTGACTGCTAGACTTTCCCACGACAGCATCCTCCTGGCTCACCTGGGATCTCTGGGATAGCCCATAAGCATCCTATTTCTGCTCGGCCCACCCCAGGGAGTCCAGTGGATGCATTCAGTGCCTGCTTCTTCCGGGCTCACTTTACCATCTGGCGTGTGACTCACCACATGTGTCCTGGCACAGATGACGTCATTCACCCCACAGATTTCCCAACTCTCCTCTTTGTGCCAGACACGGGGCCAGAATTTAAGACCTAACCACGAGCAAGAGTTGATCATTTCCCGAGGAAGCTCATATTTTATGACTAAGAAACTACATTTTAGAAGCTTCTCCCCAGCAACAATATGTGTTTTGAGTAACTGAAGGACAGCCAGGCTGGAGAGAGGGAAACACCCGGAGGTGAACATGGAGCATGAATACTCATGATGAAAGGTCTCATTGTTATTCTCCCTTTTTACCTGGAAAAACCTTCCAGGTCTCATTCATCAACTTCCCTCTCATCTACTTGTTATATGTGGTTCCATGCACATGAACCCATCTCTAATGGCCATGGGCTAAGTCAGACCAGTTAGCACGGAACGTTTTGCCATCAAAAAGGAGAAAAAGGAACCGTTCCTCTTTCTTCTAGAGTTCTTGGGAGGATACAACATAGGGCTGTTTGTCTGTGGCCATCTTTCCTCCATAAAAGAAAGCTTGTGTGAAACCCAAATATATAAAGGAAATTAGCCAGAAGGGAAGAAGGAAGGGAGAGGCAGTCAGGAGCCCAGGGTCCAGGATAGACTCTTAAATCAAGATGGACACCCTTGACTCAGATGATCAAGTCTTCAGTGTCTGAAACCATTTTAGTTATTTCTGTTATTCACAACCTTACAATTTTTTTTCTGTTTTGAATTATTTACTTATTTTTACTTTATATGCACTGGTATTTTTGCCTGCGTGTCTGTCTATGTGAGGGTGTTGGGTTCCCTGGAACTGGAGTTACAGACAGTTATGAGCTGCCATGTGGGTGTTGGGAATTGAACCCCGGTCTTCTGGAAGAGCAGTCAGTGCTCTTAATTGCTGAGCCATTCCTCCAGCCCCAATCTCACAACTTTCTGAATAATATAAATGAAAAGGCAAAGGCACATTGAGTCCCTTGCCCATGGTGTCAGCTAATAAGGGGCTGACTCTGGAGACCTTACCCTGGATTGTTTCTGAAGTTAGAGCAGAAATCGACAGCCGTTAACGGGGCTGAGAGATGCTTGTGCAATTGAAGCTGTAGAACTTGAGGACCTGATGCCTGTGATAAACACGGGGGAAGTGACAAGGACAGCGAGCACAGGGAAGGGACATCAGACAGCATACAGGGAAGGTGGGAAAGAGTTGACAGGGGGGCCTTGTGATCAGGACATTGCGAGGATGAAGTGTTTATGAGACACATGGAGAAGCTGGACAGAAAGGCCTGAGCTGCCTGGATTCATTCAGCGTTTTCATCAGCATCATCTGGAGCCCTGGAGCAGGTGACAGGGATAGAGATGGGAACTCAATCAGTGTGGAGACATTTTTGGACCCAAGAGGTTACATTGACCTGAATAATCTCACAGGGTCCCGGTGGTTACATATAAAGGGAGAGCAAAAGGAGACTTTAGTATCATGGTTTCCTCTACTGTGATCGCCCCATAGGCAGATAGTGGAGGTGAAAGGAGTGAGCACACACACAGTGTTTGGGACAAGGCCTTGTGGGTAGTGAGCCAGCTGTGTTCAGCTGGGATAGCGTGACGCTGCTGGTGCTGGCTGTGAAGGCACGGCGAAGAGCAGAAAGACTGGAATACGACTCGTCAGTTGTTGGGGTTAATGTGTAACCCGGAAGTAAGCCGGTGCTTACCATAAAGTAGTCCAAATAATTTACATAGATACCACTCCCCTGCAGGAGAGGGCTCAACCCCCACTCCTCTGCCACCTACACACTTTGACCATGGTGAGTCGTGGTTACTGACTGTGTCCAAAGAGTACAGCTTGGGAAAGGGACAGAAATCCCTTGCTCGCAGGGGAATCTGGCAACTGCCCTTAGGCAAGGTGATCAGGCCAGCAGCAACAGTAAAAAGCCATGTTCACTGGGATCCCTCGGGCGAGGAGCTGAATACAGGGCTTGATTCTATATTCCCAGAGCCCATAGTCCACCTGGCAATGGGAAGACACAAGACAAGGGCAGCTGAGGGGTTTTCTTCCAAATGTCTGCTTGGTGCCCTTCAAAACGGTCAAGGTCATCAAACGCAAGGAAAATCTGAGGACCATTGCTGTCCAGAGGGGACCACAGAAGACAATACAATTACATGCAGGCTACGAGCCTGCATAGGGCATTAATGCAGCCGCACAGTTAACAACACTGCTCCAGTATAGGTTTCTCAATTCGGATAACTGAATATAGAAATGTGAGTGCATGGGGCAAGGAAACTGAGTGAGGAGTGCAGGGGCGAGGGGGGGGCCCTGTGCAGGGGTGAGGAGGGGGAGCCCTGTGCAGGGGTGAGGAGGGGGAGCCCTGTGCAGGGGTGAGGAGGGGGAGCCCTGAGCCTGGGTGAAGAGGAGGACCCTCTGCAGGGGTGAGGAGGGGAATCCCTGAGCATGGGTGAGAAGGGGGAGCCCTGAGTGTGGGTGAGGAGGGGGAGCCCTGTGCAGGGGTGAGGAGGGGGAGCCCTGTGCAGGGGTGAGAAGGAGGATCCTGTGCAGGGGTGAGGAGGGAAAGCCTTGTGTACTGTCTTTACAGCTTTTCTGTAAGCATAAAATTACTCTAAAATAAAAATATTATTCTAAAATGCAAAATGAAGCTGGAGAGCTAGCTCAGAAGTTAAGAGAGGGCACTTGCTGCTCTTGCAGAGGACCTGGGTTAAATTCCCAGCACCCACACGGAGCACCTGTAACTCCACTCAAAGGAGGAGCACCTACCTGCACACATGGGGTGCTCAAACAGACAAACAGACACATACACATAAATAAAAATAAATATTTTTAAATGAAAAATATTTCCACTGATAAAAATACCTACCAGCAAATATTTTTGTATGTTAAAAAGTATATCTACTTTTAGCCTTTTAATTTACATTGAATTCTGTTATAAGTATTATAAATTTAGAGAATTTTTTTTTTGCTTTACAAAGCCCAACATCTCCATCTTTAGGCATTTTTAAATTTAGCATATATATGTACAAAATAATGCATTTCATTATGAGACTTTTCATACATGTATATAATATACACTGATCATATTCACCCCCCATGACCATTTTCCATTTCTCTTTTTCCTTTTTTTGACGGTACAGTTCCTCTCACCAAATAGCCCCCCTTTTATTTAGGCTTATAGTTAGGGTTACTATTTCAATGTAGACTCCATACACCAATGTCTACCTTTTCAATATTGTGCCCTCATTCCTCCATGGGTCTGTGTAATCATGGCATCACCAAACACCCTGCCCACCTCCATAAGGGTTTCTGCTGGGGCCGCTGTGCTGTGTCGTGGTTGCCTGAGGCTCCCTAGTGCACGAAGGATGCCCGAGCTCACATCTGATGAGTTATAATGATTTTTCTACATCCTTTGCATTCCAACTCTACCCCCTCCCTATCTCAATCAGACCCTGGTAATTAAAAGAGATGATTTTGTTCAGGATTTTAAGCTATGTGCTAGGGCCGGCAGGAAAACTTTGTAATAAGCGGTATGGATTGAGGGAAAGGCCCAGCTTCAGGGAGATGATACAACAGGGTGGCCGCCGTGGTTGGGAACATCTGATACCAGGGTGATTAATAGTCATGATGGTGATAAGCATTTCAAGAATTGTTTAGGTTTTTGTCTAGTCTTTGTCTGGTCACATTCATGACTGGGCAAGATTTCCATGCTGCAAATGAAGGAACTGGAGCCGCTGGGGAGGGAGCGAGCTGTTCGCAGCTAAGTAGCATAATTTTAAACTAAGTGTAGGTTTCAAATTCAATGGGCTTTTCGGTGCCTTGATAGAGATTAAAGGTCAGGCAGTTCGGTCCTTCATACTGTGGGTTAATGGCCTTCCAAATTACTATATTTACCAGCTTTAAAAATATCCAGATCCCCAAGATCTGCCCGCAGAGATTTTGACTCAATAGTTTTGAGGGAGGCATAGCAAGCTCAGTGGCGCAGGCCGGTGCTGCAGAAGACCTTTGGCCTCCTTCTGCAGTCCTCATGCACAGGCAATACTGAATCTTGGGGAATATAATGATGTAGAAATGGATAGACTCTTGGCTGGGAAGTGGTGGCACACGCCTTTAATCCCAGAACTTGGGAGGCAGAGCCAGGTGGATCTCTGAGTTCGAGATCAGCCTGGTCTACAAGAGCTGGTTCCAGGACTGTTTCCAAAGCTACAGTGAAACCCTGTCTCAAACAAACAAACAAACAAACAACCAAAAAAAAAGAATAGACTCTTAAATGCTATTTTCTGGTGGGGGGTAGTGGAAAAGTGATTTAGTGGCTAAGGATGCTTGTTGCTCATGCAGAGGACCAGAGTTCAGTTCCTAGTACCCATGTTGGGCAGCTCCCAACTGCCTGTAACTCCAGCTCCAAGGCATCTGTGACCCCTCTTCTTGCTTCCAATGGCAGCTGTATGCATATGTGCATGTACTCACATAGATACATAAATGTAATAAAATAACTTTTTAAAAATGATGCTTCTAAGCAGTAGTCTGTTGTAACAACAAGTAGAATAGTCTTTAGGAAATGGAGGGAGGTCTATAGGAGATGGAGGGAGGTCTATAGTATAGGAGATGGAGGGAGGTCTATAG
>NC_022019.1:21775193-21794596 GCF_000317375.1 Microtus ochrogaster
GGAGGGAGGTCTATAGGAGATGGAGGGAGGTCTATAGGAGATGGAGGGAGGTCTATAGGAGATGGAGGTATAGGAGATGAATGTCCATAGGTGATAATGGTCTGTACGTGGTGGGGGTCTGTAGGAGTTAAATGGGAATGGTTACAAAGGAGATTCCAGAGAGGGATGCTGCTCTGATCTTAGATTTCCCAGTCTCCAGAACTGAAAAATAAGGGGCTGCTCTGTAAACCCCTAATCAAAGGTATTTTGTTATGACAGCACAAATGGATTATTAAAATTATTAAAATTTCTTTTCAAGCTGTTTTTTCCTCTTTAATAACTAATACCCCTTCACACTGTCTTCCTAGAAAGCATCCTTATGATTTCTGAGCTCTCTTTCTGCGGCTTCCCAGCAGCAGGCCTCTAAGCCACATCAGGCCACAGCAGGTCACAGACTGCCTCCCTTCCCAGTCCTCAATCTGGCACTGCCTGCCACAAAACTGGGCCTTGTCACAACTGAAACTTCAGCCAACAACGCTTGTACCTGTGTTCTTGCAGCTCTGGAGCAAAGAGATGCAGGAGGGGTTAATCTGAGCATCTTCCCACCCCAAAACACTTGGCCAGACTATGGGTTAATATGTCAGTGCATTAAAAAACAAACAAACAAACAGCAACAAAAGAAACCAAAGAAATCAAAACTCCGATATCCACAGTCACAGGCCGGTTTCCTCAGTCTGCATTATAGATCCATAATTCATAATCTTCCTATTTTGTTTAGTTTTCTGGCATGCCTAAAATCAGATAGGTGTATTCTTTATAATTGCAGTTTTTTTTCTACTCTGTCTCGCTGTGTCTTGTGTGGCTTGCAGGGTTTTTTTTTTCTTTTTTAAATTTTATCTCTGCCTTTTGATCGCTATGTGAAAATAAATACCCATCTACTCCTAACTCCAGCTACGGAAGAGGGGCCCTTCTAATAGGGGTCATTAAAGTGCTCTGAGAACAAAGCCACATCGTGCCATTGGTGTGTGATTGACACAGCTCCTACTGGTCCACACTACGGTTCCTTGGCTTCCCACAGGAACACTTTCCTGAAAGACACAGCCAAGAGAAGGAATCAAAAGCCTAGAAACCATTTTCCCTCCGTGTGGCAATGGCTTCTCAAAGTCCTTTCAGAGACACTGGAGCAGCAGAAGGGGGAGGGGCATCTTTCCACTTTACATAAAGACACCCACACCTCCCACGAGGCATCTACCACCCCCAGGGAATACATTTCTCCAAGTCACACACTGCAGGAGACTCCAGGGGGTAGGTGCTGTGAATGTGCACTGAGTGCCCCCTCTGGACCAGGCCCCGCAGAATCGCCTCCCATAATTTTATTCTATTAACAGACGGCTATCTCTTTCAACCAGGTGGATGAATACATGCATGCGATTCACCACCTGTGGCTGTCTTGGTGGTTGGCATTCTCTGGGACCTCCTCGGCCTCAGGAAGCGTGTGCACCACAACCTAGGCTTGGCAGACTCTCCTGAAAACCTCCCAAAGATCACAATTCCTTGTGAGCAGCCCTTCCGCTTGCTAGGGACACCTGGAAACGGGACATAATTGGCTGAATCAATCCTGCCGTTTCACCTGCTCCCAACCTTAGATTTATTTATTTAAGCGTTCCCCTCTCCCAAGAGTCCCTTGAGGTCAGGAAATAGTTCAGTTCTTTTTCAGACATCCGTCTGTGTGGAATAGTTTTTTTTTTTTTTTTTCACAGAAATCCACATGTCCTTTATTTGAAGTAACATCTACAGGTGCAACTTTGAGTTTTTGGAGAATTCCATATAATTCACTGTTGTACCCACCAGAATCTAGACCATGAATTAAAGTACATGTTGTGTGGAATAGTTTTATATCAATTTGACATAAGGTAGAATTAGTTATCTGAAAAGAGGGAACTTCAGTTGAAAAAAAAACTGAATTAGTGATTGAGGCGGGAGAGCCCAGCCCATTGTGGGTAGTGCCACCCTGGGCTGGTGGTCCTGGCTGAACAAGGGGAGTAAGTCAGGAAACAGCACCCCTTTGTGGCCCCCCTGTACCAGCTCCTGCCTCCAAATCCTGCTCTGACTTCCAGTCTTGAGTTCCTTTGAAGATGAGCTGTGATGTGGAAGCTTAGGTGTTATTAGGAACCTTCTGTTGGATCTAGACTTAGATCTAAACATGTAGTCTGTAGAATCAGAGAGGTAGGAGCTTCTGGTCAATGAAATATTTACAACAGGCAGGTGGCTACCCAGAGGTAGGACATGTCTGGGCCATCAGGGTAGATGCAAGACCCTCGAAGAAGCTGAGGTAAAAACATGACAAACTTCAGCCCTCTGGGGAAAGAAAAAGAGAGTTCTGGCAAGGAGGAGGCAGACGGCAAACTCAATGCCAGGCAGCTGTGGTTTGGGGCTGGGTTCCAGGGCGAGCAGGGATGTCCAAATATGAGCTGAGCAGGTGCCCAGTCATATGCCAGGCTCGGCCCCAGGAACCAGCAGAAAGTTTCTGGAGCAGGACACATGGATGTCCAAAAGCTCTCCTTAGGCCCCCAGATCCTAGCCTTGGGGCCGCAAGACTGGCTCTTCCTAGGCTGGGAGAGGCAAGGGCCCCAAACTATCGTTGAATCAAACCTGGGTAGGCTCAGCTGGGCCCTCCCAGCAGGTGGGTAAGTTACGTAGCTATCCTGGGGGTTGTGTATTACCTCCTCATCCCCTGTCCACCTGACCCTCATCCATCCCCACGTAGGCAGCCATTATTACAAACTGGAACAAATGGGGCCTGGCAGAAACTGTCAGTAATTCTGCCTCAAATCTCTAAATATAAACATAGACAGAGGCTATAGACCATAGATATGTCCATACATACCCAGAGATTTACATCAGCTAGATCTAATACACACAGCAGATGAATTTCTAAACAGTTATATTGAGATCCTGGGTTTTTTTGTTTATTTGGTTTTTGTTTTGTTTTGGGGGCATAGTCTTAGGGTCTTACTATGTAACAAGCTAGCCGAGAGCTTGTTATGCAGAACAAACAGGCTAGCCTTGAACTCACAGAGATCTGCTTGCCTCTGTCTCTGGATTTGATTAGGATTAAAGGTATGCACCACCTTACACAGCAAAATCCTGTTTTTGTAAATAAGCCCTAAGTAGAAATTGTCAAGGTGACAGCACCCGAGGGGACATGTACTTCTTACTTTCATTTTTTTCTTTCTTATCTTATTGTTCAGAGATCAAACATCTGTACTTGGTGATCAAATATAGTTTTTTTCTTAAACTCCTTTTGCTATTCATTTTTGTTTTCAAGTCCTTGATGCAATAATTTTATGGATATGTATCCCATGAAGCTTTCGATGATTTGGGAGAAACAGTGTATTATTTAGAAAAATAATGACTTGAATTTTCTAGAACTTTTAAAGAAAGAACCAGCAAAGTCTATGAACCGACAAAGCACTGAGTTACAGAAAAGCAACCTTGCTGTAATAAATGCTATCCTGCCTTAAAAGCCAGCTGGAGCGTTTTGAGCCCAGGTTTCACCCTGTGTTGCGTGACAGTGTGTGTCCTACTGTGTAGGAAGGAATTTAATCCAGGTCCCTCCTTGCTAGAAACTTCTGGCCTCTCGCTATGGCAGCATCGCTCACTTGGCACCCGCCCTCTCTGCCATCCTTGCGAACACACCTAGGAATGTTGGCTGCATCCTCTCGGGGTAATTCACACAATAGTTTTGTAGTCCTTTATCTGACCCACTTGGTCAACACGGCGCCTTGACTCGAAGATATCGGGGAAGAGAAAGGCCCGCAGTGTCACCGGGCCATTCCTCAGGGTGGGGCAGGAGAGAGTCGCAACTGGATCTGCCCTGTCATCGGGAGCCGATCTCCCCTTGTTAACTCAGAGCAAACAGTGCCGGGGCTGGTGAGGAGGACGGAACCCCCCTCTCACCTGGCTCCTCACTTTGCCCATATCCATTCTCCCTACGACAGCTATTCTTTTGTTTGTCTGTTTGCTTGTTTGTTTTGGTTTTTTAAGACAAGATTACACTGTGTATCCCTGGCTGTCCGGAACTAGCGCTGTAGACCAGGCTGGCCTCAAACTCACAGAGCTCTGCCTGCCTCTGGCTGTTGAGAGCTGGGATTAAAGGTGTGCGCCCCCATTGCCTGGCAATAGAAATTCTTTTTGCTATACTTTTGATTTGTGTATGTGTGGCATATGTGTATATGTGACCTGTGTGTGTTTATGGAAGTGTGAGCACATATAATGGCCAGCGTTGGACATAATCCTTAAGGACACGCCACCTTACCGGAACACTGGAACTCACCTAGGCTGATTGGCCAGCATGTGTGCCAATCAACATTTTGTTTCTATCCCCGCCTTCTGAGGCCCTAGCTTGTCCTGCCCCACCTTGCTTCTGCACAGGTCGTGAGGATCCACACTCGGCTGGCATGTTTTCCCACCAACTCCTCGCCCTGAGCCTAAGGTTAACTTTAGAGACACAGTTTATGGCTGACGAGAGGGCTTGGTGGGCAGAAGTGCTTCTGCACAAGAGCAGAAACTGGAGTTTGACCCCCGGAAGTGGAGGGCAGAAACTGACCCCACAAAGTTGTTCTCTGACCTCCACGTGTATGCTTTGGCCTGTGCATACCCACACATGTTCCAGGCCAGTCGGGTGATGTAATGGGACAGGGGTCTAACTAAAACAGAGCATAAAACAAAAGCCCTTACATTTCGGCTCACGCTAGCAGTGATGTGGTCCTTTGCGCATCTTTCAGCTTGACGGTGCAATTGACACAGCAAAGATCATCAGTGGTGTGTGTGTGTGTGTGTGTGTGTGTGTGTAAAACCCTGTACTAATTTGAGCACCTAGGAGCATTTTACAAAAGGAAAGGTGATTTCTCCTTGTTTTAGTTTTATGAAACACCTCTGGGGCACATCAGAAGTAGGAAGACTTTGGTACCATTGCCTTAACCCAGAGACTTTTCTAGAAATAATCCAAGGAATTTCTTCAGCAGTCCATGTCTCTACCAAAGGACAATTAGGAGATGGGGTGGAGGCAGAGACAAGGCAACAAAATTCTTTCCTAACAAATGTATCAGCATTCAGATGCTCTGCAGTGTCCGCTCTCCAAGTCACCGTGATGCACACTCACCTGTGCTTGCTCAGGGCAGAGCTGAGACCTGGGGGACAGATGAAAACTCCCAGAGCGATGTGAGAGTAAGACACACCGGGAGATGTGGATCAGCCACTCAGTCCCATCTACACGGTTCTGGAATGTCATGCTACCAAGGACACAGAAAGGGACATTTGGGTTGGTATTTGAGTCAACATGAAGTAGCCCTGCCATTTCCTGATTTCCTCCGAGGAACATTTGGCAGCACCTAGGAGTGATGGAAGTCTGTAGGGGGATAGATAGCTAAGGCAGGATTTGGGGGCAAAGAGGATGCTGGGAAGAAGACGGCAGAGTGGCCAGCCAGACACAGAGGAAGCGACATGGGGAGTATAGACAGATGAAGTAATGAGTCACGTGACGGTCTACAAATTAATATAAAAGGGTTCATTTAAAGGCTTCTTAGGAACAAGCCTAAGCTATCGGTCAAGCCTACATAATTAATAATAAGTCTCTGTGTCATTCCTGGGGAGTCAGCAGTCCTGATGAGAAGGTCCAGCTCTAGGCATGCCTGTGGGGCACTAACTTAATAAATTAACCGATGTGGGAGCGCTAAGCCCAGAGTGGGCAGCAACAAATCCTAAGCAGGGCGGGCTAAAGTACCTAAGGGTAAAGAGGTAGCATGGAGCCCAATAGATGGAGCAAGTGAGTGTGTCTGTCTTCTTTTCCGGCTGCTCCCCCCTGTGCCTGTGATGTGACTCACCTGTTTAAGACCCCTGCCTTGGCTTCCCGACAACGATAGATCAAAACATGGAATTGTAATGGAAAATAAACTTCCTTTTTCCCCACGCTGATTTTTTTATTTGAGATTATAATTTAATTACAATATTTCTCCCTCCCCCCCAGTATGCCCCTCTCCCTCGCTGTCAAACTCATGGCCTCTTTTTCTACTAATTGCTATTGCATGCATATATGCATTCACATATACATACATATATAGTCCTAACTATAACCTGTTCGGTCAGTATGATGTTGATTGTACGTATGTTTTCAGGGCTGACCATTTGGCACTGGACAACCAGTTGGTTTTAAGTTATTTCTGTGTATGGGAGTTTTGCCTGCACACATGTCTGTGTGCCACATTCATGTCGGGTGCCAGTGGGGGCCAGAAGTCATTGGATCACTGGCACTGGGGCTATAAATAGTTGTGCGATGTCACGTGGGTGCTGGGAATTGAACCTGGGTCCTCTGGAAGAATGGCCAGTGCTCTTAACCACCAAGCCATCTCCTTACCCCTCATGTGGCTTTTTATCAGGTTATTTTATCACTCCAACAGATTTGTTTGGTTTTATCCATGCCATACTTATGCTGTATGTAAATTAGGTTTGGTACATTATCACGTACTTCCTCTGGCCCATTCTTGGTTAATAAGAGAAAGGAGAAGTACTCTCTGCTTGTGATCATAAAGATGGACATATAAGGATGGAAGGGAAGATTACCCAGCTGCCCTAAAATACCTTAAAGAGAGACCACATTTCATTAGCGGTTAAAAGCTAAGAGATGAGCTGGTGAGAGGGTTTGGAAGATGCTAAATTTCTTTCAAGTCATTTTTTTCTCTCCAACCACAAGCATTCATTGGAGGGGTTCAAAATACTTCTGCTTCTGGCTTCAGTGGGTAACCAGGGAATGGATTTAACCTCCTGCCTTTAACAGCTCAAAGTCTGGATAAAATATAGGAAGCATCAGCTCTCAGACGCTACACAGCAGGCAGTACAGAGACAAGACGAGGGCGGAGGATAGGTGAGCCCTGTAATTGCCAGCTTGTGGCCCAAAGGCAGCTTCCGGGCTGGAGTCCAGGGAAGAGGGGGGAAGAGCTCACGGTTAGATTGGGAGGAGGGATGGGTGTAGACCGATGGCTAAGTGGGTGCTGGAGCCACCAGAACCATGGAACTATAGAAAGAACCATGGAAAGAGGGAGGGAGGAAGAGAAGGGGGACAGAAGGGTCTCTTTGAAGTTTAGCTGAATACTGATCTATGTTCAGACAGGTATCAGATAATTTACATTTCCCCAGCCAGAGAAGAAAGGTTATTCCCCCAAAAGGGGACTTTCCTTATTTAGTTCAGTATAGTTATACCATGAAACGGTTTCTGAACCAAGGACTAGTCTTCACTGACATCCACTGATGGCCAGGACTTTAATTCTGTGCCAGAACAAAGCCCAACAATATTCAAAGGAATAGAGAAAAAAAAAAAAACCCAGCAACTATAGTGCAGAATCCTATTTGCAGGCGGAGCCAGAGAGAGGGCTCGGGAGGTCAAGGTGCCTGTGGCCAGGCCTGATGGTCTGAATTCAAGTCTCAGAACTCACTTTATGGAGGGAAAGAAACGATAGAAATGATAACTGAGCAGACAATGACATTGAAGTCTCTACTTCAAATATTTTCTCAGAGTATAAGAAAGTGGAGGAAATCAGGAACACATTGAAAAGAGGAGCCCATGGTATAAAAAGGAAGCAGCTAAAACAGAGGGATGGAAAGTCCAGGATCTGAAATGAAAAATGCTGAATAAATAGCTTATCAGATCCCACAACAGAAAAGATAAATACAGTCGACAACAGTAACAAGGCATCTAACTACCTGAAAAGGGGTGAGACAGGAGACACAAGACCTAGCGGAGTGTCAGTGCACTGCCAAACTCACACGCCGACGTGAGCAGATTGCATGGGAACAATTGAGAAGAAAACAGTGTAGGAGGAGGGCAAGGGAATAGTTGGTGGACAAGCCAACCAGGGAAAGCGGACTGAAGTGTTGAAAGCTGATAATAAAGCAACTCTCAAAAACAGGCAGAGGAGAGACTCACAGGGGAGCAGCAAGACCAAGACAGCAGATTTCCCGTCAGAAAGGACCCAGTGCTGAAGACAACTGCGGAAACTTTTTTTGGTCACTGTGATAACTAGCTTAAAGAAAGAGATACTTATTTTGGCTCATGGTTTCAGAGGTTTCAGTCTGTGTTTACTTGATTCTGGGTTTCTGGGATTTTGGGCCTGTAGTAAGGCCACACATTATGTTGGCAGGAAGCTATTTACAAGAGGAGTCAGAGATAGGATCTACCTTTCCAGTGAACTCCCTTGGTGATAAGTCTGGTTTGTTTGTTTGTTTGTTTGTTTGTTTGTTTTTTGGTCAATGTGACATAACTAGAGTTTTCTGAGAAGAGGAACTCAACTGAAAAAGTGGCCGATCAGACAGGCCTGTAGGCAAGTCCTGAAGGGCATTTTAAAATGATTGATATGGGAGAGTCCAGCCCACTGGGGAGATTGGACCCACTGAACTGGTGGGCCTGTGTGGTATAAGAAAGCAGGCTGGGCAAACCATGGAGAACAAACTAGAAAGCATTGTTCCATGTTGCCCTCTGCTTCAGTTTCTGCTTCAAGTTCCTGTCCTGACATCATTTCATGACGCACCGAACACTGTTAGCTAAAGCAAACTCTTTTCCGAATTGTTTTTTGTACTGCCCGCCTGTACTACATGTACTACCATACTATGCCTGTAGTATGGTGTGCCTGTTTGCGAGTCTCGGGCAAGAGCCTGGAGATTTAAACACACAAAGATACACAGAGACAGAGACACACGGGTCATCCTTGAAACAAGAATGCCCCCTTTATTGTGCTCAGGGGCAGTTGATATAGGGCTCTGGCCACATCCCAGCTCTCGGGATCTTTCAGCTGCAGACTCATCAGAACCCACTCCCCTGCCATCAGGGTCTTGGGCTCAGAGCACCTGCAGGATGCTCAGAGCAGAGGAAAACAAGTTGTTTACAGGAAATTCAGGGTCTTGTGGTCTGCAGTCCCCAATAGATTTTGGTCCTAATTGAATCGTTGCACTAGAAATCAAACTGGTATAGTGAACTACTTCCTTTATAGTGAACTGACTTCCTAGTCTCCATTGCCTCTACCTCTGAGGGCATCAAAGTAAGACTCCATCAGGAGAGCGAATAGACTTATGGAACTCACTGATTCAAACAGAGTCCTTATGATTCAACACCTTCCATGATGGGATCACTAGCAGGGACCAAACTTTCAAAGCCTAAACTTTTTAAAGACCCTTCACATTTGAACTGTCACACTAGACCGTCAGCTTTAAAGCAATGGGAGGAAAACTGCCTATTCGAAATTCCACATTCAATGAAAATATGTTTCAAAGATCAGAGTAAAATTTTAAAATTTTCAGATGAAAGTTGAACAAATTCACCACAAGTTGTTTGTAGTATAAGAGATATTAATAGAATTTTCAGGCAAGATAAAACCTCAGGAAAAGATCTATGCAAATGATGGGACAGTTGTCATAGATAGCAAATACATGAATAATTTATTTCAAAGGACTCCCAATGTGTTATAATATTAACATGTGCTAAAGCCGATGCATAAAACAGCAAAAAGACATGAAGGAGTAAAAGGGTACTTTATAAGATTTCTGTCTTATAACGTAGAAGAAGACTATTTGAGGTTAGGTTGATGCATGATATAAATTTAAATGTGTATTACGTGCAAACATGTACTGCAAGATATAACACAGTGAAGATATAACATCAGTGAAGTTCTATTTTAAAAATCCAATATTCAATATCAATGACTTTATCACTTCAAATCTGTGTCTTTTACTCTGACTTTTAAATGCTGACCTTTGTCGTTTCAAAATCTAACCTTTTTTTGTGTGTGTGGTTTGGCATCTGTTCCTCTCTTATTAAACAATACCAAATAAAACAGCAGGGGATATATTTTCGGCAGCGTGCTGGTCTCACCCAGCTAAATTTGGTCCTGTGGAATTTGTTGGTGAGGACAAGCGATGTGAGAATTCCTGTGCTTGAAGTAATGCTGGCGCCGAGCCATCTCCAGTTAAACGATGCATTTGGAACAAACTGTGTTTACAAACGGATTCTGTCGTCCGCACACAGCAGAGCTTTCTGCTAGGAAAACCGTGCAAGGTCTGTGACTCGGAGGTCCCCTCCACCCTCCACAGCAAAGGGGAGAGCACGCACTTCCCCGGGGCCCTTCCTGACCACTGTGGATCGCATAGGCTTGTGGAACTCGCTGTGGAAAGTTCCCTGCTCTTGCCAGGGGAGCAGGACTGAATACCAAGCTCTCTATTTTTCCATCAGTGTCATGGCCCTATTTGGAGCTCAGATGGGGAGCATGTCGGCCTTGAGATCCAAGCAAGGTCTGCAAGCAGGGGGTGGGCGATCTGATAGCAGAACACTCGGGTGCAGTAACATGCCTTCGTGGTAAATCCTGACATGGAAGCCAAGAGATCCAAAGGATGTCTCAATCTTTCATCTGATAGATCAGAACAGAAGAGCGGTTCAGCTGCCTGGACCTTTTTTCCTGCCTTGGGCCAGCTTTGTATTTTCTCCTAAATGCCCCCATAATCACCAATGGTAGAACATTGCATTGATTTTTTGTAACATATACTAAAGTGCTTTAGAGTAAATAGTTCATAATAACTAACCGTGATTTCATTTATTAGGATGAGTTAGGATATGTGAGTCAGAACTCTACAATGACAACTGGTGTGCAAAGGACAGTTTAAGATAATTCTGATTGGCACAACACTAAAAAATGTTCAAAAAACAGAAAGGCTGGATTCAGAAGGATTTTTTTTTTTAAGGGCATGAAGGGTGGTATATGGATTTCACGTAAGAATACACAAATGAAATGACCCGAATAGCAGGTCAACAAAATTTTTGAAGAGCAGCTGGAATGGTTGAGGGGAGGTTACCATGCATAGTCAGGAAGGCTAGCTCCTTGGCCATAGTGGGTGAAGCTGAGGAGCAACTTCATTTGTTTCCAGAGCCCGCCTGAGAATTTGGAACACAAGTGACCTCTGGGGCGGGGAAGTTGACAGCAGCAGCTGTGTGGGAGGGAAGTCAGCTCACAGGGGAGGGACCAAGACACCTTTGGCCGCCCACCCCAGTCAGCAGCAGAACTTCCTCTGCTCGCCCAGCAGGGGAGAGATTCTGGGTTGTAACTCTCCCAGAAACTGAATGAAATGGTTGGGATGCCAAGGCCATGGAGGTTGAGAGATTTATGTAGCCCTGCAGTTTGGAGATCTGTGATAAGTGCACAAAGGTCCTCTCACGCCATGCTATTGTTACGACTGACCCCACCAACAGTGCGGCAGCAGAACAAGCAGCGGTCTGTCTAGGTTGGGGCTTCTATTGCTGTGATAAAACACCAAGACCAAAAGCAACTTGGGGAGGAAAGGGTTTATTTCCCTTTAAGGACTCTCAGGTCACACTCTGTCACCCAGGGAAACCGCAGCAGGAACACAAGGCGGGAACCCTAAGGAAGGAGGCTGGTGCATAGACTCTAGAGGAACACTGCTTACTAGCTTACGTTCTACGGCTTGTTCCTGCCAGGGAGATGGCACCACCCACAGTGAGCTGGGCCCTCCATTATCAATCATCAATCAAGAAGCTGCCCCACTGACTTGCCTGGGCCAATCTGGGGTGTGTGTGTGTGTGTGTGTGTGTGTGTGTGTGTGGTGGGGGAGGGGGGCATTTCCTTAGTTGAGGTTTCTTCTTCCCGAATGACTCTAGCTTCTGTCAAGTTGACACACACCTCACCAGGATACTGTCCAAACCCGAAAAGTCATCATAGTTTATTACATGGCTCAGCTGTCAAGAGTGTGTTCTTTGTAATGTCAACTAAATATTGATCTTGCTCTTATACCTGTTGAGCGGGAAAATGGGGAAATTAGGAGCAATAAGGGTGAGTGTGGGGCTGGATATGGAGCAAATCTCCTGTAATAAAAAAAACAACAGAACGATAATATTAAGATTTTAAAAGCAGTAGCTTTTAAAAGTGGTAGCTTCCAATGCACAGAAGGGTAGCTTTTTTTTTTTTCAAGTGACGAATATTCTAGAAGTGTCTGACCCTTAACTATAAGCAGTGTAGCTCTGGCATGACTTTTCAAATTCCACGGTAGAAGTTGGGAAGATCAAAACCAAATACTACTCTAGAAGCCCAAAACTCTGCCATCTGAAAACTGATCTACAGAAAGAGAGTTTTGAGTTTCTGTTTGCTGGCACAACACTGTAACTCAAGGTTTCTCGATGGCCTGGTCCCTTTGTAATTGGAAGTTTCTTTCCTACCCACCAGTTCCTAAAAACCACTCAGAGGTTTAATATTAATTGCAAACTGTTTGGCCCATTAGCTCAGGCTTATTATTAACTAGCTCTTACAACTTAAATTAACTATTTAATTAACTTAAATTAACCTTTTTATTAGTTTATATTTTACCATGAGGCTTATGACCTTACATCTTGCTTCTCCAGAAGCTATCTGTGTCTATATTGACTCCACCTTCTTTTTCCCTATATTCAGTTTGGCTTTCCTGTCTAGCTATATTCTGCCCTGCCACAGGCCAAAGCAGCTTCTTTATTTACCAATGGTAATATGACATATTCCCAATAAGACATAGTCACAGCATACAGAGGGGCATCCCACATCAGGGCACTTTAAGAGCTTAAGCCATGCACTTTATTATTTAAATTACACCGAATTACCTGTGGTTATAAAATGAAGACCCCTCTATAAGAACTTAGATTAGATGTGACATTTTAAACGCTAGATGAGACATTTTAAATAATCATTTATAAAGGCATATTTATACCATTTCTCAAGTAAAATGCTGCTTCCTTTCTCTCCTTACTTAAGTAATTAATTTGCATTTTTACTTATGCAGGGTCTTACTATGTAGCCCAGGTTGGCCTCGAACTTTAATCCTCCTGCCTAAACTGGGATTATAGTTATTTACTACCTCATCCAGTCCCCTCTCCCTTAAAGTTAAAGATCATCTCTAAGAGGAGAAGCAAGGCAATAATATTTTTAATTTCATGATATTGCTTAAAATAATGAAAATTTTAAGAGGAAATAAGAAGCACAAAATGCCGGGCACAAAGCAAGCAATCGCTACCTGTCTCTCTGGAAAAAGAGACTTGTTCATTACTGCTCAAAATCCTACTGATCATTTCCATGTTTTTGGAACCTGGAAATTTCAACAAAGATGTTTGATGACTTAGAAGGCCTTAAAAATCTGCCAGAAGAAACCATTAATGGCTTAGAATGTATCTACTTTAAATTGATGTGGGTTTTTTTTTTTTTTTTCAGTGCCCAGAGACGCCCTTGTCTCAGGTGGTCTCAGAATTAGGGTCAGAAAAATTTATGTCAATTCAGATGCCAAGGCCCAACATGTAGGGAGAAGGCCTTCATGGTGAAAAAGGTCCAGACATCTCACAGAAACTCCGGGGAAGGGGCTTATGTCATCCCCTACTACTCAGCTCCAGTGGGTTTTTTTCTCTTTTCTCTGCTCTTCCCCTGTTCGTGTCTGACTCTGATGCTGCTGTTGTTCTATTGCATGGACACAGAAGACTTTTTCTGTGTTTTGTTTGTTTGTTTGTTTGTTTGTTTTGAGACAGAGTTTCTCTGTGTAGCTTTGGCTGTCTTGGAACTTGCTCCGTAGACCAGGCTGGCCTTGAATTCACTGAGATCTGCCTGCCTCTGTGTCCTTGGAGCTGAGATTAAAGGCTCGTGCCAGCACCGCCTAGCGTGCAGAATACATTTCAAAAGGCTTATTTAACTTTTTTTTCCATTCTGCTGAGATTTGTTCTTGGACTACTGCCCTCATAAACCAAACTAACTCACCCATATTCTACACATACTTGTTCCTCAACAAAAATGAACAGCCCTATAATCTTTCTGAGCTGAGACGAACTGGGAGCGTGAAAGAGGAGGAAGAACAGGAAGACTTAATATGTGCTCTGTCATACTTGAAAGCGCAACGATGTACAAGAATTTCCTAGTTTTAAAGTTATTATTTACCATGGGTTTGTCCCCTGACTGCTCCTGTTGGCTACCGAGCTGTGGTTGATGTAAGCCATTTAGATACATAAGACTTCTTTTCTCCCGAGTCACTGACTTTTATTCCTTCTTTCCAGAGGGACTGGAGGTTGAATTTGGTGCATGCTAGGCGAGTGCTATACCTCTCTATCTCCAACCGTCTCGCTTACACATTTCTTGAAGAATTTAAAGCATAGTTGCTCTGGGATTTAAAGGTCAAATGTTCCACGTAGGCTGGTGTGTTTGAACAAGGGTTGTCCTTAGCTGGTGGTGCAGTTTGGGAAAGTTGTGGAGGAGGTGGAGCCTTGGTGGAGGAAGCAAACAACTGATTTTTTTGGGGGGGGGGTTGCAGGACAGGGGGTTTGTCTGTAGCTTTGGAGTCTGTCCTGGAACTCACTTTGTAGACCAGGGTGGCCTCGAACTCAGAGGCACCACTACCGCCCCACAACATTGAGCATCTATAGCTGCCTGCACTTCCTGACCGTCAATACAATGTCATAGGCTAGACTTATGCTCCCGCCCCATGCCTTCCCTGCTATGATAGGCCATATCCCCTCTGGTACTGTAAGACAAAATAAACCCTTATCCCTCAAGTGTCTTTTGTTAGGGCTCATAGCAACAGAAAAGTAACTAAGAGAATAGATCCTGATTGCATGTTTCTTTTCTTTTACTTCTAGCTTAGGGCTTGATTTTATTTATGCTTCAGCTTGACTACATGATGCCAAATGAAGCCAGACAATGGGCCATGGTCTTCTTCTGTGCAGCGTTACTCTCTGGTAGCACCACGGATGCCCTGAACCACCAGTCCAGGGATGGTGCCACCCACAGGGTCCTCTTCCATCAATCACCAATTAAGAAAATGCCCTAAGTCTTTTCTGTAGTCCAATCTTATGGACACATTTTCTCCACTGAGGCTCCCATCTCTCAGATGACTGTAGTTTATGTCAAGCTGAGACAAAAACCAATGAGCACAGGGACAGATCAAAGTAGTAACTGCACCAAACTCCAACTTGGTGAGCCAGTGAGTTTTCATTGAGGTTGCCAACAGCAGCATGGATGAGGGGTGGCTTCCAGGAGCAAGGATGACTCAAGCATCCGTGTCACTGAAAAGCCTGTCCTAATACCGTTGACATCTTGGGAAGCTCTCTGCACAACTTGCAAGCAGCTTGACAATCATCTGTGAATATTAGGTAGTATGCCCTTGGGAGGCAATTAAGGTTGGATGACGTCATGAGGGGGGCCTCATGATTGAACTAATGATGTTATAAAAAGAAGCAGAAGCAGCAAGCTTGTTCTGTCTCCCTACATCTGTCATGTGCCGCTTCAGAACTCTGCATAGGCCCCCAGCAGTACCACCAGGACCAGAAGGTCCTCTTCGGGTGCTGCCCAGGGTTGGCACTAGCACTGTGCTCCTGAATTTCTCTGCTGCTAGGGGTTTTAAATAAAACTCTACTCTTGATCAATTACCTAGCTTGTGGAATTCAGCTATTCCGCAACAGAAAATGAAGAGATACAATGAGTGTGTCATCTCTAACCCCACAAGAACAATATGCCAGGAATGAGCCTTGTGCAATCACCTGCTGTCACCATGGCTTCTACATGAGGACAAATGACAATGTCTCCATTCATCGTCTCTCTTAGTCTGCATCCATTGACTCTGAAACAGTTTCTGCTTGAATTCATATATATATATTTTTGCTGTTGTTATAGTCTCTTCTCTCTCTCTCTCTCTCTCTCTCTCTCTCTCTCTTTCTCTCTCTCTCTGTGTGTGTGTGTGTGCACATGCGTGTGTATTCTGGCTAGTTTTATGTCAACTCGACACAAGCTATAGTCACCTGAGAGACGAGAACCTCACTTGAGAAAATGCTTCTATAAACTCAGGCTGTAGGCAAGTCTCTAGAACATTTTCTTAACTAGTGATTGACAGGGGAGAGTCCAGCCCATTGTGCGTGGTGCCATCCCTGGGCTGGTGGTCCTGGGTTCTATAAGAAAGTAGGCTAAGCCTTGAGGATCAAGTCAGTAAGCAGCACCGCCTCCATGGCCTCTCCATCCCCTCCTGCCTTCAGGGCCCTGCCTTGTTGACTTCCTGTCCTGACTTCCTTCAATGATGAACAGTGATGTGAAAGTGTGAGTCAAACAAACCCTTTCCTCCCCAAGTTCCTTTTGGTCACGGTGTTTCAACACAGCAACAGTCATCCTGTAGGCAAATGGAGAGCTGGCTGTACCTCTCAATGTCTGTTAAACCAGAGCATTGACCCCTACAACCTCCAGGATTATTGTATACACTTTCATTTATGTCTCCTGGTCCATCAGCCTTCGGCGGGTCCATGTCATCTGCCCGGAGCGGCACATAGTTAAACCCACACATTCAGCAGAAGGGAAACTTTCAGTCCTTTCGTTTTCAGAATTGCCCTTTTTGTCCGTCCTTCTTCCAAAGCAGAAAACAATCACCTCCTGGGTGCTGAGGGTGACGTGGAGCCTGACCAAACGGCGGGTACAGCAACAGCCACATCTCCTTCCACGAGATGCTCGTTGAAATGAATTAATTCATTAACCTGGGGGTGGGGAGGAGAGAGAGGTGAGGAAGTATACGCAAGGAGGGAATTACTTTTGAGAGTTAGTCTCACCTTCCACCTTGCCGAGGCAAAGTCCCTCTTGCTGCCAGGATGCCCTGCATACAGGCTGGCAGGCACAGAGCTAAAACTCTGACCTTCAGCATCTACAGCTAGTGCCATCGCCAGCTAAGCCGCCTCCCCATTTCTCCACCCATGGAATCTCCATGGAAGCTGTGTTCATCTGTCACCAAATGGAGGAACTTACATTGTATTTCGATGAGGGCTGGGAGGTCAGCTGCCGGCTAGTGAGGGGACACCAATAAAGATGTACGTGGGTCTGTTTAGTAAGCAGATATCACACTCTGAATGTCTGATTAGTAAGAGGGTGTCAGACACTGGAAACTAGCATGTTGTATGTTCAGAAAAGCTTGAGCAACTGTTTGATAAGTAGGTTGAACTAATTTTTCTATAGTTTTGTCTGTCTTCTTTCTTCAATCACAGTATAAAAAAACCTTCAGCCAACTTTAACCATCCATAGATGCCCAAAGGCAGTCACTCAAATTATCTGTTAGATTACAAACTTAACTATTTGTTAAAGTACACAGGAGACTCTCCTGCAGCCTTCTACCCTCATACTTGAGGCATCTTTCTTGTCAGCTTGGATTTTCCTGTAATTTCTCTGATGTCTGAATCTTTGCTTTATGTGCGACTCCTTCGCTCTTACAAGGTTTTCTGGTTTTAACTTCTCATGGTGTCTCCCAGGCAAGGGGCCCCGAGTTTCAGTGCTTCCGGTTTCTCTGAAATGTGCTGTGTTTTCTTCCCAAATCTTTGTGAACCCAGGAGGTCAGCACACACGCAGAGGAGCTAATGTGATGTCTCTTTCCTATGCTTCCTTCTTTCTCACCAAAGTCACAAGAGACTGGCCGGCTCAAATCATGGCCAAAGACAGGAAGAAGCCCCTAATGCCACAGAGTGACCGCGGCCAGTAGCAGCTCTCCTGAGAGTCAGCGTGTCAGGCCTGATGTAAGAAGTCAGTTTGTCTTTCTGGACCTCTGTTTCTCACTGGCAAAAACGTACCACAGAACCCTCTGTCCCTGCATCTCTGCTTCCGCTGTGTTGTGAGACAGAGCATTTTCTGAGCCAGTATGAGACCTGCATTGTTACATAAAGGAGAGGCTAAGGCTTGGGAGATGTGATCAGCAGAGGATCTATATGGCTGTGTCCTTCTCACCATCCCTGGACACATTAGGGAAAAAGCCCAGCCTTGGGTGTAGCTTCGCCACAGACAGAGTGCTTGCCCGGAGTGCGGGAAGCTGTAGGTTCAATCCCCAGTACTTCTGGAACTGGCACAGTGGTTGGTGCACTTTGTGGTGTCTGTACTGAGGGGGAGTGGAGGCAAAAGGAAGAGAAAGTCAAAGTTGTCCTCCGCAACATGGGGACTGCAAGGCCAGCCTAGGCTAGATGGGACCTTGTTTCAAATAGGGAAAAAAAATGCTAAATTGCAGTCTTGTACCCACTGATTAAACGCGAAAGGAAAATGATGGTTGTTACTTAAAAAAAAACAAAAACAAAAAAAAAAACCAACTAAATTAAGCCTGGGAATGTAGCTCTGCAGAATAGAGTAGTCCCTGGATTCAGTTCCCAGGAGCACTCAGGAAGCTGAGGCAGGAGGATCCTCAGCCAGTTTGGAATGTGTAACAAGTGCAATTCAAAAAAATAAAAATAAATTCTTTTTAAGTAAAAGAAAGTTAAATGAGTGAAAATACATTGACATCACATGACTGTCTTCCCTGCATTTTTGCTTAAGTGGCTTCCAGTCTTACAGCCACTGACACCAGCAGCAGCCCACAATGACACTGTCCCCCCCCTGTCCCCATGCGTTCCCGGCAGATGCTCATTCGTATGTACTGTCTGCCATGACTGGTCAAAGGGACAGATACTAATGGCATATGTTAATTACCACCGAACCACGTCCTTTCATTAGAATATTTATTAACCTTCTCCCTTCGGCCTGCCGGTTGAACCAGCTGGCAGGAGGGCCTGCTGGCGGCCAGCTCTCACGTGATGTTTTCACTGGGGACACACAAGAGATAATAGATTTTTCCTTTTGGGTGGTGCAGTTCTTTCTGTTGTTCCTTGGCCGAGAGCTTGCTGCAGTGCCTGGAAGATGACACCAAAATAGTAAGTTGGAAATAAATGTTTTGGCTGGAGTGGCTACTTACATTGTTTTAGTAACTTAAGTATCAATTGTTTAGACAGTTTTGCCATTAGTGGGTAACTCTAACCCTAACCATATATTCCCAGATGCTGCGGAATAAATCCTTTATCACTGAGCGTATTTGGATTTGGAGAGGTACCGCGGCCTCGTGTCTTTCCTATTTCAGAATAACACTACGCTTTCCAGCAGGGGACTCTTTAGGCCATTGTTTCTCAATCTGTGGATGGAGACCCCTTGGGAGTGGCATCTCGGGTATTTACATTACGATGCATAACAGCAGCAAACTTACGGTTATGGAGCAGCAAGAAAAATGATTTTATGGTTGGGGTGGATTGCCACGGCACAGGGAACTGTATTAGAGGTCATGGCATTAGGAAGGCTGAGAACCACTGCCTTAGCCCCCCATATTTCATCAGTGGCATCTCCTAAGAGACCTTGGAGAGCCGGTGTCAAACCAACAAGGTGTTGGAGGCTGAGTCAACAAGTGTTCTTCAGGGCTCTCACCAGGGGACAGCATCCACAATCACTCGTGGCAGAATATCCCATGCAGGAGAGTTAGCGGTGACAAGGCAGTTCTGAGCCCATCAGTCGCGGAAGATCCCACTTTAGAGGCCATCGTAGGTTTGTTCTCTCTCT
>NC_022019.1:21795022-21800153 GCF_000317375.1 Microtus ochrogaster
CAGGCCAGCTGGCCTTGGTGAGTTCCCGATAGAACATCCCCATTGTCTCAGTGTGTGGGTGCACCCTTCGCGGTCCTGAGTTCCTTGCTCGTGCTCTCTCTCCTTTTGCTCCTGATTTGGACCTGACTGGGTGCTCTTGAAACAAACATTAGACCAGTGGGCTGGGCCTCTCTTATTAGAATATGGCTGCAGAGTTTTGATCTCATTGGTGGAGCTCAGGGTTGCAGAAGGCCAAAGCTTCCAGAAAGCTAGAGCAGGCTCACCCTTCAAAGAGGCCACACTCCTTTCCCTCCCACCCTTGTGACCCCAGAAGCCAGAAACAGCCAGCTCCCCAGGGTGCATGGGCTGAAAGTCAAGCACCTTTTCTCTCGGGTGTGACATCAAAGAGAGGAAGGAGAATCTTGGGTGATTTGTCGCGGAGCTGGTGGAGGAATGCCGCCAACCCTGCAAAAGCATGATTTAATTAACCAATACTTGTTACCTAAAACCAGAGCTGATAGTGGGCTGTTGTGCTGAAACATGGGCTGGGTCTGGTTGCCCTTAAAATACTGAAAATTCTGCCCGTGCTGCAGGTTAGTATCTCAAACTCTGTTCTCTTCTAATCCAGGCATATCAATTCATATCCCCGAGACCCCTGCTCCCTAAGACCATATATATGTTTATAAAAATAGCTCCACAGGGGCTTCCAGAACTCTTCCCCAGCACTAGGACATTGTGCAGAAAGGGCAGTGCCACTGATGTGGATGTAAACGTGTAGACTGGCGTTCTTAAATCCTAGAACTAAGCTAGCAGCTCTCAGAATAGAACGCTGACTACTCCCCACTGAAGGTCCACCACCTACCCCTCCACCTCCTGGGATTGAAGGGCACCATACTAAGTCCTGGGAATCTGGAGGTGGTGACACCCTGGCGAAATAGGTTTGAAAGCCTGGGAACTAGACTTTATCAAGGCACTAGACGGACTCGGTCTCTGAGTGACAGAGTGACATCACTGAAGCTCCCGCGGGACTGGCACACCAAAATGACAGTTTAGTAATTGTGTGGCGAGAAACAAAAGCCTTTAAGCGGAGTGGACACTTGTGTCACCTTGACTAGGGGGTTCTCTCCCAGGAAGACAAACGGTAATGAGGAGACAACTGGAGCACACGGCCTGGCCGAGGGATGCCAGAGGAGAGATGCTAATGTCAGAGGGTGTTATCGCTCCCAAATTCATGCCTTCCTTTCTCCTTTGGGGATACACTTGCCAAACAGATAGAACGGGCTGTTCCTGTGAGGTGTCTCACACTTCCCTCCCCCGCTGGGTGAGCCCTCTTCTCTGACCCCCACTTTCTCTGTTCCACACAGACATCCCATTTTGGTTGACATATTCTATCTTTAGATTTGTTAATACCACTAGCCAGGCTCTAGCCCAACGCTGTTGATTTCTTGTGCCTGGCTTAGAAGACATCCTAGCTTTCAAGTCCTTCCCCCTTCGCCCCAGATTCCACCACGTGGGTGAGAGTATTATAGTTAACTCATTGTTTCCCAGTTGGGCTAAATATTTAAAAACGAGGCCTGGTCCCACCTCAGGAACTTTGATTTAATTGGTTCAACTTGAAGTCTAGGTGCTAGATATTTTTAAAATGCTTCCCTAAAATAGGCCCAGAATTTGGAAACTTGACAATGAAGGAATTCAATTTGAGAAAAGTTTTGTAATCACCGATTTAACTCTGAATTCGGGTCGGGGGTGGGGGCAGATGCTGACAACACTGATACTCTGTGTCAGATTTTTTTTTTTCAAGTAACTCATTTGATGTGCATATTTTCCGTGTGTGTGTGTGTGTGTGTGTGTGTGTGTGTGTGTGTGTGTGTGTATGCACTTCATGCACAACTGGTGCTCAGGGAAGCCAGAAGAGAGAGCATCAAAGCCTCCCGGAACTGGAGTTAGAGATGGTTGAGTCACTGTGTGCTAGGAGCTGAACCGAGGTCCTCTGGAAGAGCAGCAGCAAGTGCTTCTAACCACCAAGCTGTCTCTCCAGCCCCTGTATCAGCTCTAAACAGTTGCCGGAGTTCTGCTTTGAGATCTGAGTTGTTTGAGGTCTGAAGCAGGAGCTAGTCATGGGTGCTGTGGGTCTTGTTTTATTTTTAAACTTGCATATCTGACGTTCCCTAGCTTGGCAGGCCTGTGAGCCCCAGGGATCAGCTCGTCTCCATCTCTCCAATGCTGAGACCCTGGCTTCTCGTGTGGGTGCCGGGGATCAAACTCAAGCCCCGTGTTTTACCAACTTAGAAATCTCCCCAGCCTTCCCACACGTGTGTTTACAGAGCGCTCCAGGTCATTCTCATATGCAGCCAGGATTCAGATCCCACGATAGATAAACAACATTTGATTGGCTCTTTGGTGTCCATTCTTCCTTGGATGTGGCATTGCAGAGGAAGACTTAGAGCAGCGAGGGAGGGCAAGGCCTGTGGAGACAGCTGGAGCTTGTATGTATGAAGAAAACCCAAGAAATCAGGAGGAAGGAGCCTGTGGGCAGAGCGTAGTAGAGACCTTCATGAGGAGTTGGTGTCTTTACATTTTGTATCTAGTTTGGGCTGGGCCTAGGGATCATGAAGCTAGAATGTGCCCTATTTGTTTGGTTGCTTTAACAGAGGTTTGTGAGCCTGGCTGTGTGTGAGGACAGTGTTGCTTACTGAATCCTCTACAAGGAGACTTCTTTGTTTTCTAGAAGTGTTCTTCTGCCTGGCCCTCTGTGATTTTCCACCAGTGCCCGGCTCTCTGGAGGTCTGCACTATCGTTTGGTGCATGATCTCTTTAATAGTAACAATACTTGCCAGAGAAGCAAAAGCTGGAGACTTCTAGCCGGCCATCCTCCTAGAGCAGCTAAGGATTTTCAATTTCCCTTGCGATTCCCAAGCTTCCTGTTGTCATGTCTAACCTTTCCAACGCGCATGAGAACTCACTTGAATTTTCCCAGTGTTTGCGGCCCTGCGTGGTTGCCAGGCATCTGGGAAAGTCATTACATTCGCTTTGGAAGCAACTTTGAGAAAGAAAATAGAGTCCTGGGGGAGGAAAAGGTGGTGGGCGGGGCAGAGGGCTACCCAGTGCCGCCACCCTTCCCTTTGCTGGACCTGCCGGGGATCCGATTTGAGATGAAACGATCTTCAGTAGAGATGCAGTGGACAGAGCAGGGCCACCAGGAGAGGCTGGCAGGGGGGCTGGAGGGGACACAGCACAACTTTAGAAGTGCCATGGACACAGCACCCACCCCATACAGCCTTCAAAACTGCCACATGCCACAGTCCTGGCCCCAGCGTTCTTCACTGAATTCTAGTTCTCTGCACACAGGTTCTTGGATGTTGGACTTTCTTGGGTCAAGTTCACCTTAACTTATGTGTGCCCTTTGGGAAGTTTCCTTCTTAGAACCTCAGGGATGTGACTGTTTCTTTGAATGGACTCAGATGACTCTTATACAAGGGGTGAGGGGCTGTGTGGCTATGTGGTCCAGGAAACAGAAGCAAAAGTTAACAATCAACACTTTGCAACATCCACACTTTTCTTTCCATAAAAATAAGGATGTACGACAGTCAGGTGACTGCTTCTCTCAGGTCAGATTCTTTCCCAGGTGGCTCCTCTGTCCCTTAAGCAAATCAGGGTCTTTTATGCTTGCTTCACCAGTCTGTGAGATGTAAGGCTGGGCTCCTGTTATGCCTGCAGTCTTGTAAGGCCATGGTGATAACTGGGCATCCTAGCATCTAGCTGACATGAGAGGAGGGGCCATGACTGGAGCTTTTGATATATATATATATATGGTCCACATCTTGTTTTCTAGATCTTTCCATCCACAGTGGTTTTCCCCATCAGCTTTGCATATGTGCCTTTTGTAAGATCTGGCAGAGCAGGATCACGCTAAGAATAGGTTGTGACCTTCCTATGGGTGTCACGGCAGACTTCAGGCTAGGAGAAGGTCAGTGAGCAGCACTCTGAGGCCCTGACAACCGGATCCCAGCAACGTGAACAGAATTAAGTGTGAGCACTTTGTACAAGAAAAGTTTGAGAATGTTATTTCCCTATCAGTTTATTGTCAAGACCAAGCATAGGTTCCCTAGATCCAAACTCCCTGCCACTTAGAAATACCATCTATGTTCCATCTGTTTGCCAATGAGAAGCATGAACAAGACTAAGGGAGAATGCCCATTCTATGTATTACAACATGTTCAGAAAATATGAGTGCCATCTTGTTTCTCACTTGAATCATCTTTGTTTTTGTCCTGTTTTCATTTTTCTGTTCAAAATACAGTGGTTTGGACTAAAAGATTTTTTTGTTTTGTTTTGGTTGCTTAACGCAGATGCTAGAGTTGCCACATCTCAGATCAGCGACACACACTTAACGGACACAATGATTGGCAAAGCAGTGCAGCACATGTTTGGGACAGAGGGTGGCACTAAAGATGAGTGGAAGGGGTGGTCTTGGCACTGGCACCTGCCATAAACACATGGTTTAACATCACCTATGAGAAAGACCCCGTCTTGTACGTGTACCAGCTCCTAGAAGGAGACCTCCGCATCATGCCTAATTCCAACGTAACTGCAACAACCTGAGGCTCTTGTGGATGGATGGTACAGGAACCTGGGCCATCCTCACGGATCTGTTGTTCTGTTTTCCTGGTCTGGATGAAGTTCAACCCAGTGCTTGCTTGTAAAGCGTGGAGAATTTTTATTCTGAAACTGGGCAGAAGATGGTTGGAATGCATTGGAGTTGAGGAGAAGGAGCTTTCAGACTCACAGATGATTCGCCTCCAGCAGAAAGGGAGCCAGGAGGAGTTGTGGACAGCCTGGTAGGCGAGCAAGTGGGATGTGCCTAAGAAGATGGCTGGAAAGGACTGGCATGGTCATGCACCAAGTAGACGCCAAACCCTCTGTCTAGTTCATCAAGCTTGATGGCGACTTCCATATTTACGTCTACGGTTTGGTGAGAAAGTCCTCAATGGCGTCACAAACTTTGCCACATATGTGGAACTATTAAATGTGTAAATTATAGACATAATGACCAGATTGCTTTCCAGTTTAATGAAAGCTTAGATGTCCCTGTGAACCCCCAATCTCCACCAGCAGAGCTGGTGTTGTTCTGAATTGTGCAGACTGGTTCCAA
>NC_022019.1:21800296-21814165 GCF_000317375.1 Microtus ochrogaster
GGGGAGTCCTCCCTCTTCAGAGCTCTGTGAGGGGAGTCCTCCCTCTTCAAGGCATCCATGTGAGGGGGGTCCTCCCCCTTATAAGAAGGCCCTCTGTTGGGGGTTACAAGCAAGGTGGTAAAAGTTAAGCTAGTATCACAGTCATTTAAATCTGGATAAGTTGTAACCATTTTCCCCATCACTTTGACAAGCTGTCTTATTCTGCTGCCACAACACAAGCATAGTTTGTTATTTTTGTTACTGCCTTTTTTTGAGAGATTATGTATCTATAGCTACCTGTCTAGATGTGCATCTGTCTACCTAGGTATATATGATACACACACACACACATACACACACACAGACACGCACGCACGCACACAGGCACTTACCACTGGCACTCCTTTCCTTGTCAAGTGGGATGGGGGTGGATGATGTTTTCTCCAGTCAACAGGAGTGCTTGACCCAAGTCAGTCATTTTTATAATATGACTTTGTTTAAAATTAAATTTGGGCACGGGAAGCACACAGGGACATTAAGTTGTTTCATAGGTCAGAATTCAGAGTGGCATTTCAATCTGGAGGCTTTTAGCTATGAGTCCAGGTATAAATTAGCCATAAACAGTCAACAAACCACAGTAGAATTTAGTAAACTGTTGAGAAATCTGGATAAAAGGCCGCCTTCAATTCGAAGCTTTGTTTTCTATGTTTCGTTTGTTTCTTGTTTCCTTTTTTTAAAGTTATTGTTCGGTTACTCTTTAATCATAAGTACTTGTAAAATAAAGCCCAGGTCCTTGGTTCACATGGAAAAAAAAATCAGGGTAAAAGCCATACATATACCTGTAATCTCAATACCTGGTGGGGGTGGTGAGGCTAAATGATTGAGAGTTTGGGATAAGCCTGGGCTACAGAGCAAGACTTTGTCTCAAATGAGGAAAGCAAAATTCAGGGTGGAACTTGAGCCAAGTTCAATCAGTCCCTAACATGGATCCCAATATCATCAATCTCGGACTCTATTACAACCATGGGGCCTATCCTAGACCAGAGTGTGGGAGAAAAATTCATCTTCAGCAACTTCGGGTCTTATTTAGGCACTTTTAGCATCACTTAGTCAGGCCCCCAGATGGATATCCCGAGTCTGACTTCCTCAGGGGTCCGCCATGCTGGTATTCTTTCCTAGATACTGTCTTCATTTCCCCTTCCCCCAGGGCTGTGTCTAGGGGATGTGTGCTATTGACTCCCTGTCTCTGGCTCCCTCATCAGCAGGCACAAAGTCTACTGCTGTTATAAAAGCAGCCTGGGTTTTCCTATGGGTATGTAGGTCTTTATTTCTCACCCTTCTCCTCGTCTACACCTCAGTGTACATCCCTGTTCCTGTCCCTTCTCCGTGTATGGCTCCCTACCAGCCAGGCTAAACTTTCCCAAATCATAAAGTAAAAAGAGTTTATGACAAAGAATTAAAGATCTGTGTTCTGAGTCCATACTACCTCAACTTAAATGTCTGGATAGATTGCTTAAATATAGAGGAGGCCTGGGAAATAGCTTAGTGGGTAAAGTGTGAAGAGACGAGTTGGTGCTTCAGCACCCAGGTGAAAATCAGGGCATGGTGGCGCACACTTACATCCCCAGCCCTGGAGAGGCAGAGATTGCTTAGATTTGGGGATCATTCGCTAGTCAGTTTAGCCTAATCTACAAATCTCAGCCAATGAGAGACCTTGTCTCAAAAACACAAGGTAAGTGGCTCTCAAAAATGATATTTAAGCTTGCCCTCTAGTCTCTACACACACACACACACACACACACACACACACACACACACACACACACACACACACACACACACACACACACACACACACACACACAAAACAGGATCTCCCTTTCTACTTTTGAAAGCATATGGCTGACATGAGCCCCGGGTTTCCTCCCACCCACATGCCATTGTTATGATCTTTCCCAGCTGCGCTGAACTTTCCTGTCATAAAATAGAATTGCCATAAAATAATTTGCGCACATATGGGCTGGTGGTGTACGTGGGTGTTGCACCCAAGTGTGAGTGCACATGCCCACATGTGAACCTGTGAAGGCCTGAGAAAGACACAGAACGTCTTCCTCTATCACTCTGTGCCATAATCCCTTGATTTCGTTAAACCAAAAACTCATAGCGATCTTCCCTCAATGCTGTGGTTGCCAGTAAACACAACCATGCCCACTTTTTTTCTTTCTAACGTAGGTACTGAGGTCTAACTTATGCTTGTGAACAAGTGTGCTTCCTCACTGAGCCATCCTCTTAGTCATTATCACTATTCTGACGGACAAGTCATGCCGGAACACTCTTCCTTCCCCAAGTTGCATTTTGTCTGAGTGTTTATCATAAACAATAGAAAGCAAACTGGGATGGACCTATTGAGTATATTTCAATCCAGAGGGAATCAGCTGCGGAGGTGGGGGTGGAGAGAAAACAGATAATCGGCTCCATGGCTCCTTCCTTTCCTTTACTGGCCTAGGATTGTCCCCGACGCCCCATGGAGAGCTAAGGTGGTAGGAAGTCCTCGCCAGCCAGCAGAGCTTCATTCTAGTTTCTAGAAGGTGGAAAGAGTTCCCAGGGCTCTGCTAGTCAGAGGGCAGCCCAGCTCCCCTGGTGCTTGCAGCGTCCTGATGGGAACAGCAAAACAGAGGCTTTGCCTATGCACCGTTGTCTTCCTGAATCTTCCAGAATTATCTCGGCAAGGTACAGGCACAGGACAATCCAGTGACCTTTAAAGGCTTAGCTGGTGTCATTTCCAATGGGTCAGAGAAAGAAGTCCTCTGAAAGAGAATGGGGACTGAAATGTCATGCGCCCATCACCCTTGAAAGTCTGGAGAGGAAATAACGTATGGGGCTGTAGAACACTGGCTGGCTGGTTTCCCCGGGGTGAGAAAATACATATTAACAGGCTGGCTGGGGACTTTGTAGAGAAGAGCCCAAAAATCAGACAAAGGGTACCTGAAAAATAAGATACATCACTGAGATAGATGGTCAGTTCTTTGAGATGTTTAACATTTGATTCAACTACGAGGGTGAGGTCCTTTAAGCTTTCCGTCTCCCCCGCTGTGTTCTGCAGGGCAGCTCCAGATTGCTGGCTTTGACACAGCCGTCTTCGGCCACCCATGATGGTCTGGAAGAGTCCTGCTGCTGAGTTAGCAGAATTCTTCCACGTGACTCATTGACTCTTCATCATCACCAGCGCTAATCTAGTCAGGAAGCTCTTGGGCTGTGATGAATCTTGGATGTTATTTTATTGATTCTTTTGTGGGCTGCATGCAAAATATCTGCCTTTAGATGGAACCCAGATGTGGGCGAAGTTTCTGGTCAAACTGCAGCCCTTCCAGCTATGAAATGGTGTCACAGTGTTCTCTCTCAGTACAGAACTGTTTAGTCTTTGAGTTAGAACCGAAAAGCTCATGGCAACGCGTGGCTTGACACTTAAGCATACTGGTTCAGTTTGTGAAGAGCCAAAGCCATCCATCAGGACGACGTAAGGCAACCGTCAGTGGCGAAATTGCCTGTGTCTGTTGTGCAGCTATTCCTCACTGTGGTACGAGGTTAAGAGGGGGTTAGGAAGTCACTAAGTTATATGGACTGTTGGTGCTACAAGCCTCTCGTGTTCTCACTGAGAAAGGGATTTACACAGTGGAGTACTAATGTGTACGGAGACAGGAGGTTAACCATCCGGCCAATGAGAATGTTAGGGGGAGGTTAGCTGTCTATGAATAAATGGTGATTGTTTACCTACAATACAGGCTGTGATGACCAGAAGTGGTGTGACCACTTTCTGCTCTGTGGAAAAATACAGCATGGACTCTATGCCCCTGTTGTGTTGTCTGCACAGATACACATTTCCTCCCAATACTCTTGTGGATGGAAGGCTAGGGCAGTGTAGATTTCAGAGTGGAAACAAAACATGGCAATGTAATTCAGATTTTGAAAATCCAAGGAGAATCTTGGTGGTTCAGTGTTGAAATAGGAGCGGCGAGGCTGCGTCCCCTGCACCCGGCCGCCCACATGGTTAGCTTAGCTTATGACCCGAAATAATTACACAGAAACTGTATTCTTTTAATCACTGCCTGACCCATTAGTTTCAGCCTTTTATTGGCTAGCTCTTACATATTGATCTAACCCATTTCTATTATTCTATGTAGTCCACGAGCTGGCTTACCAGGAATGATCTTAACCTGCGTCTGTCTGCAGTGGGACAATCATGGCGACTCTCTGACTCAGCTTCTTTCTCCCAGCATCCTGTTCTGTTTTCTCCACCTACCTAAGGGTTGGCCCATGAAATGGGCCTAGGCAGTTTCTTTATTAATAAGAAATCATTCCCACATCAGTTCAGTATTAGAGACCTTACCCCAACCTTCCCAGCAAGTTTTGTTATGGAACAATATTTTACAATGTGGAAAGTAATATCTATCTAGCAGCTGGTCTTGGGACTTCTAACATTTGCAGTGCAGGAGGGCTGCTAAGACTATTTGCTTTATTGTACCCATTCGGGTGTTGTGTTTTGGTAAATTTAATTTCTTTTATAGCAAGTGCTAAGTTTGAGGCGATTGCTTTAATGTGTGTAAAGGAAATGTTAAATTGAAATAAAGAAGTTTTCCAAAGTTTGACTCTCTTTGAATACAACCATGCGATGCATCTGTCCATAGGGAAACGGGTTAGTTCTGGTTGCTTTGCTAATATATTTGAATATTTGCTCCTAATAAGCAGTCATAAGTGATTTGAAGCCTTTTCTTTTCTTCCTCCTATGGAAAACCAGCATCCTCTCTAAAGCGAATGTGCTACAGAACTGACTGATGTCAAGAGCGTCTGAACAGTAATGGTGAGAATAGTGGCCTGGTGATGTGTTCAGCTTAAGCAGGACAAGCAACATAGCAACGGGGAAGACAGATTCATTCTGATGTCAAACCAACACCATAGGGAAAAGCAAAGTCTCGTTCTAATGCTATACAAGGAACTAAAATATTAAAGGGGAAGAGTTATTCTTTGTCCTAAAATCCACGATGTAAACTGGATCCTGAGCCTCCCTTTTATTGTGACGTTTGGCAAGCTCTTGGGAACTGACATTCTACGCTGGAAATCCTGAAGGAATGAACATAACGGGCTTCACCAGGCAGGTGCACGTGTGCTCAGGTTACCTGGCAACATTTGTAGCTGGTGGATTGACTGCATCACTTCCTACAGGACAAAGCTACCCCTAGATGAACTCTGGGGCTGAAGGCAATGCATGGGAAAATTCTTTTTGAATGTTTAGAGTGCAGTGAATTCTAAATAAAGGACATGTTATTATAAGTCACATGTAGACAGGATGCACTACAGTGGTTTGGGACTCGTTTTTATGTGAAAATTTCTGTGGTGTTTATTATAAACTAACTTCATCAGGTCAGATATCCCCTGTCACTGACCCTGAATAAGGAGAAATTAAAATTTGTTAGCTGCAACTTTGTTTTTAGATACCAGAAACCCAAGCCTAAGCAAAGATTCTAAAATGGATGGAGAATGTATTGTACTCTGTCAGTCTTTCCTTCTGCCAGTCCATCTGTCTGTCTGTCTTTCTTTCTAAGTTGGCCTCATCTTTGTAACTAACTTTAAGAGGTGGGAAAGATGGCACTTTGGTCAGTGTCCTCTAGAGAAACAGCCAACTGTCTATGTGTATGGATGTTATGTGCTGGATAGATTTATGTCAACTTGACACAAGCTAGAGTCATTGGAGAGGAGGGAGCCTCAGTTAAGAAAATTCCTCCAGCCGGGTGGTGGTGGCGCACGCCTTTAATCCCAGCACTCGGGAGGCAGAGGCAGGCGGATCTCTGTGAGTTCGAGACCAGCCTGGTCTACAGAGCCAGTTCCAGGACAGGCTCCAAAGCCACAGAGAAACCCTGTCTCGAAAAACCAAAAAAAAAAAAAAAAAAAAAAAAAAAAAAAAAAGAAAATTCCTCCATAAGACAGGGCTGTATACAAGCCTGTAGGGTATTTTCTTAAATAGTGTTGATGGTGGAGGTCCCAGCCCACGGCAGGTAGTGCTTTCTCTGGACTGGTGGTCCTGGATTCTTTAAGAAAGCAGGCTGAGCAAGCCATGGGGAGCAAGTCAGTAAGCAGCACCCCTCCATGGCCTCTCATTAGCCCCTGCCTTCAAGATCCTGCCCTGTTGGATGGAGTTTCTGACCTGACTTCCTTCAATGAACAGTAATGTGAAAGCATAAGCCAAATAAAGTCTTTCTTCCCCAAGTTGCTTTGGTTGTGGTGTTCCATCACAGTAATAGTAGCCGTACCTAAGACAGTGTGTGCATACATTTACATGATAGATTTTAAGAAATTGGCTCCCAGGATTATAGGGGATATAGATGCAAATTCCACTAGACTGGAAAGCCAGGCGAAAACATTTAAAGTTGAAAGTCCACCAGACTGGAGAATTCTGTCTGACTTGAGAAAAGTCAGTGTTTCTTCTATACAGACCTTCGCCTGACTGGGTGAGCCCTCTGTCTCATCATGGAACGCAATCGCCTTTCCTGAACTACAATTGCTTAAGTATGAGTCTCATTAAAATGCTAAGAATGATGTTTGCTCCTGTATCTGGGCATCATGATCCAGGCAACCTGGCACCTAACAGTAACCATCACAGGTAGATGGTTTTCAACCACCCCAAGTAAAATAAGTAGCTCAAGCACAGAAGTAAAGCTTTTTACTCAAGTAACCATACGCCAATCTTCCTGTGACCTTGGTGGTATCCCCTGGCCAACCCTAGGTCAACCCTTGTTATGAATAATAGCCTCGATTAACCTCATGGAGGGATGGAGAGGCTTTTGCACTGCTCTGTAACCATTCTGTTGTGTTATCCCCTGACCAGCTGACCACCTGGGGCATAGAAAGTTATCCTGTGAATGGGTTGTTGCTGTGGACAATTTTAGACTATGCAAAGTCACATGGTGGGGAAAAGGTATATGGGACTAACAGCCATGGAGTAAGGAGTATGCGGTAGGGAACCAATCCTTATCCCATGGGAGAAGAAAATGGGTTTCAGCTGTGTAACCCATGACGCATCCATTGCTCACAAGATGAAGTCACAGCAATAGGCAAATGCCCAACAGCAGGAGAGCTGCCCCAGTTTGCTTCCTGTTGCCATGTGTGTCTTGGTTACTTTTTCTTTTATTGCTCTGATAAAACACCATGACCAAGGCAACTTATAAAATAAATTGTTTAATTGGGCTTTGAGTTATAGAAGATTAGAGTCCATGATGTTGGAGCAATGCCATGGTGCCTGGAAGAGCTGAGCGCTCACATCTTGCTCAAAAATCAGAAGGCAAAGCAGACACACCAAGAATGGCACGAGCCTTTTTGAAACCTCAAAGATGCCACCAACAAGGCCACACCCCCTAATCCTTCCCAAACAGTTCCGCCAACTGGGGAAGACGTAATCAAACATAGGAGCCCATGGGGGCAATTTTCATCCAAACCACTACACCGTGCTTAGCACAATGACCAAGAACAGCTTGGGGGAGGGGAAGAGTTTATTGCCAGCTTATGTTTCCAGGTCACACTCCATCACTAAGAGAAGTCAGGGCAACAACTTAAGACAGGAACTGAAGCAGAAGCCATGGATGAACACTGCTTACTGGCTTGTTCTTGGACTTGTTCAGGTAGCTTTCTTACATAACCCAGAACAACCTGCCCAGGGATGGCGCCATCCACAGTGGGCTGGGCCCTCCTATATCAATTGCCAAGAAAATGTCACACACATTTGCCCACAGAGCATCTGATTTAGACAGTTCTTCAGTTGAGATTTTCTTTCTTTCTGGAAGACTTTAGAGTGTGTTGAGGTTTCAGTGAACATGAACTAGGACAGGTACTGTTCCCAAATTATTTGGAATCTTTCTTAGTTGAATTGTAAGGCTCCCCAGATTTCCGCGTGCATAGCGGAAGATCAGAGGAAGTGTATTTTCTGTGTTATTAGCTATATATAGGTACATTTGGAAAGGAATTTAAATTTACTATTGATCTCTACTTAAAAGAGATATGAATACTGATGAGTTTATTTCCAGCCATTTTGTACTAGATATGTGAAATATGCTTACACCTAAACTAACCGTAACAGAAACTATAATCCAGCAGTGCTCTCTCAGGGGAAAGAGCTTGAGACGCAGAAACATATTCACCACACAAATAACTTAAATAACTTATCCCTGTATTGTTTTGTGAATTCCAATCTTCCCTCTCCTGCTGGGATCCATTTTTGTGAGTCATTTCATTCTTTCATTTTTGAATATGTATAATTTCCCAGGTTCTGGAAGATGCTAGGGATATATGGAGGAGTAGAATAGGCAAGATTCGCAAGGGCCAGGAGGACTTCAGCTTGGGTACTTGTATCCAGCCTCACTTGGCCCCCTCTGATGCCCTTAGCTTCCTTCACCCTATTCCTTTCATCTTGCAATGTTTATTTATAGTTAAAACTACTAAAACCCTTTTTGGAAGAAGAGAGACTATAAATGAGCTAACGGTTCTCATTTTGTGGTGCGAGTTTGTCTATTTTAGCCAATGCATTTTGTTATCTCAATAAAACACCTCATTAAATAATTTTTTTTCACCCATGTTGCAGTTGTATGGCTGGGGCAGACTGAGGGGCCACTGGCAGTGGCAGTGGCACTGGGATTTGTCTCTACTGCATGTACTAGCGTTTGGGGATCCTTTTCTCTTTGGATGGATACCTTGCTCAGCCTAGATATAGTAGGGAGGGCCTTGGACCTTCCACAAAGCAAAGTGACTTACCCTCTCTGAGGATTGGATGGCGTGGGGTGGGAGGGTATGTGCAGGGAATGGGAGGAGGGGAGGGAAAGGGAATTTGGATTGGTATTTTTTTTAAAAAAAAATCTAATAAATAAAATAATAATAATATTTTTTCAAACAAGATTAAAGGTAGACACATAAACTGGGTAAAACCCATCTAATTTGTCCGTCTAGATGCTAAGTCCCAGAGTGGGAAGAATCAGATGGGCAGCCCCCCCTTAAAGGGATGTGGAGCACAAATTCTAATTGGTCTTAAAAGTAAAAGCTTAGAGTCATCTATGGGGGAGGGGGTGAAAGCTGAAGGAGCAAAGAAGAAGAGCGGCAGCCACTAGAGTTCTTACCTCTGCCAATGCTCAAACCAAAGGGGTGATCCTGTTCCTCCAAATCCTCAGACTGCATCTCAGACTGAGTCCTCAGACTGCCCTGAGGTCCTGTCTCCGCTCAGCCATATAGCTCCTGTCTCTACCTCCCTAGTGCTGGGATTAAAGGCATGGGATCCCAAGTGCTGGGATCACTTTTGTGTGAGCTCTGTTTCTCTTTTAGATAGACTCAATCTTGTGTATCCCAGGGTGGTTTTGAACTCACGGAGATCTGTCTGCCTCTGTCTCCCAAGTGCTGGAATTAAAGGTGTGTGCCACCACTGCCTGGCCTCCATGGCTAACTAGTAGCTTAGCTCTGCACTCTGATCTTCAGGTAAGCTTTATTTGTTAGATCACAAACAAAATATCACCACAGAGAAGCTTCTCAAATTTAACACCAGATACCTCTTCCATTTATTCACTACTGCTTTTGTTATTTCTAACAAAACTACTGAACTAATTAAATTTTACTACTTGAGAGAAGCCCAAGTTTGTCCACATTCTGTGTATTTATTTTTTCCACTTTCATGCATTATTTTTATTAGACCATTTAACTTTACATAATGAGCACTAATGAAAGATGAAAATCATCAAAATCTCTTATGGCTTTTAAAAATGTTTTTAATGGACATTTTCTTTTAAGAAATATAATGATCGTAAACCTTTATTACTGAATTACTTTTATTATAATGTTACTCAAATAATGTAAAGCAAGATATAAACTCCCGAAGTTTATAGTTATTACATAGTTATAAAGCTGAAACAAACTATAAATGAAATAAAATAAAGCTATTAAACTGAAATATTCAAATGGGCTATTTCAGTATGATGGGCAAGGATATTTTGTTGAAACTAAATTTCAAAAGCTGTCTAATGGCTGATTTTCTTGTCCTTTTTTCTGACTTCATTTGTACTAATATGATTTCAGTATGACTAATACCTGTTTCCCTAAGAATACTTTTCAATCCGGTGTTTCTCAACCTGTGGGTCACGACCCTCACAGAGGTTGCGTATAAGCTATCCTGCATATCAGATATCTACATTCAACTCGTAATGGTGGAAAAACTTCAGTTATGAAGGAGCAACAAAATAATTTATGATTGGGGGTCACCACAACATGAAGAACTGTATTAAAGGGTTGCAGTATTACAAAGGTCGAGAATGACTGTCTCAAGATAATCTTTGTAGCACAAATAATAAAAACCCAGAGGCAGATATTGGGGTTCAACCAATCAGAAAAGCAAAGCAACCAGCCACTAGAAAGATCTTACTTACCTCTACCAAGACTCAGACAAAAGGGCGATCCTGCAACACTCTCCACCAACCTCAGACTCCACACTCCAGTGAGTTCCTGTCTCTTCCCCTTTATATTCCTCTCTCTGCCCAGCCATATCGCTCCTGTCTCCACCTCCCTAGTGTTGGGATTAAAGACTTGGGATCCCAGGTGCTGGGATCTCCTTTGTATGAGCTTTGTTTCTCATTTAGACAGATTCCATCCTGTGCAGCCAAGGGTGGTCTTGAACTCACAGAGATCCATCTGCCTCTGTCTCCTGAGTCCTGGGATTAAAGATGTTTGCCACCACTTCCTGGCCTGTATGTCTGATTAGTATGGCTACGTTGTCCTCTGATCTTCAGGGAATCTTTATTCATTAAAATACAAATAATATACCACTATAGGTCTTAACTTTATTTATTTAGTTATTTAGTTATTTAGTTATTGAGATAGGGTTTCTCTGTAGCTTTGGAGCCTATCCTGGAACTCACTCTGTAGATCAGGCTGGCCTTGAACTCACAGAGATCTGCCTGAGATCTGCCTGCCTCTGCCTCCTGAGTGCTGGGATTATAGGCGTGTGCCACCACCACCTGGGAGGTCTTAACATTTTAAAAACTGTTTTTCAGCTCTGCAGTACTTCACTTCATACATACTCAAAGCCATGTGGTGATATTTCATTTGTATTTTAATAAAAAAAAAAAAGCTTGTCTGAAGATCAGAAAGTAAGCAACCGCACTGATCTGCCTTACAGACCTGACAGCGGTAACACACACCTTTAATCCCAGTAGCCACACTAGTTGTCATAGAAACCAGGAGATGCTGGTGCACATCTTTAATCCCAGCCCTAGAGAGGAATATAAAACGGGGGGAGACAGCTCTCAGCTCAGTCTCATTCTGAGAACTCAGGGGGCAGGATGGCCGTTTTGGACTGAGGTAGAGTTAAGAGCCAGTGGCTGGCTGGCTGCTTTGCTTTTCTGACCTTCAAGTTGAGCCCCAATACCTGTCTCTGGGGTTTTTATTAATCATGGGACAGAACTGTGACTGTGAAATCTGTGAATCCCAACTTTTCCAACCAGTGCAGTCAAACCAATCTATCTAGACAATGGCCTTAGCATCATGGAGCCTTTGAAAGGGGCATTAGTGGGACAGCCAATTGCTGGTTGGCTAAGGCTTAGAGAAAGCCCTTTGCTTTGGGTTTACTCTTATGCTTCCTGCTAATGGGATTCTGCGAGCTGGCGACATGAGGGTGGAATCTGCTTACAAGAGCCGTGGGGCGGATTCTTTTGAATGTCAGACTTGGGCCATGGATCAGTGAGCTCACCTTCTCAGCTATTGAAGCACTGCATGGGTGTACTCAGATGTTTGCATGGCTCTGATAATTTCATTTTCTACAGATTACCATTGAAATTAATACATGATATTTCTTTGGGAAAGAAAAAGAAATAAAGACTATTGCCAGACTCCAAGAAATGCACAATTTGAGAAATATCACTAAAGAGAATACTTCATGTCAGGTAAACTTCTGTAAGATAGAGCCACAGTGACACAGGCAGAGATAAAGTGGAGGTAAAGACTAGAATGTGTGTAGAAAGGAAAAAAAAAAACCATGGATTTAATCACATTTCATCTCAATTCTCCCACATGGTATATTAGGAGACATATAAGTACCTGTCTTGCCTTTTCTCTGTTCTCACACAACCATCAGCAAAGACCTCAGGAAGTCTGACCGTCTCTTCCCAGCCACAAGCGTGCAATTCTGCTGCGGTGGCCACCGGCGCTTTCCCCAATCCAAGTCAGTACTGACACTTGCCACCTGGCTGCAAATTGGGCTACCAGCCACCAGCTCCTCCCTAGAGTTTAATTCCTTGAGATACTCACAGAACCCAGGGAAACACATTTACTGGCTTGTTATAGAGGCATGTGTGAAGGACACAGACAAGAGAGAGGGAAGGGGGAATCTCCACCCCATTTTGGGTGTGCCACCCTACAGGGACCTCTCTGCATCCGGTTGCCCCAGTAACTAACTCTGTCCTCTTCAATTGTATGGAAATACCATACGATTGCCTAGGCCTGACCATTCACAGGCTGTGTCCTCCCTGTGCAGAGAGTTCTTCTCTCCTGGACTCTGGGGAATGAGGAAAGTCTTGTGACGTAATTGTAGACTAAGTAGGTCAGAGTTAGTTATGAGACGGATGCTGTGGATGGAATCCAAAAATGTGTTCATCATTGTACCATAACAATAAACACAAAAACAATAGACCTTGGAGGGGATGACACCTGTGTGCTTCACTGGGGCGGAACAGGATGATCCCATGTCGTGTATAAACGCTTTGATGGTGACGATCTCAGGGAACCTCTGTTTCTTTGTCTTATTCATAAAGGGAAGTTAAAATGGAGCCAGAAGGGAGCTCCGGGACAATTTTAGTAATTTGAAAGGAGGAGGAGTAGGAAGTAACAGCAACAGCAGCAAAAGCAGCATCAGGGCAGGCAGGCTATAAATCTCAACAACTGGCAGGAAGAGAGAGGAGGAAAGGGGAAGAGAAAGCAGTGCTTTTGAGGTGGGATCTGAGAGAGCAAGCATGCTCAGCAAGGCTGGTCCTCAGGGGCTGCACAGCAGAGGGGCTTCTGAGCCAGAAAGCTTGGTGTGTTTGAGAAGCACACAGCCCGGTGTGTTTGAAAAGCACACAGCCCGGCGTATTAAAAAAAAGCACAGAACCCAGAGTATCAAAGAAATCACACAGAATACTTTTGAGTTATCCAAAGGTGATGGCGAGAGGCAAAAGGAAAAGCTAGCTTAGTGCCAGGGCTACAGATGAGATCTGCACCTTAATCCAGGATGCTGTGCTCTGGGACAAGGAATTACATCAGCAGTACATGGCTAGAAACAGAAATGGAGACAGTTCCTTAAGAAAGGGACAGAATTCCTGAGCATAGAAGCAGGCTCATGAGTGAAGGGAAGAGACCACGAAGTGTTGGTCCACGGAGTGTGGATCCCTTTACAGTCTATCTACATAGCACCTGCCTCTCCTATCTGTTTTTTGTTCTTGTTTTTAGTTACAGTCTTTTGAGATGAGGTCTCAACTATATAGCTCTGTCTGGCCTGGAACTTGCTCTTTAAATTGGGCTAGCCCCGAAATCACTGAGGTCTGCCTGCCTCTGTCTCTGGGTTTTATTGGAATTAAAGGTGTGTGTCACCATGCCTGGCTCTCTCCTATTTGTATTGCTCGGGCTTTTCTTGCACAAGTTCAGTTCATTAGATGAAGTCCTGGCAGGAAAGGCTTCTACAAACTGACTTCCTTCTAATGTTAACCTTGATTTCAGACTCTGGTCCCTGCTCTTCTGCTACAGTGATGGGGGTGAAAATATAAACACTTAATTTTATTTGGGGGTCTCAGGGGTTCGAAACATGGTTTCTCTGTGTAGCCCTGGCTGTCCTGTAACTCA
>NC_022019.1:21814281-21821217 GCF_000317375.1 Microtus ochrogaster
ATGGGGGTGAAAATATAAACACTTAATTTTATTTGGGGGTCTCAGGGGTTCGAAACATGGTTTCTCTGTGTAGCCCTGGCTGTCCTGTAACTCAGTCTGTAAACCAGGTTTGTTGAAGCAACCAACTTTGACTAAGGCCTAGAGTAACTGACAGACCATTTCCAGAGGCAGGAAAATTTTGAGAACCATCTTACCCTGTCTTGTCAAGGTTTGGCAGTCTTTTTTCTTGTATCCTGCTTGTCCAGTCTGGGACATCGTTCACTTTGTCAGTGGTCGAGGCATGGGCAGTTCCTTGCCCAAAGGCCAGTTGTGCCAAGAAGAAAACAAGCTCCCAGTGGAGTGTCTTTAGTACTCAACATTCTCTCAGGAATAGATCAGTGTTGCCGGGAGCAATCATGCCTCACATCACCAGAACCCTAAGTTATTTAAATGCAATCTTTTACAGATCTTTGAAGTGGTTAAAGATTACCTATCTATGTAGAATACAATCTCTATGTATCTAAAGGCCTCTAATTAATCTGACTATAAGTATAGAAAACATGAATGACTATTGACCTATAATACTTAATACCTATATAACTTAACTCCTTCAGCCGATAGCCCAGTTGGGCGTGGTCTCATACTATAAATGTTAAGGTAAAGCGTGCTCTCTCTCTCTCTGGCTGCTGGATTCAGTTCCTATTCCCTGTTCATGCAGAGGACTGTGATCTGTGAGTCTACCCCTAAACAAAAACCCTTTGTTATACTCAATTCTGAGCTAACATAGGATTTCGTTTTAGCATCTGTCTTCATCTGGCACCCAACATGAGGCTGGTATCTTAAACACTATTGACTTAAGGAGCTCCCACAACACAGGGTGGCCTTGAAGTCAGAGATCCTCCTGCCTCTGCCTCCTAAATGCTTGGATTAAAGGTGTGCACCACCACTGTCGAGACTCAAACACTTCTTTTTTAATAAAGAGCACATCATTAGTGAATGACTTACAAAGAAGATGGGCCAGATAACAAAAGCATGGGGTGCAGGGGTAGAGCTTGGAAAAGATATTTAGATATTTGGAAATGACAGAAACAGGATGACTGCTTAAATATATGCAGTGTCAAAACACACCATTGTTGTTGGTACCCACAGGATTTGTCAGTTTATGGGACAAGGGAATGATGGGTCTCTGAGCACTACTTTGATGGTGACAGCTGGTGACACCATGTGCCAGTTTGGGGAACGTTTATGTCATGTTTCTGCTAAAGAGGCAGAGTTGTGTTCCTATGCACACAAACTGCTGGAGCTGGTGGAGGGGTTCCCTCTCCAAACACTCCCCACCAGTTTTGGCCCTCAGAGCTCGAGGGGCCATGAAAATATCTCGAGCACCTGGAAGGATTTGAGAAAAAAGACCTTGTCCTTTTGAGCATAAAGATCACTTTTATTCTTACAAACAAAACCAGACCCTAAAGCCCTAAGATCCCTCACCCATAGGAAGCTGAGGCAGGAGGACTGCTGTAAATTCAAGGCCAGTATGGGACACATAGCAAAGCCTTTCTCATCAAAACAAACAAACAGACAAAACAAAATACCACATGATAGCTTTATTTTTAGTATCTATGCTTTGAGAAAATGTCTAGGATCCTTAAACTTTGATGAGATTCATAATGAATTATACATCACAAAAGGTCATAATTAAATCACAATTATAAGGGTGTATTTATTTGTTCCCCTCCAACACATGACAGACTTGGTTTTCATTCTGTCTAAAGCAACAGCTCTCGTGGATGCAAACCACGGGCTCCACTGCGCTCCCATCAATCCCTGGAAGTCTGTTATTTACAAACTGGGGAAAGCTGCTGCAGGGGAATTACACTTCTTGCTCCTGCTTTAGCAGTCTTGCCAAATTATTGTCCAGCCTACCCTTGAAATGCTTTAGTGACAGGAAACTCACTATTGAAGGAAAATATTGTCTTTGAACCACCCCCACAGACATCACTGTCTTGAACTTACTCCCATTTCCTTAGGTGGCTCAGGCAAGTCCCACCCCTCTCACAGATGACATTCCTCTGAAAACTGTGGACATTGTTGATATCTTCCATGTGTTTTCTCTTTTCCAAGGCATCCTTATTCGGTCCCATGGAGTGATTATGAATTAGTGTTTCCTTGACGTTGCTTTTTGAATATTTGAAGCTCTTGTGCTGACTCTGCCTCCGATCCATCCTCTTCTGTTTCCTGCCATCTCCTTTGCCTTTTTACCTCACCTCATTGCCCTGAACATTTGTTCTCTGGACAGCTGGACACTGTGCCCCATCAAGAGCTGCCCCACGAGGGCAGAAAATACACATACACAAGAGTTTGCTTCTCTGTGTCTCAGAACCAGAGTTAAAAGGTGGATCTCTGTCAGTACGAGGCCAGCCTGCTCTACACAGTGAGTTCCAGGACAGGCTCCAAAACCACAGAGAAACCCTGCCTCGAAAAACCAAAAAAAAAAAAAAAATTAAAATAATTTCTCAATACCACTTCCAACCTTACTTACTTAACTTTGTCTCAGGGAGTGAGGTATGCAGCAGGAGCAGAAGGCTGGGACTGGGAGATCTGAGTTCCAGTCCTGGTGTTGCCTCTGTAGTCTTGAGATGCACCTGTAGCTGCTCTGAATCAGGTTCAGAAAGTCAGCAGCAGAATCAGATGCCGTTGTTTCACTCCTCCCGGGTCATCTCACTGCTTGCACAGCCCACCACCCTCTGCCACCTCCCTCTACCGCAAGAAGCACAGTGACAGTGAGTTTAAGCTGCTCTCTGACCTCCTTGACTCCGCAGTGCCTTGTTCTTTTAACCAGCTTGTTTTGTTCACACCCTGATTCTCTGGTTTGCTTTTTTTTTTTATCATTTCCTTCTGTATCACACAACAACAGGAACAGCGCAGGCAGGCTCTTTGTTCCAAATCTTCTCAGTCTCCTTTCCCTCCATTGTCAAACGTAATCATGTCTCTGTCCATCCATCTTTCCTTCCTGTTTTGAAGGATGTTTTATATTTCATTCTTTCTAGACCTGGAGTCTTGGTCCTTAATTCATTGCTCATCTCTTTTCACCCTCTCGGTCTTCACTGGCATTCCATGATCCCCCCTCTCTTTCTCTCTCTCTTCCATCCATATGCTTAATTTCCATCATTCTTAAATAAATACTCACATCCCTGTTGCGGGAGCTCCTTCCGCTCCTTCAGCGAAGAGCTGCTGAGATACCAGCCCATTGGGGCGTGGTCTCTCTTCTTTAAAAAAGCAGCAGCTGCCCTCGCTCCTTTCCTGATTGTGCAGAGGGCTGTTGTCTGGGACGGTGATTTGTAAGTTTTCCCCTTAAATAAATAACCATTCTATTAATCATAATTCCAAACTGGTGTGAGATTGTTTGTGACTTACGCCTTCACATCCCCTTGGTAGACATGCCCTGCTTGCTTCCTGTTATGTGACTCTATTCCGGGAATATGTGAGAAAATGTCTACTCACGACCCTAGACGGTTAAGAAAGTATAGACGCCACCAAAGTCCAACTCGATGGACCATCAACTTTTACTGGTGTGAATTACTGAAATATGTGTGAGAGCTTACTTCAAGAGCAAAAGTGACTCCTTTGACATCTGCCATCACCAAAAGACCAACCCATCATGGGTGACAGCTTAGGAAATCCTGAGAACCTGGAGAACATTGAGCACCCTCAAAGCAGCCCAACAGGTAGGAGGGTGTCTCTTCTGGGCAGTTCAGCTGGTCTGAGCCTCTACTAGGTGACTCAGCTGCCTTTCTGAGAACATTTCTTAGCAGTCCTTACTGTCCATATGTGCTTGAGGGGGGAGGGACTTAATGAATTTGTTCAACTTCAGGAACTTCCTGAAGCTACTGTGTTGTTTACTTCCTGTACTTAATGAGCTTCCCAGCAGAATGGGACATTTTACCTCCCTTTAAGACATCCTGTTGTTTCACCTCTCTTTTAGCAACCTGTGTCTTGGGGAGCATCATTTAAGATGGATGGTTTTATCTCAGAGAAAATTGCTATATATCATTTTCCTGTTCAATATTGCTAGTGGCCACCAGCGGTGTCTTACAGCTTCTGTCCTGGCTTTACTCCATCTCATTGGGTGCAGGTCCTAGAATCGGGTTTTGTCCCTTATTCTGCTTAGCCTCCTTCCTCACACCACAGTTGCCTGCAAAGCATCAAATGTCATGTCCCCTGCCTGTGAGCCCAGCAGCTTGCTTCCTGTGAGCCCAGCAGCTTGGTTGACTCAAGCCTGATTTTTCCCTACACATCTGGAGTCTGTTCCCATGATCCCCCTGCTTTGGTATGGGTGTGTCCCATGAAATGTATGTCATAGACATTTATCCTCAAATCTGTATGTCAATAATGTGTGAGAAGTGGGATACCTTGTAGGTGACTAAGTCATGGGAGCTCAGCCCATTCATGAAGTGATGGACTATGATGAGGACTGTGTTTATTGTAATGATGATGGGATAACAATAAACTCTGTTGACGCCTGCTTGCTTTGCCTTCCCATGTGATATCATCTGCCATGCTCTAATGCAGGCAGAATGTCCTCTTCAGAAGAGGAAATGCTGGGGAGATATCAGCACTGTGATCTTGGCTTTTCCAGTTGTCGGAGTTATAGGAGATAAATTTCTGTTGTTTATAAGTCTTGGTATTTTGTGATGGCAACAGAACAGGAAACAGATCTGGACAGGACTATTGGTGAGGTCCTGCTGCTCGCGAACAGATGTTGCTGACACAGGCGATTCTGTGGCTATGAAAAAGCTGGAAGGATGTCTCAGCCATCAAGAGCACTGGCTGCTCGTCCAGAGGACCTGGGTTTGGTTCCCAGCACCCACATGGCAGCTCACAACTGTCTGTAACTCCGGTTCCAGAGGATCCGACATCCTCACACACACACATGCAGGCAAAATGCACATAAAATAAAAATAAATAAAGTTTAAAAAGGAAAAGAACAAAGGCTTGGAGGTTCCACAAATGTGGGTTCATACTCTTGCCTTGCTATTCTGCTGAATTTGGACAGTCCTGAGGTCTCTGAGACTCACTTTCCTTATTTTGAAACCGTACTCATATTGCTTTGAGGGTCAGAGGGGAGAATGGATTTGAAGCCACATGGAAAGCACTTATGAGACGGTAGGTCTCATGAGAACTAGTGTCTCCCTTCTGCAGATGACTGACACCCCAGTCATCCTGACTTCCAGTCCATCTCTCCAAACTGTTTCCAGAGCAGAGGCTTCTATTTGTCTCTCTCTCCCCGGGAGCTGTTTGGTGAGTCTGGGTAAACATGCTACAAAGCGCTGGGCGGTGGTGGCGCACGCCTTTAATCCCAGCACTCAGGAGGCAGAGGCAGGCGGATCTCTGTGAGTTCGAGGCCAGCCTGGTCTACAAAGGGAGTTCCAGGACAGGCTCCAAAGCAACAGAGAAACCCTGTCTCGAAAAACAAAAACAAACAAACAAAAACAACAACAACAAAAAGCATGCTACAAAGCCACTGACAGCTTCACCCTCCTCGCTCCACTCGTACGTAGAGCCACTTGGATGAATACTCTGTTTCTTCCCACAGTTTCTGCTTTGTCTGAGGACCATACTATCCTCTGCTGTATGGTAGATAATATCTCACGGTGTAGCTATTATGACTTCTTGACCCCTTTACAATCTCAGCTTATGAGCTGGTGGTGTAGCGAGTGGCGGAGCATTTGCCTATCACGCACAGGGCCTGGGCTCAATCCCTAGTACTTGAAAAAGTAAAATGAACCTGACTCACTTTCTCCTAAGTCAAACTCAATTCTTCCAGCAATTTAGCCTTCTTCACATCTCTCTTAGCAAACAATTCTGTAGACTGACCTAAAATCTCTATTCTCAATACAGTTCCCTCAAACTCCTTTCTGCTTCTGGTACAAAGCTATAGTTTAGACCAGAATAGTTCGCAGAGGCCTATGTACTAAAGGCTTGGATGCCAGCCAATGGCAGTATTGGAAGGTGGTGGAATCTCTAGGAGATGGGGTCTCGTGGGAGAAAGCTAGGTTCTTGGAGTCATGCTCTTTAAGGGGGTATTAGGGTCCCAGGTCCTTCCTTCTCTCTGTGTGCTTTCTGCTGCCATGAGGTGAACATGTCCTCTTCCATAGCTCCCCTCCATGGTTTACTGTGCTGACTGAGACCAGTGGTGCCTGGTGCCCACCGAGCTCAGAAGGGGGCATCGGATCTCCTGAAACTGGAGTTTCAGGTTGTGAGCCACCATGCAGGTGGTGGGAATCAGACTTGGGTCCTCTGCAAGAGCAGCCAGTTCTCTTACCCACCGAGCCCGTCTCTCCAGATTCATTTGAAGTTAATTTATCTCATGCATTTTTTTTTATGTTTGGGAAACTGAAAAACGCAAGCAATGGCACGCACATCAACCAACTGACAGTCCATTGCAGTGCCTATAAGTTGCTGGTTCCCTGCTTTTGTCAGGTTTTCACTGCGGCCACAAGAGTCTTGAGGAAAGTAATTTAAGACAGTGATTGTTTATTTTGGTCCACAGTTTCAAAGGCTTCAGTCCACAGTTGGCTGGCTCTGTTGATCTGGGGTGTGTGAAACAGAACATTATGGCGCAAGAGCTGGGCGAGGCAGAGATGTGTAAGCCACGGCTGAGGAAGCATGCAGACTCCTTTCGCTCTTGTTCCATCGGGGTTCCCACCTGAGCGGACCGTGCTGCCTACACAAAAGCAAGTCCACTCCTTATCCCATTGCTCCAACATGTTAACTGTCTTTGGAAATGCCCTCATAAGCACACCCAGAAGTGTGCTTTAGTAATATCCTAGGCAGATTTCAATCCAAAGTTATCAAGACCACACTCATTAATACCAGACTCAGATTGTACAGGCACGGCATGTGTGGGCATGCCCAGCGGTACCTGACTCCCCTTATCCCCCTTCCTCCTCCTCCTCCTCC
>NC_022019.1:21821667-21828806 GCF_000317375.1 Microtus ochrogaster
CCTTCTCCTTCCATTTTGTTTTGACTTTTGATGTTGTTGTTAGATACAGGGTTTTTCTTTGTAGTCTTAGCTGTCTTGGTATTCACTCTGTAGACTAAGCAGGCCTTGAACTCACAGACTTCCACCTTCTGAGTGCTGGGGTTAAAGGTGTACGCCACCACTGCCCGGCTTCCTTCTCGCTCCTGTGATCACTAACTCGGCGACTGGAACCACCTCACTCTAGTCTCAAAACACAGACGCAGTTATCCTATCCACCTTCTCTTTCCTGCTGCTCCCTCTTCCGTCCTCCGTCTCTCTGCCCAGTGGTCGTTTTCATTTGTTCTTTTCCGTACTTTCACCCGTCTTCTTCACAGGTTTACAGTGTCTTCCTCTCCAGGAAACCCGTTTCCTCCTAGCCGCCCTCCAGCTAGAGCCAGAGCGCTCTTTCTGAGGAGGAGAACTCACACAGTCGCCTGCCAGGATGCCTCGACATAGGTCTTCTGCCAAAAGCAGGCGCGGGCCAGCCCATGACCTCCACAATCTGGCTCCACCTTATTCTCTCATGCTCCCCCCCTTGCACAAAGCCCCCCAGATCCAGGCAGAGTGGCTTGTGGCCTCCGTTTAGTTTGTAATTCCAGTTTATCAACTGATCATTTTTACAGTCTCCTCTGCCAAGTAGCCCAGACCCACTTGAACTGTTTGGCATATGTAGTGATTCGGTCCCAGAAAAATTCCTCTGGTGGATATTTTTAGTCATTAAATGACAAACACTCTACGCTTTAATCATAGAGTTTATAAAATGTCGGAGGAAAACTATAACTATCTGCTGGCATCTCAGCAATTCAGCAATGTTTTTTGTTTTTGGTTTTTGGTTTTTCGAGACAGGGTTTCTCTGTGGTTTTGGAGCCTGTCCTGGAACTAGCTCTTGTAGACCAGGCTGGCCTCGAACTCACAGAGATCCGCCTGCCTCTGCCTCCCTAGTGCTGGGATTAAAGGCATGCGCCACCACTGCCAGGCACTAGAACAACGTTTCTAATGAAGCTAGTGACAATTCCCAATCCCAGGTACCAAATAGTTAAGTCTAAATGGGGGGATGACCCAAAATTTGGGGTGTTTCTCAAGCGTCTAGAAGACACTATCTGGAAAGCCATGCTTGTCACAGAAAACGGAGTTACCGCCGCAGTCTGGATTTCGGATGTGTCTCTTTGCGATAGATGTGCATATTAGATACAGCCATGTCTTCCACTTGAGCTTCTGATTGCCATTAACGCTACAGCAGAACCCGCCCCCAATGCATACGCTATATAGAAAGTCGGCACCTTTCTGGATATAGAAAGTCGGCACCTTTCTGGCTCTCCGCCACTGGGGACGGGTCAGACGTGAAGCACACGCATCCATCAGAGTCTACCAGGCACGCGCTGTCGGTGTGCTGTGAGAGGTCACTCCATTTTCACTTTCACTTTAATTGCAAACTGTTGGTGCGGGGATTTGCGCAAAGGGGTTACGCGAGAATGCGAAACTGCTTGAGATTTTTCCCACTTCTCTGACTCCCCATGGTGGGGAAAATCCTCACTAGGTTGCAGTTGTGGCATCTCAGCTTGCTGGAGCAGCCTAATTGAGATTTAGAAGCCCGGAGCTGCCCTGGTTTACGGCTGAGCATCCACAGACATCCAGGGACTCCTGTCTCCACTCTGTCCCCGGCATACGGAAAAGTGTGAAGTGCATAAAATGCAGCCTGCGTGATAGCTGCACACATGCAACTGTTCATAGTTATCCTTCAAATATAGTTTTTAGAAAGATGTCGAATCCTAAGCCGCACACATCACTGGGCAGCCAAGTATTCTATGGGTTGGTTAAAACATACAGGAACAAAATAAGTGTTCCCATCCCACATGTGAGACCCAGACTTCTGGGCGCAGGTGACTTTCCTGAGCCTTGGGCAAAAGCACCTACCTAATCACCCTGCCGCATCTGCCAGCGTCTCTTAATCACAGACACAGGCCCTTTGTGGTGCGATGCACTGATGCTAACGCATCCGGGAAAGCTTGGGAAGCTTTGTCCTAGGTTCAAGGAGGAAAACCCTCACGTGATCTATAGTGGCTTCTCCCGCACACCCACGTCCACGCTCCCATGCGACTCTCATTTGTCATCGTTTTAAAATCCCGTTTGTAACACTGAAGGCAGTGGGCACTAGACAAGGAAAAATGCCGATGTAAGCAAAGGAAGTAATTGCTTGCCCATCTCTCAAATAGATACTGGGGGATCTAGCTGGTTCTGGTTGGGATTCCACTGGGTACGAGGGGGCCTGGAAAGCTGCGTTTCTGGAGAGACTCCAGTTGCTGGTCACGGACCATAGTTAAGACTAGGAAGCGGAAGCATCCAGACTGCTAGAGATTCCTCCTTCACCTTTGCAGGATCCCTGGGCAAACTTGGCACCGTGTCTTTTGCTTAGTGATGGACACAGTTGGAATATGCCTATATCTATTGTATGTGGTGGCTTCACCTCTCAAATCTGCCCTTAGGTTCTTAGGAAAATATGCAAGTGTCTAGGCCTCTTGGAGATCACAGAAGTTTTTCAAGACTAGTTCCCTCCTGAAAGCTCTTGGAGTACGTGTGCTCTCTGGGAAATGCACTGGGTTCATTGCATTCAATGGGTAGGTTCAACGTTCAAAGCTCTCCTTGTGTTAGGGAAGTGCATCCGACTCTTTCTCTGTAAGAAACAACAGCTGATTCTGTCATTTCTGCTCCAGCCCTTTAAGATTCTGAGAGTTGGTCATCATTTAAATGAGTTCTTATTGATTCAGTCCAGTGGAGGGCTCTTTAGGAAGGCAGTCGCTACATGATGGAGCCCTGTTGAACTGTTCAGGTTGTGTTCCAAGCTCCGTGGAAGAGCACTGTGCCCAGTCCACAGGAATGCCATGAGAGTCCAAGGCATGGTGGTGTGCAGCCGTAAAGCCTGCCCTAGGGAGACTGAGGCAGGAGGGTCTGAGGCCAGCCTGGGCTACATAGTGATATTCTGTCGCGGAAGGAAAGAAGGGAGGGAGGGAGGGAGGAAGGAAGAAACAAAGAAACAAAGAAAGAAGCAACATATCTTTGCTGGTTTTCATCCTTCAGTGTAATGAACCCTGAATGCATGGCTATTTGGGAGGAAGGGAGGCAGCCATGCAAACTCACGCCTAGTTGCCAAGACCACAGAGTTTGGCTAGACTAAACAAGAATTTACTCAAAACACCTAAAACTTAGCCTACCCCACAAACAGGAAGTAGGAAGTGAATCTAAGAAGTGAAGCCGGAGGTCGAGTCAGAAGGCTGCCAAGGGAGCCGGGGGACCATTGTCAAGAATATGAGTTGTGACTAAAAACTAGGAAGTCTGGGGCCTGGACATTGTGGAGAATTTGGAAGGATGTGGAGCAGATGTTTCTGGATGTAGGAGATGAACAAACACTGCAAGGGTGTAGCGACTGTATTGTGGCAACATGAAAGAAAATGCTCAAAACTGGCCAGAGAATATAACCTCCGCTATAGTCTGCACAATATAATAGAAGAGATTAATTCAAGAAAAAATGAATAAATAAACAAATAAAATTATTTCCCAATAATGCAATTCATCCATGTCTCTCGTGTATATTCTCTCTATTTTTTGCTGCTCTACAAGTTTTCATCATCATCAGATTTTTATTTTTTGTTTGTTTGCTTGTTTTGAGGGCATGTGTATTAATGCAGGGTCTCATGGATCCTAGACCAACCTCGGACTTTCTAGGGAGCTACCTCTTGTCCTCAACTCACCAGCCTTATGCTTTGCTGGGGATAGAATGCTAGGCTTTATGTATGCTAAGTAGACACTCTACTGGCTGAGCCATGTCCCCAGCTCTTGTAGACCAGGCCGGCCTTGAACTCACAGAGATCCACCTGCCTCTGCTTCCTGAGTGCTGGTATTAAAGGCGTGTGCCACCACTGCCTGGCTAATTCTTGTTATTCCTAAAGCAAAGAAAATGACCTCCTCATTGCCCTGATCATTAGTGATTCCAATTCCTATCACAGCTGGATTAATGCTTTTGTTTGTAGCTATCTGTATATCCTGTTCTATCAAAGGGATTAAGTTATACATGGTTAGGGAAAGTATTCTGCCAAGTTTCGTAGGCCCAATATAACTGAGATCAAAATATAATCACAGAGGCAAATCATCTATGTTAATATGCATGGTTATTATTACAATGGTTCATCTGAAGTGATTTGTTTCTATGCTTCGAGTACTAGGTACCTGGGAGTCACATTGGGCTAATACACACTTGAAAACCTCACATTCGACAGCTCACATTAGCAATTACTAAAAGCCAAGATGGATTATTATTTCAACTAAAACAAAAACAACGAAAATGAAACCCCAAGCTCTTTAGTAAGATTTGAGCGCTCTGGATCCCCTTTTCCACAAGCACACAGGGGAAGAGATGTGATTCTGATTTCAGGGGACTCTGGAAACCAGCAGAAGTACAGCCTGAGGCTTCCGCTTCTGCCGGGGAAGAATGCAGGTGAAGGTCTTGCCTCTTTGACCTGAGACATTCAGACCCTACCCTGTCACCTAGCTCCAGGAACACTGAAAACGGACCCATGGGCACCGACTCTGAGACAGAAGACAGACGCACACTCAGGGTCAAGGCACAGAATATTTGATCTTCTTGTCAACCAGAGTCTGTGCCATGTGGTTGTGGGAAACAAAAAGGGACAGCAGATACTGCACTGTGGAAGCTTAGAACCACAGGCAGGTTCTTTGCAGCCATCAGTTGATGAAAAGCCAGCCAGGTTACCCTCTACCCTATCTCGGTGGCCCCTTGGAGGTCTAACTGTCCCTAAGGAAGATGCTGACAGCACGGGCTATTTCTCAGCTTATGGGATCTTCTCCATACCCTCTCTTTATTTTATCCCTCTGTGGGGGGAGGGGACTCAAAATAGTATATGAATCTGGGGTTATTAGAGAGAGGTCGTAGGTCTACAAAAAAAATTAAAGGTGACTGGTCAATGTTGATTTTTCACTTAATTTCCTGACAGCTTCATCTTAGAAATAAGTGTCTGTTCTGGAGGGAGGTACTTCAGTACCCTTTGCAAGTCAGAAAAAAAAAGATCCTAATGCAAGTTGTCATGGCACGATGGAAGAGACCAGAAAAATCTGGTGAGATCATAGATTTTAATCACCCTTTTCAAGCCCCTTTTCTTCTCAGGGCTTTCACTGAGCAACCTGCATCTTCCAGCGATAGATTCATGAGACCCCCACAGCATATGAAATAGGGTCCTCAGCCTCTTGCCAGCTCGGCAGCAAGCTTTCCTTCCCACCTCTCTGGTTTGTAATTGATTTCTGAACACGGCGATGCATAAAAACCATGGGCATTGATGACCAATGATGAAAGGACACCGTAATTTATTAGACACGATCAATGTTGACTTTTGTCTAAGTATCAGAGTGAGTGTCACTCTGAGGCAGGAGTGGCGTGCGTCTCATCTGACCTGTGAAGAAGCCACTCCTTTCTCAGCAGTCTCCAGGTAAGCCAGATTCAAAAGGAAGGAAAGAAAGTTGAAGCCAGAAGGGCGAGTTGCGGGGAGACCTATGCAAGGCAAAGACCCTGTGTTTCCAGGGGCTACTTGGTTAAAATAAATCCCAGCATCATTTAGTAGCAGCTGCGCAGTGTTTTTGCACACAAACACACTAATTAGTGATGTTCCATAAACCTACCTACAGATTTTGCTCATTCGTTTATGCTCCTGTGTCTAGTCCACTACATAAGTATGTATTATGATTTATACCATCCTTAAGGAAAAAAAAAACTTGGCACAAAAAAGCAGGGATATTTTGCTTTAAGATCTAGTTCATCTCAGCTACCTGTGAATGGGGGAAAAAATCCACAAAAGCCCTACTGCCTAAATTCTATTCTCCAGCTGCAGCTAAGCAAATAAAGCGCATATATCAGATGCCTTTTAATCAATGCCACTGTGTTCATTGTTTTCCTCCACAGTGCATGATAAGACGTGGGAGCTGATGCCTGCACATTGGAAGCGGGACTCTTGGCTTTTGTTTAATTTTTAACTTGTTGCCACTTTGCAGCATGCACGCCAACAGGCACTTTGCATGTCTAGATCTGACCTCGTTTGCACAGCAAGAGGATTAAGAAGACAAGACCTAGCATTTATTAAACATGTTAACTGTGTCGGGCACCGTGCCTAATAACTTAATGTTATCTTCTTTAATCCCTACAGCAGCTTTCCAAGGTAGATTTTTATCTCCACATTTACAGAGGAGAACGTTGAGGTTCAGAGAAGGGAATTAATTAGCCAGGAACGACATAAGGCTCGGGCGGTAGATCTTAGACGGACACCCTCTTCCAAGTGGCCACCAGACTTGGCTCTTCTCCGTGATGCTTGGACAGAGGCACAGAACCAAGTACAAGCTAGGTGGCTTGAACCACAGCAAAGGACTGCCTGACGGTTTGGGAAGCTGGGTTACAATATCAGCAGAGCTGGTTCCTTCTGAGGCCACTGGAGCGCCTCTGTTTCATGCCTCTCCTGTAACTTTACACGCTCTGCTAACTATCTTTGGTGCTCATTGGCTTGTAGCAGCGAAACTCCAGCCTTCACACAGTGTTCTCATAATTTGTGGGCCAAGGTCCGCGTTTTAAGACTTTGGTTTTATTGGATGAGGAATCTGCCTCACTCCAGGATGATGTCATCTGAACTAATATCATCTGCAATGGCGTCATTTCCAGATAGGGTCACATCCTGTGGTGCCAAGGACTGGGATGTAATTCAGTCCACAGCAACACTTGTCAGTCTGTTAAGGTTCTGCGACAGATGTGTACGGGGTTAACTAGTCCTAGGACGTGGACAGCAGTCCCAGACAGTGCCATGACTTCAGAATACCTGAAGGTCCCTTCAGCGGGTAATTAGGGCCGGTCCCTCAGAAACCTGAGAACTCACGCCTGTCTGGGATGATCAGAAAATGACTTCTACAAGATCTGAACTTCGTATGAAGGAATGACAGCTAAATACTGTGTTGAGAGCCCTTCATTCCAGGGGGCTGAGGTGTGAGGAACCCAAGGGTTTAAGACAAGTCTGGGCAACATAATGAGTGCCTGTGTGTGTGCATGCGAGGGCACATGCTGCGTGTGTGCGTGT